>NC_081143.1:26936418-27252251 GCF_958295425.1 Solea solea
TTTTTGTTATTTATAGGTTCATTCTACATTATAACCAGGAAAACAGGCTCCTTTTGTCTTTTTTTAAGTGGATACAGTGTTTTCATACGTGACCTTCACTGACATCAGGAAAAAAACGTGTGTGACATTAAATAAAATAAAATTTGTATTCATCAATTTTACACAAACCACAGTCTGATTGACACAGATGGAGTCATGTGTCCTTGTGTTATCCTGTTGCACAATATTTAACAGATGCTGCTGTGCCCATCACAGGTGCATAAACCAAACGCTGTTTCCCAGAAGGTGACACACACACATACACATACACACCTGTAATAAATCACATTATATTGATTGATGAAATCATATCTGGTGCAGAAATCGATCTCCGTCATTGGGATTGTGATCATTGGGTGTTTATTTTAATGTGCATGTTGTGCCAGGTGGGTGGGGTTTAGCTGCCTTAAATTACTGTGTGTGTGTGTGTATGTGATCCATATTTACTCTTTTTTTAGTTTTGTCTGATTTAATCCAATAATCACTGATGAACAAATTGATTATGGAGCCTTTGTTGTAAAGTGGACTGTGTTGGTGTCTTCAAATTTGACTTTTGACATCATATTTACAAATGTTTTTTTTATGTTTAAGGCACTGCCCACATGGCCATGAGTCCGATTAAGATTAGATTGAAACGCAGTTTTTGGGAGCACAGATTCGCAATTTAAAAAAATAAAAATATTTATTTTAAATCTTAAACCGCCACCATTGCATTCTTGCAACATAAAAGTGGTATTTGAACGTAAGTGAAAACCAAAGCCTGGAATTGTCAAAATGAAAGTCTGTTATTGTTTGTCCATATGCAAACATAGCCCTGGAGTTTTCAAATTAGAAGTCTCCAGGATTCTGTTCATCCACACTGAAACACAACCTTGTAGTTTTCAAATTAAAGGGGACATATTATGCAAAATCTACTTTTTAATCATTTTAATACTTATATTTTGGACTCTGGAGGCCCTACCAGTCGCCAAAGTGTGGAAAAAGAATACTCAGTCCTTTTTTCGTGGTCCCCCTTAGTGTAAGTATAGGCGATAAAACACGCAATGTTGAATTCCCTGCGCATTATGACGGCAGCATGCGCATTTCACCGCAAATGTTACCCCCCCACCAGTAAGTTTACTTCAAGAGCTCCACCTTAGCTCCACCTTGTCCCTATAAAATGCGAGAGTACAGGCGAGGGAGGAAGAGCGGTATTATGTCAACGCGGAGGGACAAGTGTGCTGTTGGTGGCTGCACAGTGGAGCACAGTGTTTTACACAAACTTCCAGCCTCAGAGGATTTTATATATGAAGCTAATGTGCCGGATAAAGTCAGCAAACGTGTGTTCATGTGTTCGCATCACTTCACATCAGACTGCGGCCAGTGGTCGCCGTATTTAGTCAGCGACCGTATTTCACCGACGTACAAACACACGCATTTTTAAGAAAAGGTCAAATAGAGCTCATAACTGACCATTCTGACACGTCCTAATTAAAAATATTTGTTCAGTACAGTAAAAAACCTGGACTGTCCCATTAAAACTGAGGAGTTTGACTCAGTAGGTTCTCTCTCTCTCTCTCTCTCTCCCTCCCTCTCGTGTGTTGTAGGAGCGTCTGGAGTCGCTGGTGTTCGGCCTGCTGAGACAGAGGAAGCTGGACTTTCTGGACATTTACAGCGATGAGATGATCTTGGCTGCCAAAGCCATCGTCAGTCAGGTACAACAGCGAATCAACGCGTCAGAGGTTCACTCGATTTCAAACCGATCACTGATCAATAACTCTCTGTGTGTTCCCCCGTGTTCAGTGTGTGGCAGAAAGTGTTTTTCACATCGAAGAAATCGACACAGAAGCCGTCACGAAGTGAGTAAAGAGGTGAACAAGTTTGTCCACAGGAAGTAGATTGTCTGCTGTGGAGTGTTTGTTGCTTAACAACAGAAAGCCACGAAGAGTCGGGAGCAGGGGTTTGTTTTGTCGGTGCGAAAAAGAGGTGAAGCTTTTATGGCATAGCCCTGGAATTTTCTAAATAAAAGATCCAGTTTCTATTAGTCCACATGAAAACGAAACAGAACCTGGAGTTTTCAAAATAAAAGTCTCAGTTTCTGTTCATCCGCACTAAAACGGTACAGAGTTTTCAAAATAAAACAAACAGCAATGCTTTGTAAAGTCTAAAGTTTGAGTTTTGTTGACGCTAGGTGTAACCATAGCAACGGCGACAAGTTTGAAAACTAAAGTGTGTGTGTGTGTGTGTGTGTGTTCATAGGCTAGCTGAGCAGATGCGTCTGATGACGTCCCCTCAGTGGTTTGACCTGCTGAAAAACATCTTTGACACTTTCCTTCTGTTTCTGCAAAGAATCAAGGTGAGTCAGCAACACACACACACACACACCTGACCACCATAATAATAAATAACAGTAATTAACATTATTCTCATTAACATCTGTGTTTTAGGCAACTCTGAGCGTGATCAGAAACGTACTTCTGGAAGTTCTTAACTCGAACCAGAAGAACCGGCTCCTGGAGGAGGCGGGTTCAGGTGCTTCAGGCCACCAGTCTTCCCCTGATCCGACATCCTTGCAGGGGGAGGCGGAGTTGGCGTACCTCACCCATGAAGGTCTGTTCATCAGCGATGCTCTGAGCGAGGCCCAGCAGCAGCAGCAGCAGCAGGTGTTGTTATCCCAGGATCCGAGCTCCAGGATCCAGCAGGGTCCCCGCACAGAGGCGGTCGATTCCGGAACCACAGAGAGCTTCGTCATGTATGAACGATGCATCACATTTACGGCTTTTAACAACACGAATAATTGATAAAATGACTGAATGAATGGTTTAGTGTTGCTGTGAGCACCCCCTGCTGTTGAGAACCATTCACAGACTCACAAGATCCAGCTTTCAGCTGTCGCTAAACACACCAGACTCCTTTGTTAAATATTGACATTTCCTTTGCTAAATGTTGGAGATTAACGTTAATGTTTTCAGGGATTTTAAAGTCTTTTGAAATGATCTACAGTTCGTTTGAACGGTCACTGTGTTTGGGTCCAGGTCTGGTGAACACGTGATGCCGACTGAGACGGAGATGAAACGCGTCATTAGCAGCGCGCAGGAGCTGCTGCACACGGCGTCCGACATCAGCCACGACCGCTGCGTCAAAGTCCTCACGGCCAGAGCCAAGGTACGAGCGTCTCGTCAGAACCTGAACTCCGTCTGAAGAGAGAGAGCGTTATCGTTAAAGTTTGTCTCCGCCTCGTCCAACAGGACGGCTCCCTGGAGCGTCTGAGCTCGGCGGAGTTTGTGTGTCTGTCTCAGGCGGTGGAGGGTTTCGTCAGGGACACGGAGGAGCTGTGTGGCAGGCGCAGCGTCTCCCTGAGGGGGGCGCTGCAGAGCCAGGCCAACCGCTTCGTCCACCGCTTCCACGAGGAACGCAAGACCAAACTCAGGTGAGAAATATATTATATGTCAATACTGAGTGATTATAAATTATTAGATCATGATAAGGTTTGTTTTCTCGTCTCACTCAGTCCTAGTTTCAGGTGCAGGTCAGGTGGTGACAGGTTAAAGGTCAAAGGACAAAGACCTCACACACGTTCACGTTGATACTAAGCCTCAACTTTTTGTTTTGTCTGTCGCTCACTCACAGTCTCCTCCTGGACAACGAGCGCTGGAAGCAGGCGGAGGTTCCCGCCGAGTTTCAGGAGCTCGTCAACTCCATCGCCGACGGCAAAATATCGCTGCCGGAACGCAAAATGCCAGGTATCCGAAAAAAATCCCCGAACTTCAGCTTCTTCCGACACCTGCGACATCTTGAAAGACTCGACCTGTAACTTTTTTTATTTGTCCCGCAGGTCCAGACGACAGGAAGCCCGCGGAGTTTCTGCTCGTCAACGGACAAAAATACGCCGTCGTCGGGTAAGTTTACAATGTTTACGATCATTGGTAATGTTTATATTTATAATTGTTGTATTTACGATGTTAAGAATCAGTTAAGTTTGTATTTTTTTGTCGGAAATTCATTCTCCTGTTTCTTCAGGACGGTTCTGCTGCTCATCCGGATCTTTCTGGAATACTGTCAATGTGTCAACGACATCCCATCCATCGCCACAGACATGCTGACGCGTCTGTCCGACCTCCTCAAGGTCACGACCTGCATTTGTTTTTACAAAATGTAACACGGAAAGTTGTTGTTGTACATATATTTTTACAAACGTCCCATCTAAGTACGGAAAGTAAAGGATTTCGTACGTAAAGTAAAAGATTTCGTACATACAGTGAAGGATTTTTTACAGAAAGTAAAGGATTTCGTACGTAAAGGATTTCGTACATACAGTTAAGTATTTTGTATGTATGATAAAATATTTTGTACGTAAAGCAAAGAATTTTGTACGTAAAGGATTTCGTACATACAGTAATTGTTTCAAGGTGTAAACATTGTTTAGCACTTTAAGATGACATCATAAAACAGACAACGCTGGAAAGTCCGCGTCCACATTCATTTATTTATTTTTAAAGTTTGACTCCGCCCCCTCCTCGTGTTTCTCTGCAGCACTTCAACTCTCGCAGCTGTCAGCTGGTTCTGGGCGCCGGAGCGCTGCAGGTCGTCGGACTCAAAACCATCACAACCAAAAACCTCGGTACTGTGACATCAGTAGCACACACGCGTTCCTGTATGTGTCTCTTTTGAGGACCATAAAAAAACAGGTCACCGACTGGTGGCCCGTGGGCCAAAGCTGGCCCACTAGCATTCCTATCTGGCCCCAGTCGTCAAAGGGACACGAGTCAATTAAAAAAAATCATATAAAATACACAGCTTGTTTTAGTACTTAATGGTTTCAGTTTTATTGGACAGAATACCTCTTGTATTCATGTACAAGTAGTATGAAGTACTTTTACTGTGTACTTTCTGACAAATCCATGTCAAAATTAACTTATTCTGTTTTATTTATTTTTTTCATGTTTTCTTGAAAAACACTCGTTCAAATCTCAATTAAATTGTTTTGGAAATGTGTTTAGGGACCCCAAAAAATCTCCCGTGACCTCTCTGTGGGTCACAACCCAGACTTTGGGAACCGCTGGTTTATGTAGCATGATACAATCTTTTAAAATTAATTAAAAAATTAAAAAAGGGGACTTAAGATATGTTATTGAAAGTGCTTGAATTTGACGTGTTTTAAAGGTGTATGAACCCTAAAGTGTGTGTGTGTGTGTGTGTATGTGTATAGCATTAGCCTCCCGCTGCCTGCAGCTGGTCGTTCACTACATTCCCGTCATCAGAACTCACTTCGAGACCAAACTACAGCCCAAACAGTACAGCGTCCTCCGACACTTTGACCACATCACCAAGGTAACGCACTGAAACACACACTCACCTGAAAATAAATACATGAACTGGTTTAATTTTTTAATTTTTTTTATGCAGGACTACAACGATCACATCTCAGAAATCTCAGCTAAGCTGGTGGCCATCATGGACAGTCTGTTTGAGAAGGTTCTATCAAAGGTAAAAGGACAAATCTACAGAGATCTAAGAACATGTCCATGTCTTTATCTCCCTGTTAGACAGAGCTGCTGGTCCACTGCTGCCTCGTGTGGTCACTTTGTCTCACTGAGGTCAATCCTCTTTGTCGTTGTTGTTGTTTTGTGTGGTCAGTATGAAGTCAGAGCTCCGATGCCGTCGTCCTGCTTCAGAAACGTCTGCAAACAGATGGCGAAGATGCACGAGGCCATTTCTGACCTTTTACCCGAGGACCAGACTCAGGTGAGTGGGTCTGTGTGTGTTGTGCTGTTGCCATGGAGACACAGCGCCGCCTTCCTCTGACGTAAACATGTTTCCTCGCACAGATGCTGTTCCTGAGGATAAACGCCAGTTTCAAACTGCACCTGAAGAGGCAGCTGTGTCGACTGGGCGTGGTCAACGACGGAGGACCACAGCACGGGTAAGACGGCCGACGCCCACTTTTTTAACACCTTTTCCAACACTTTACTGTACTTGTATGTTTTAACGCGTTACTACGTAGTGATGCTGTTGTTTTAAGGACATTTTTACCACATTTCAAAACGCTTTACTGCACAATGATTGAGCTACGAAATTTTTACGACATTTCTTTATACCTTAACGATACTTAGATGTTTTTAATTTCACCACATTTTTTAACGTATTACTGCCCAGTGATTTTATATTAAGGTATTTCTTGACGCTGGGTGACGAACGTGGTTTTGTGAGTTGTTTTTTTTGCACATTTTGACATTTGTAGCGTAATTTTATTTTATATTTTGGCTTTATTGTGGCATTTTTAGAAGTGTTTCCTCGGTGATGAAATCCCATAAAACGCGTGTTTTGTCGTTTGCAGACTGGTCGTGGTCGACGTAGCGTTCTACACGGAGAACGTTCAGGTTCTGCGGAGCCTCGAGCGCCTCGACCTGAACATGGTGGAGATCTGGGAGCAGAAGAGGTGATGGGCGGAGTCTGGACGTCCAGGACTGACAGACGGAGGCCAACGCCCCGGGCGGGTGGGCGATGTCGTCATCGTTGTTGGAGGAGCAGGAAACTCGCTGGGACCAAAAACGTCAAAACTGGAGAAGAGTGTCAGAACTTCCCCCCCAGATCAGTTCCACCTTAAAAAGACTAAATGAAGAGAAACACCTTAAGCCTCCTTAATAACTGGCCCCGCCTCCACTGTGCAATTATTCACAAACTTTCGTAACTTATTAGCAACGGTTTTAGCGCGGAAAAAGGCGGGTAATTTATTTTTTTCTGTCACGAAAAACACGGGATAGTTTTTCTGCAACGCTTTGAGCCGAAGGGATTTTTTCTAAAGATTCAGCGCACACTGCGCTTTTCTTGCTTTACTGTCGCAGGTTTTGCGACGATTCTGAGCTGGAAGGAATCATTGGCTCCGCCTCCTCACGTTGAAACAATCAACAGGGTTTTTTTGTTCGTTTTTTTTGTTCACTGTGGCCGAAGAAAAAACATTCTTAGGATTTTTATAAATTGAGACAAAAACATTTTTCCGGACTTCCTGTGTTCAAGAGTTTATTTTTCCTGTTAAAAAATAAATAAATAAAAAATCTGGACTGTGAACACATCATCACACACCTCAGCTACTTCCTGTTGTTACCAAAGTTAAAGCCTCTAATTTAACTCCTCGGTTTGATCACGACTCGGGAAACCACAAAATCTGATGGACTTGAGAAAAAAAATCACCACGGCAACAGAGACAGTGATGTTCTCTTCAGGTTCTTCTTCTACTGCATTGATTATGAATGAGATGATTATTTGAAAACAAACTTTATTATCCTGAGACAACTGTGGCCACTGCGGGCTTCCGTACGTGAGGGACGTGTGTTTGTGTGTCAGTGAATATATGTACATATGCAGTTGTGTGTGTGTGTGTGGGAGGGGCAGCACGTACGTACGAAAAACATTACGTCTTGAATAAAATGATGATGAAGCTACTTGTTCAATGATTGGCTGTATATAAAGACTATGATACGCTGTATATAAAGACAAACCTTGGTCGTATATAACCGCTCATCAGCTATAAATCCCCACATATTTAGATGATGCTTATACAGCCAATGATCGTGGACATATACAGCCAGTAACTGTCCTTATATTCAGCCACGGTTTGTCTTTATATAGTCAGTGATTGTCTACCCGGGTCCGGTGTGAGCGCAGAGGTGGGGAAGGAGAAGAAAGATTGACGTTAGGGCTAAATTTTACACGCTGCACCTTTAATCCATGTCCACAGGTATGCGCGCGGACAGTTGTAGAACAAAAAAGGGAAGGGACAAACTTGACGTTTTAATGGGACAAACAAAGACGGCGTGTGCAGGGACAGATGCTCTGCTGGGACGGTGCATGTTAATCAGTTTGTGTGGACAGAACAAAAGAGGGACAGCTGGACGCAGCAGACACACACACACACACACACACGTAAGTGTAATTACTTGAATAAACAAACATAAACATAGCCGTTTTCACCAGTAAAAACAAAATACGAAAACCCATAATTTTCACTTTATTTCATAAAATAACTTCATTTTTATCTCAAAATTATCTTGTTTTGTCACTTTTTACTTCACAATTATGACTTTGTGTCATAATTACAACTTTAAACTCATAACTATAATAGTTTATCTCACTACTATGACTTTGAGTGCCTCACATGACTTTTTTCCACTCATAATTTTAAGATTTGTCCAATAATTTAGACTTCCAATTGTTTATCTTAAATTTTAACTTCTTATTTCACATTTATTACTTTCTCATACTTATTTTGTGTCATGGATTCATGTCATTTAGTCACCCACGTGGCTTTTCCCTTATAATTATAACCTTAGACTTGAAAACTTAAGTTTCTTAACTTTTTATTTTACAATTTTATACGTTCTATCTCATCTATCTTATTGATAACAACTACTTTTCTCGTTAAACTTTTAAAATCTCTTTTTAGGTCATAATTATGTATTTTTGTCACCCAATATGACTTTATTTTCATAATTATAACTTCTTCGTCTCATGATTTAAACTTTTTTTTATTTCAGAATTATGAATTTCTATCTCATTATTTTAATTCTTTAAGCTCAAAATTATAATAGTTATTAGTTTCTCTCATAACTGTGACTTTTGTGTCATAATAAGTGGACATGTCCCATCATGTCAACTTTATAATGATGATGATAATAAAGTGATTTAAATGTTTAATTTCACACTTTCTATCTCATAAAGTATTTGTCTCATTAATTCAACTTTTTTTGAACCTCACAGTCATAAGTTCATACTTTTATCTCATCTTTTATAACATAATTATGTCTTTTTGTAACCCATACAATTCTTTTGTCACAAAACTTTTTACTTTAGACTTTCTATCCCATAATTTAACTTTTTATCTCTATTTCAACTTTTTTTTTTAAATCCCATAACTATATCCCTTATTAATTTAACTTTTATGACACAATTATGTCCTTTTTTTGTCTCCCATATAACTACTTTCCCTCATAATTATAGCTGTTCAGTTCTCAATTTAGATTTTCTAACATGTAATTTTAACTTTTTATTTCACAATTATGACTTTCACAATTACAACTTTGTCTTTTTATGTCATTTGTGTCTTTTGGTCACACGCGTGACTTTTTTTGTTTTGTGTGTTCGTCTCCGCTCTGATAAACCGCTGTGAATCTGCTTCTCTGCCTCTGATTGGCTCATCCGCACACTCGCACTCTGCTCTAGCCAATCAGAGTAACGCTGGAGGCGGGACTTCCTAAACTGTATCAACTTCCTCTCGATCTTTTCAAAATACAACTTGCCTTTTTTTTATTTTTTTTTATTTATCCCTGTATTCAATTATTAATTTATATAGTCGTTCATTCGTATATATATATTCATTCATTTATTCTTCTATAGTGATTCATCCATTTGTATTCTATTTATATGTATTATTTTATTTATTTCTGTATATATTTATTTATTAATTCAATATTTTATTAATTGTATTTATTCATTCATGTATGATTATTTTCATTATGCAAGCATAAAGCATTGTTTATTCTTTAATGAATGAATGAATAATCATTCATCTAACAATTTATTCATTCATCTATTTATGTATTCTTTTATTTATATCTGAATGAATCCATTAATGAGTATATTTATTCATTCATTCACTCATTCTTGTATTCATTCATTCATTTATCATGTCATTCATGGTCCTCCTCCATAAGAGCTGACCCCGCCTCCTGACATAAATTATAGAATGTTAATTCTGAGGTAACGAAAGAAAACAATTGCTGGACTTGCCTCCGTGTGATTTACTGCGCATGCGTCACACTGAGAGCAGCTCAGCACGCGGGGGTCGGGATCGCCAGTTCACACTTGTGCTGCTGAAGCGCGCGGGAAGCGTGCGCGCGCTCCGTCTCACCAGGTGAGTGTCTCTTTTGTCGTGAAAATTGACACATTTTTACACGATTGTTTAATGTCTGCTGCTGCTGCACGCGCTCATCTCACCCTCACACACACACACACACAGGTGTTTGTGTTTAAAAATGAAAAAACACAATTTCATCACCAAAATAATTATTAATGAATAATTATTACCACAGACAGATTAAAGTGGATTAAAGGTGTAGATTATGTCGGTTTAGGAGCGAAAATGTCCTCGCTTTTTGAAAACGTCCTCACTTTCTAAAAATGTCCTCGCTTTCTGAAAATGTCCTCATTTTCTGAAAATGTCCTGTCTGTGTTAAGTTGGTTTCATCAGTGTTTGTTTTTAAAGCAGTAGTTCCAGTAAAACATGAGTAACAAGTGTTTCATTTACTTTTGTGCAGATACACACAACAAGAAACAAAACTAAAAAAGGATGAGCCTCGAGAAGGAAAGCAAGGCACCTGCTGACCGGTGAGTCACATGTCATCCGTGTAACCTACTCACACACACATGGATGTCGGACGAAAAAACTGGCGCCCCCCAATCACAAAAACTAAGTTTCACCAAATTTCACGAAACTTGGTGGGAACATGTCACAGACCAAGCCGAACAAAAAAGTCTATAGAGGCCATGAGGTCAACTCAACAGGAAGTCGGCCATTTTGAATTTTGTTTACTTAGCGTTAATCGTGAGTTGAGGGCATAGTGCCACCTACAGGGCGAGAGCGTACAAAATAAAATGCTGCTTGCTGTTTTAAATTTTCGTTGTTGTTTGATCTTTCGTGAAGTTATTTTTGTGATTAATCGATTAGTTGTTAAAATAAAATAAAATAAAATGCTGGGGTTTCCAAAATGTCTTGTTTTGTCCACAAAGTTAATAACAATATTTCTCCATTTAAAAAGAGCAAGAAAACACCAGAAAATAGAATTAAATATATAATATATGTATAGAAAGGCATTCAAAAAAATCATTAAAACAGTTAAAAGAGAAAATTATTATAATTTTTGAGATTTTGGGGACATTTTAGGACCAAACAACGATAAATGAATCAGGAAAATATACGTGTTTGTCTGTGTGTGTGTGTGTGTATATATATACATATGTATATATGTATATATGTATATGTACTGTGTCGAGTTGAGTAAACACACGGTTGATGTCATGTTTGGCGGTGTTGCTGTGTTTCCCAACAGCGGGCAGGCGGTCGCCCTCATCGTCTTTGTGCTCGGTCTGGGAATTATGATGCCGTGGAACTTCTTCATCACAGCCTCTCAGGTTTCAGTGTCTTACCTTTTTTTGTGGTCACACGAGATACTGAGTTGATGCCGAGATAATAAAATCTACACCAGTTTGAGTCTGCGATGTCTTATGAACACGTTCACGTCTTTATCTCACTGTTAGGACAGACTTTTTCCAACAGGAAACTGAAGTTTGTAAACCACTCTCTTTCCCGCACCAAAGCTCACAGGGACACAGGAGCTGCTGGTCTGCTGCTGCCTCGTGTGGTCACTTTGTGTCGCTGCGGTCAATCTGAATGAAGGATTTCAAAGGCTGAATTCATCAAAATAACACATTTGAACTCACTGATGGACGCAGCAGTGGATCAACAGCTCCTGTGTCCTTGTGAGCTAAAATCGCTGAAATCGCTGATTTTCTCTATGGACTTTGGTGTGGGAGAGTGAGCAGTTTTTGAAGCAACAAGAAATTGAGTTTCCTGTCGCTTCTTCATAAGAGGGAATAGCGGACGACAGAAATGTAAAGAGCATGTTCACGTATATGTGTATGTCACTGTTGGGCAAATATTTGCTCATGACAAAAAGTACAGGTTTTATCCTGGAATATGAAGACTGTCATCATTACCCTCGGGGAACTTTCCATGAAGTTGTGAACATTATTTTCCCTTCTGTTCTGTCAAAAGTATTTTAATGAGCGCCTCAGCGTTGTCAACGTCACCGGTGTCGCCACTAAAGACTACCGGTACGACAACTGGATGACGCTGCTCTCCCAGCTGCCGCTGCTCCTCTTCACCCTGCTCAACTCTTTCCTGCATCAGTGGTACGTGAACAAGTTTTTTTCTTTACGCCAGGAAACGCGATTAAGCGTTTCCACGGCAACGATGACGTTTTCTTTCTCTCCGCAGGGTGAGTGAACGTATCCGTGTGGTCGTGAGCTTGTGCGGCTCCTTCCTCCTTTTCTCCATCACCGCCGCCCTGGTCACAGTCCCCATGCATCCGGACACCTTCTTCTCCGTCACCATGGCGACCATCTGGTTCATCAACAGTGAGTTGATGAATCGATCGTCTTGTTTGGTTCCATGAAATGTTGAGGAAAAATTTAAAAAAAAAACTGAAAATGTTCACATTTAAGAAGCTGGACAATCGTGTGTGTGTGTGTATGTGTGTAGTGGGCAGTGCGGTGCTGCAGGGCAGTCTGTTCGGGATGGTCGGCATGTTTCCTCATCGCTACAGCACTCTGTTCATGAGCGGTCAGGGAATGGCCGGGATATTCTCCGCCATCGCCATGCTCTTCTCCATCCTGAGTGAGTAACTTCTAAGTAAGAAGTCCCTGCACGTCAGTGTGTCGTGTTCAAAGAAGTGAGTGAACCTGTCGGTATTTTTTTATCCCAAACTCCGATTGAAGCGAGAAACTGGAGCCGTAAAAAAACAGGGTTCCCACAGGTTTCCTTGAAATACTTGAAAGTTTATTCATTTTTTCATTGAAACCCTAACCACTCCATAAATGACATTATAATAAATAAAAGAACAAGTAAAGAAATAAATACAAAAATACATAAATTAATAAATGAACATCGGCCATCGAAAAACTAAACAATATTTATATATTGTTTTTATTTCTGTATTTGTTCAACTATTTCTGTATTTTTATTTATTATTTTCTATATTTTTGTTTTATTTATTACTTTATTTACTAATTTGCTTGTTCATTGTTTTATTTACTTAGTAGAATGTCATTTATGGTCCTAAATACACACACACACACTCACCCTGGGGTTGTACCAAAATAAAGGAAACAGGGTCATCTTTTTTTTTTCTATTCTCAGGTAACGCAGGTAAAAGTTCGGCAGCGTTGGGATACTTCATCACTCCATGTGCGGCCACTCTGTTGACTCTGCTCTGTTACCTGGTGCTGCCACACCTGGTGAGGAGGTGACAACACACGCACATTTGATCAATAGTACAGTCCGTTTGCAGTCGGAATTTATGACTAAGTTGGAAAGTTCCATCAGGAACGCCCCCTCAAGTCGGACTTCCAACTCGGAAATCTGATATCAGATTCGAAGATGGCCGCTACTCTTGCTCTTTTAGCGCTATTACCACTTTTTGTCGTCATGATATTTAAGTGACTGGGATATCTTCACGATATTTAAGTCATGATACAATATCATGATATTTAAGTCACGATATGATATCATGCTATTTAAGTCACGATACAATATCATGATATTTAAGTCACGATACAATATCATGATACAATATCATGATATTTAAGTCACGATATGAGATCATGCTATTTAAGTCACGATACAATATCACGATATTTAAGTCATGATACAATATCATGATATTTAAGTCACGATATGAGATCATGCTATTTAAGTCACGATACAATATCATGATATCTAAGTCACGATACAATATCATGATATCTAAGTCACGATACAATATCATGATATTTAAGTCACGATACAATATCATATCATCTAAGTCACAATACAATATCATGATATTTAAGTCACGATACAATATCATATCATCTAAGTCACGATACAATATCATATCATCTAAGTCACGATACAATATCATGCTATTTAAGTCACGATACAATATCATGATATTTAAGTCACGATACAATATCATATCATCTAAGTCACGATACAATATCATGCTATTTAAGTCACGATACAATATGATGATATTTAAGTCACGATACAATATCATGATATTTAAGTCACGATACAATAACATGATATCTAAGTCACGATACAATATCATGATATCTAAGTCACGATACAATATCATGATATCTAAGTCACGATATTTAAGTCACAAAACGTTATCGTCACGATATTTAAATCATGATACAATATTATCACAATACTTAAGTAACTAAACGATATCATCACAATATCTAATTCACGGTACAAAATATTATAACAATATTGCGATATAACATTTGAGTCATAATACAATATTTTAAGTCACAAGACAATATTATAACGATGTTTAAATCACAATACGATATCCTCACGATAACAATATCATCAAGATATTTAAATCATGATACGATATCATCACGATATTTAATTCATGATATGATATTGCGATATTCTGAGTTTTTGCGAAATCATACATGCGATATATTCACACACAATTTAAAAAAAAGGGGGTTGGCAGAAACATCGATACAGTGAAATATAGCGATATTTTATCTTGAAGTACTTTTTGTAGCAAACATTTGTTTAACTTACGTTACAAATACAGCTGTGTGTGTGTGTGTGTGTGTATCTCGCAATATGTGATTTTTGCAATATCGTGGTAGTATTTATGCTATTTAAATAACGTTAAATAATCGTGCACTGCCGACTTTTAAGAAAAAAGACATGATCGTGTGAGTACTGTGTCTGTTTAAAACCATCAGATCTCAGGTCAGTATTTGTGTGTGTGTGTGTGTGTGTGTGTGTCAGGAGTTTGCTCGTTTCTACCTGAACAGGACTGGAGAACTGGAACTCCTCAGCAGCTCAGGTCTGTTTCACTCTTTTTTCAAATAACCTGCATCATCATCATCATCATCATCATCATAATAATAATAAGACACAGACGGGTTCATTTTCCTATTCTTTTTCTAACTTCAGACAGAAAGATCTTAAATGATGTCAACCTCGAAGGCAAGTCACAGCCAAGACGACTGTCCGTCCTGGCCGTGTTCAAGAAGGTGAACGAATGTGGAGAAGCTGGTGTTTTTTTAGTACCTGTTCTGATGAGGTTCAAAGCGAGCGGAGCCGATACTAAAATGTGACGTCAACAGACTTTCGGCCACGGAACGTCCGACACAAGAATCAAAGCCAACAATGTCCAATTGTAGATCAATTAAAAAGACTTAAAATTCTACTTATAGTTCCAAAATCTACTTAGAAATCCAAAATGTAAGTAGATGGTAAGTAGTAGACCAGCAGCTCCTGTGTCCCTGCGAGCTAAAATCACTGATTTTCTCTATGGACTTTGGTGTGGGGGAGTGAGCAGTTTACAACCTTCAGTTTCCTGTTGGCCACAGAGGCATGAGACTTTCCTCATGGCTCTGTGGCTGCCTGTGTTTCACAGATCTGGCTGATGGCGCTGTGTATCACGTGCGTGTTTGCCGTCACACTGTCGGTGTTTCCCGTCATCACGGTGCGAGTGCACACCATCTACAAGGGCAACGCTACCTGGGGTGAGATGCTGTCAGGGGGCTGATGGGAAATGTAGTTCAGGCCTGGCTGAAAGAAAAGCGTCTCAGGTCCTCGAGCAGCGTTGTTTCAGTCGCTCAGTGTAACGTTGTGTCTGTCCCACAGACCGAGTCTTCACCTGTGTTTGCTGTTTCCTCCTGTTTAACTCCCTGGACTTTGTTGGACGCAGCACTCCGTCTCTCATCCAGTGGGTGAGTCTGGACTCTGTCCTCAGTCTGGATTTACTGAAGGCAATCAATGCGATAAATATGCTTTTAATCAATAATCAAATATTAGCCGTTGTACGCAAAATTGTTTAAAATAAGGTGAGAGTTGACAGGATTTTGTATTATAGTGTAGTCTTTTATCTTGATAACTGTGGAGTTGTGTTTTAGTGTGGATGAACACAACCTGAGACTTATTTTGAACGTTGCTGGTTTTTGTTTGTATGAATGAACAACAGACACTCTGTGGGGTTGTGTTTCAGTATGGACAAACAGAAATTGAGACTTATTTTGAAAAGTTGGGTTGTGCTTTAGTGGGGATAAACTGAAAACTGGACTTGTTTTAAAAATTGTGGGGTTGTGTTGTAGTCTGAATGAACAGAACCAGTCTTATTTTAAAAAATGCAAGGGTTTGTGTTAGTGTGGATGAACTAAAAAAATATTTTTGAAAAGTAGAATGTAGATGAAGAGAAAATTAGACTTATTTTGAAAACCGTGGGGGTAGTGTGTTCATGCAGATGAACAAAAACTTTGACTTTTATTTTGAAAATCACAGCGTTGTCTTATAGTATTGACAAACAGAAAATGAGACTTATTTTGAAAGCTGCGGGGTTGTCTTTTAGTGTGGACAAACAGAAAATGAGTCTAATTTTGAAAAGTGTGGGGTTGTCCTACAGTGTGGATGAATAGAAACTACGACTTTTGATAATTGTGGATTGTGATTTAGTGTGGACGAACAAAAAGCTAAGCAACAAACTGCTTCCCGTTTATACCTTGCTGACTAAATTGTGGTTGCGTGTTTTCTAAATGTCTGAAGCCGTCAAAGGACAGCATTCTGTTTCCTGTCGCCGTGTTGGCTCGTCTGGTCTTCATCCCTCTGATCATGATGTGTAACATCGAGAACTCCAGGTTGCCTGTCGTCTTCAGACATGACGGTGCCTTCATCACCATCATAGCCTTGTTCTCCTTCACCAATGGTTACCTGGCAACCCTCTGCATGGCCTACGCTCCACAGTGAGTCTCACTATTGGCAACAAATGATTAGCTTTTCAAGCTAAACTAGCAATGATATAGCAGAAGGTCTATACTGCCATGTCACGTTTAAGGCTTAGCTGACGTTAGCAACAGAGCTAACTTTGTTTGTGAAGCTGATAACATAAATCAGAGCGTGTGAACCAGGGTTTAGCCAAGATTAGCAAGACATTTTTAGCTTTACGAGCTAGATTAGCAAAGGTAGCTTAGTCAGAGTTTGTGACCAGGGTTTAGCCAACATTAGCAATACATTTTTAGCTTTACGAGCTAGGTTAGCTTGTAACATATCACCCTGACTTGTTGACTAGTAGAATGTCAAGTCTACGTTAATACGTATCGCATGATATTCACTTACGTTGAAATCTTATGAAGTTGAAATCATTAAAAGGTTTTTTGCTGACAGCATTTATCAAATTATTCGTACAAATAAAATATATAAACAGAAGGTTTTTCGTCTTCCATGTGTTTTTTTTGTATTTGAAAATATATTTGACCATGTGTGTGTCAGGTCGTTGCGCTTTAGTCTGGATTGTGAGACCGCCGGATCTCTGATGACCTTCTTCCTGGTCCTGGGTCTGGCTCTGGGAGCAGCATTCTCCTTCTTACTGGGAAACCTGGTTTAGGACATTTCCAATCTCATCCAATGAACATGTAAAAAAAAAAACACTGCCTTTATTTTATTAAGTGAAGATATCGTTAACTCACTGTGATGAATTTGAAGTTGCTCTATTTATGTTGTAATGTTTCAAATAGTTTTAGAAAGTTGTGTTCTGTGGTATTGTGGATTTTGGACAATGAAAAGATTGTTTATAATATATTGTGTGTGTGTATATATATATATATATATATATATATATATATATATATATAAAACTTGTTTTGTGCTATGGTTCTGTGTCTGAGTGTTGTTGCTTTTCAAAATAATACAAAAATGATATACAGTAGCTCAATAGTGTTTCTTTTTTTTTTATTTATACTCATAAACTCAACTCTAACTGTGAACCAATGTCCAATCTAGGAGCGGGGCCAGAGGGAGCCACGGAAATCTGATTGGCTGCTGACATGTTACTGTCCGTCTCACTTATTGTAGCACATTATTAGCTATCTGGATTTAGCTAACATTAGCAAAATATCATTAGCTGTATAAGCTAGGTTAGCAAAGGTGGCTAAGTCAGAGTTGTTGATTAGGGTTCAGCTAACATTAGCAAAACATTATCAGCTGTAGAATCTAGGTGTACAAACGTTGCTTAGTCAGAGTTGTTGATCAGGGTGTAGCTAACTAGCAAAATATGATTAGCTTTAGAAACTGGGTTAGCAAAAGTTGCTAAGTCAGTGTTGTTGATCTGGATCAGGGATTTGCTAACATTAGCAAAATATTATTAGCTGTAGAAGCTAGGTTAGTAAAGGTAGCTATAAGTCAGAGTTGTTGATCTGGATCAGGGATTTGTTAACATTAGCAAAATATTATTAGCTGTAGAAGCTAGGGTAGCAAAGGTAGCTAAGTCAGAGTTCATGAACAGGATTTACTTCCACATCAGGAAAACAAACATTTAAAGTTTTACGTATGGGAATAGTACAGGAATAATACACCAGTAACAGAACGTCACCACCGCTGCTAACATTTAGTTTAAAGTGTTTAAATAGGGCGAGACACATACGTAATTGTTGTAACTCAACACATGTGGCCTCTTTAAGACGCCCCTTCTATAAAAGCCACTAACTCTGCTACTGCTGTAAACTGACAGATGCTGTAATGAGTCTAAATGATGTTCTCTCACATAAACACACACACACAGTCTCCGCCTCCTGCTTCCTCCCATTCTTTTACTCTGCTCCTGGAAGAAGGAAAAGGACAGTTTTGAACAAGAACTGAGCTGATTTGGTTTCTGTTGCTCACATTAAAAACTAAGAAGTAAAACTGATGATTCCAGGGTGATGCCACACTCTTTCAGCTCCACACGCTGTGAGTATTTTTGCACTTTTCTTCATTAAAAACACTATTTCTCTATGGACTTTAGTGGAGGAGAGGGAAGAAGGTTTGCAAATAGACACAAACCTTTTGTTGAAACAGGCCTACTGGTATGGTTTATGTTTTAATTAAATATTTTGTTTAAATTTATGGGCAATATTTTTTTTTATCTTTGACAGTATGCTTAAATGAGAAACTACTTGTGTAATGCACATGTTTGACCACAGGGTGGCACATGACGCATTCAAATCAACGTCATACTTTTATAGTGTGTGTGTGTACAGGTCTTTGGTAGGCTGCGTGGACCAATTGTCAAGCAAACCTATCTTTGTTAGGACATTTTGAACTGGATTTTTGAGGATTAAGACCTGGTTTTAGGGTCAGGGTTAGACTTGGGTTTAGTTTAGTTAGGGTTCAGGTTAGTCATTTATACGGTGGCCCCGGAGTGCCAAACACTACAACATTAAGAAAGAGCAAAAACATTAGCAATAAAAACAACACATAGCACGGGCTGCAACTTTGAGAACTGTAAAACTTCTGCTTTCATGTTTGTGATCCTGCCTCCAGTTAGAGAACAAGGAGCTTACAGAGGGAGAGAGGGAGGGAGAGGGAGAGAGGGAGAGGCACACAAGGCAGCTGATTATCAGAGCTGTGTGTGTGTGTGTGTGTGTGTGTGAGGCTGACTAACTGGACCTGCAACTCACTTCTCTACTTGTTTCCTTCAGATAAACATGGCCGACACACACAGGCCGAGCAGGAAGGTGAGTCACACACACACACACACACACACACTCTCTCTCTCTCTCTCTGAACTCTCATTGTTTCTGTGTGTGTGTGTGTGTGTGTGCGCGCGCGCCACTTTCTTTTGTCGTTTCCAGTGAAACTTTATTTTCTGAACACTGAACCTGCTCAGGTGACCGGAGGGAGGCTACAACTTCCTGAAAGAGTTAACAAAATAAAAGCCTGAGCATTGTAAACACCTGTATGTGGCATTTACAAAGTTCAGGCTTTTATTTTGTTAACGCCCCTCAGTACAAACAGGATGCAAGGACTTTTATTTTTTTTAACATAAATGACACTTATTTCATTGTTTTATTTAATTTAATTTATTGTTTATTATTGTTGTGTCATTTTTTGCATGACTTTATATTTTGTGAAAATGTGTGAAAGTATTTTTTATTACAGCAGATTTTAAATACAATTGTGTGTTGCAGGAACCGAAATTCAAAATTTGAATTTGTTTATTCGGTTTAAGTTCAGAATTAAATATAATAAATATTAATTAAATTCCATTCTGTTTTTCCTTCTTTTTTTTTTAGAAATGGAGTGTTCCACAGAGAGGTGTGGCTGATGGAAGTAAAGAGGGCGTGGCCTCACCTGCACGAGATCCTCAGCAGAATTTGGTAACTACGTCAACACAGACTCTGAACTGGACGAAGCTCGGGAGGTGAAATCTCTCGGAAAATCGACAAGATGTGGCTAAACATTAATAACGCATGCGAGTTAGCTACGCCTAATTAACACTTGGGAACAGGATATGTAACTCGTGGCCACGCCTTAATGATACTAGGGAACGGGATACGTAACTTGTAGCCACGCCTTAATAACACTAGGGAACGGGATCCGAAACTTGTAGCCACGCCTTAATAACACTAGGGAACGGGATACGTAACTTGTTGCCACTCCTTAATGACACTAGGGAACAGGATACGTAACTCATGGCTACGCCTTAATGACACATGTGAAAATAAATGATTACATTTTAAGATGAAGACACTGTTTCATGTTAGTGTGAGGTTAAAGCAGGTTTAGGGTTAGTTCAGTAGTAGTTATCGTTAAGGTGACACTAATTTTCCACCAGGTGAATATAAGTGAATGCAGTGTCCTCTGAAGTCATGAAAACCAGACTGTGTGTGTGTGTGTGTGTGTGTGTGCGTGCGTGCGTGCATGCAGGTTGTTCCTTTCAGAGGTCACATCACAGATGGAATGCGGCCGGGGAAGAAACTTGTCATTGTGGGAATTGTGGATTCACATCCTGACAGGTGAATCTGACATTATCCACATTTTATCGTTGATCCATTTTCTCCCTTTGTTGTTGTGGTTACATTTAACACTTAAAAATACAAATAAAAATAAAAGGGAAATGATCACTTTATGTAACAGACAAACAGTAACCTAAAAGACCTAAAATCAGAGAACTTAGCTCTCTGATCTAGTGGTATTTTTAGTCATGAAAAATTGAAAAATTGAAAAATTAAATTTGAGTTGATCACTTCAGTTCAGACTTTTGATGCTGTCTCAAATAATAACGGACATTTGTCAGGTTCTACATCGCCGTGACGTGTGGACGCGGGACGTCCAGGGAGCCTCCGCTGGACGTGGCTCTGGAGGTCTGCGTTCGGTTCAGGGATCGGCAGATCCTGCGCAGGGCCTGCGTGTCCGGATCCTGGGGAGACTCGGACCGAGCCGTCCCCTTTTTCCCCTTCATCAAAGACCAGCCGTTCAAGGTACGTTTACGTATGTACGTAACATATTCTGGGTTCATTCTGAATGAGACGGATAATTTTTTTGACTCACTCACTCTCCCTACACCAAACCTCATAGAGAAAACCAGTGATTTTAACATCACAGCACACAGGTGTGGAGATCCACTGCTGCCTGCATCACTGATTTCAAATGACTTATTTTAATGAATTTGGAGTTCCTTTGTTTGGATTTACCTCAGTGACACAAAGTGACCACACGAGGCAGCTTCTCTATGAACTTTGGTGTGGGAAACCTGTTGTCACATTTCACTTTAAAATGTTGAACATGTAAAATCAAGGCCCCTCCTCCCTCTCTCTCTCTCTCTCTCTCTCTCTCGTTCTTGGAAGATCGAGATTCACTGTGAACACAGCCGGTTTCGTGTGTTAGTGGACGGGCAGCAGATGTTTGACTTTCACCACAGACTGACGTCGCTGAGCGACATCGACACGTTGTGGATCAAAGGAAGCGTCAGCGTCACTAAACTGGCCTGAAGAGCTGAGATGAACACGACAGATGTTTTTTTAACATGGAGAACTCTTGTTTTTTTTAAGTGTCTGATCTGGGACCAGCCAATGAACTAATGATACCTGTCCTGTATATATTTTGTAGCCCTTTCAAAATAAAATGTACAGTTATTCGTAGTTTATTTATTTTAAAACTACGTTCACTGCCTTTTCTGGCTGTTTGTGAACAGGAAACTGAGGTTTGTAAAACCACTCACTCTCCCACACCAAAGTCCAAAGAGAAAATCAACGATTTTAGCTCGTGGGGGCACAGGAGTTGTTGATCCACTGCTGCCTCCATCACTAAGTGATGTGTTATTTTAATGACTTAAGTGTTTGAAATCCATTGATTAGATTTATTTCAGTGATTCAAAGTGACCACACGAGGCAGCAGTGGACCAGCAGCTCCTGTGTCCTCCTTTTTGGTTGCTGTCAGAATTTAATGAGAAACGTTCCTGTAATGCACCACTTTGACCACAGGGGGGCAGATAATGCATACAAATGAAACTAAGATCCAGGCCTGACACACACACACACACACACAACCTTAGTTCAACTTGAACGTGGATTATTGTAAAATCCACCGGGACAAAAGTACGTGGACATCTCAACATTTCACCTAAAACAATTTTAAATCCCAACTTCAACAAGGACAATTACAAACAATGTATTTGTCATGTCCAAATCCACACAATAGAGCTTGCCATACCATGTGACCAAAACTCAATGCATTCTGGGGGATAAAGGCAAAATGCCGGTAGTCTCAAGTACTCCGGCTGTTTACTCTTCTTTTGTTAGCTACTATTGACACACAATTGAACAAAAAATGTGTGAAATACTGACTTCAAAGTATTTTGTTGTCTGACGTGTATCGGCTGTGTGTTTTTGTTTTGTCTGTGATTGTGTTGAGTGATGTTGCTGAGCCTCCACCTTCTTCAGTTTCACGGAGATGCTCCACTATTATCACCTGCTGCCGTCGTCAATAATATATCACAGCTACAGTTCACCGGCCTGCTTCACTGTGTGTGTGTGTAAGACATGCAGATTAGGCTCAGGTGAACTGGATTCTCCATAAAACCCTGTTTCCTCAAAGCAGTACAGTTCGGTTCGCTATGATAAATTGCGCGTTTAGTTATATTTCAGATGTCATAAGTAATTAAAGGTGCAAAAAACGACTACTTTTCTAACCCTCACATAGATGATAAATGGCGCAGAAACAAATGGTCACTTGTAAATAATTCATGTACCTGCAGAAACAAGGCCCCGCCCAGTCAGTGTGGATGACCTCTGTGGCTCTTCGGCTCCTCTGCAGTGGCTCCTTGTAGCTTTGAAGAAAATAATTTTATGTTATTATTTTATTATCATGTGTTTCACCCTTTGAGATGAAGGCATTACATCCAATGTCAAATGCGATATTAAAAAAAAATCCCCGAAAACCATTAAATGAAAGTCATGTGTACATGAAGACGTACACAAGTCCATCTTTGGATCATGAGCTGGATAAAATCCAATTATTGTTTTATTTCATTTCAAAGTACAGTAGTTATTTTTCTACACTTTATACAAGGTTGTATAAACAGCAATGACATGGCAACAGTTTTCTTTTTGTAGCTCTTAAATTTCATACTAAATGTGACAAAATGCAGTTCTTTAAATATATGTTATGTATGTATAAAAAAAACTTTACACATGATATTATCTTCATTTTAAGGGTGAAATAGTTTTTTTTAGATTAATTTTATTTTTGGTGGAGACTCTTTTACTGACTTTGTTTAATGGTGCGTTCCGTCGCAGTCAGAAGTGCGAATGTCCGACAACTATAATTCAAGTTAGATTTCCATGTTAGAAAGTCGGAGCAACCTAAAAAAAACTGTGTGTGTGTGTCTGTCGCGAAGCTAGTAGTTTTTAGTATTTTACAAGCGAAGTAGCTAAACTCTGTACGCTGAAGTTTATGATCAATAGCAACACATAAAAAGTTTAGTTAGCTAGGCTAGTCAAGTTACAACTTTTTCATATACTGTATAGTATATCATATTATTAGCTGCGCAGGCTCAGTTAGCAAGGTAGGTTGGTCAGAGCTAGTGAAAAGGATGGTTTAGCTATTGTAATGCATTATTAGCTTTAAAAAATACACTTTTTTTTAGCTAAACAAGACATGTAAGTTAAGTCACTACTGTCGACAAAGATGGTTTAGCTAACATAATGCATTATTAGCTTTAAAAAAATACACACGTTTTGCTAAACAAGCTATGTTACCGACGAGTCAGAGCTCGTGAAAATTATGGTTTAGCTAACATAATGTATTATTAGCTATAAAAAACACTGAAAAATCCACTTCTATATTCTTAAAAAAAATGTTTTATCAATGTTTATTTGTGCCAATGAACTAAACAAATTATTTAAAACATTTGAAAACAAACACATTTATTCTTTTTTGTTTTTCCAATTAATTCAATAGATTAAAAACTTTAAGCCTAAAAAACACAAAGCTGTCACGGTCTGCATCAAATTTCTTCATAATATATTTGACAAAGTTATAAAAATACAAAATTAGACACATCAGGAGCCTCTTTTTTTAAATGAATTGGCTGAGATTAAAACAAGAAAAACAAACTAAAGGACAAACAGAGCCGAGGAGGCAACGAGCAAAGATCCTACAGAACTTGAGCGGGTGAACAAAATAACAGGAACCCTGTGTAAGGCTTAAATAAATATTGGTTTTTGGGTTGATATCAGATTATATTTCTAGTTAAAGTTGTAGTTTAGTGTCTGAACGGTGTTAGATTTGAGGATCAAGTGCCTTTTTTATTAAATCATTAATTTACCAATTCAAAATGATATAAGTTGTAGCAGAAATGGCTGTAAATAACTCAAATCTGCTCGTCACGGTTTATTGTATGATTTTGGTCACGATATTTGACAAAATCTTTAAAAGGTTGTCCCCCAAATAGGAACTTTTTGGGAAGCACGAGTGTTTCTCTCATGACTTCACATCCAGATTTCCCTAAAGATTAAAGGGTGATAATTGGTCAGATTTTGTTTGCAACCTGGTCCATTTTTAAAAATTTTGTGGAAAAAGTTGGGGCCGGATTAGGACAAAAATTCTCCATCAGCTTCAAATATCTACAAAACGGGGATCAAAATAATGAGACTTAAAACTGGAGATACCAACTGATAGGTGAGCAAAGAAAGAAAAATACACCCTTACTTTGATTAAACAAAACATTTCCACAGGTTTTTAGCTACATCTGTAGTTGTTTAAAGCAGGGTTCCTCAGGGTTCCACAGGGTTCCACGGGGTTCCTCAGAGTTCCTCAGGGTTCCTCGGGGTTCCACAGAGTTCCTCAGGGTTTCTCAGGGTTTCCCTGCTCCAACAGACCTGATTCAAATAATTGGGTCATTATCAGGCTTCTGCTGTGCTCCCTTTTGAGCTGACGATTAGGACAGAGGGTCCCCGGGACCAGGTTTGAGAGACCCTGCTTTAAACAACAGTATAATTCACACCTTCACAAGCTTCTGTCCGATCTTTCTCGTCCATGTCAGTAGAAACTGTTTGTAAGCGTCTGTAGGAGACAGCAGAGGACCTGCAGCAGCTCAGTGACACGAACCATCAGGGCAGGAGGGTCAGCTGGTGTTCATGTCTTCACAGCCGCTGAGAATGTCCTCCCTCTAAACTGTCCTCGTCCAGACTGTACTCATCCAGCAGAGAGAAGACCAGAGACCAGAGCTCCACAGGCCTGATGTTATGTCGGCACCAGCCGATGTTTCCTCACAAAGACAATCCTCTAGAAGGATTTCCATCGGATGGCAGAGAAGATGGTGTGGATGACGTAGAGCACAGTCGCCATGTATGAGAAGACCTGAAGACACCGAGACAGACACCGTCAGTGGGAAGAAGAAGAACCTGACGGAGGGAGGTGAAAAACAAACACAATACATACAACACAACCACAAATAGACAACACAACCACAAATAGACAACACAACTACAAAGACACAACACAACTGCAAAGACACAATACAACTACAAAGACACAACACAACTACAAAGACACAACACAAGTACAAAGACGCAACACAACTACAAAGACGCAACACAACTACACAGACACAGAACAACTACAAAGACACAAAACAACTACAAAGACACAAGACAACTACAAAGACACAAAAAACAACTACAGTCACGAAACAACTACAAAGACACTACTACAAAAACACAAAACAACTACAAAGACACAAAACAACTATAAAGAAAACTACAAAAACATGCACAAGAACAACAAAGACAATGGCAAAGAGACTGTAGCTCTTTATTTGAGGACGATGTGTATCACATGACTGAAGTATAAATATTCATGAATGAATGAAAAGGAAAACAAACAAAAAAGCAGTGAGTTTTTGACTCACCACAGCAGAGATGTCCAGCTGGTAGTTCTTAAAGACGCTCCCGTCTTTCATGTCCAGGGTCACTTTAGCCAGAGCCACTGAAGCACTGAGGTAGAAGAAGGCGGCGACGCCGTGGTAGATGAAGTCCTGACAGAGGAGGAGGACGAGGTGACAGATGTTCATCTTTAAAGGGATAGTCCAGGATTTTTGAAGTGTCTATGACATCTTCACAACATGTTCATGTCTTTATCTCACTGTTAGACAGACTTTTCCAACAGAAAACTGAAGTTTGTTAAACCGCTCACTCGCTCACACCAAAGTCACAATAACAACAACAAAAACACAACAAAAAGTTACATGGTTCAGACACAACGAAATGGTTGTTATTCTAAAAACATTTGTCATTTTTATCCACCGTGTAAAATATTAATCTTAAAGATTAAATTCACTGAGAAAGAGTAGATAAAAACACAGATACTATAGTTGCATAAATACTTAGATAAACTGATGAGCTAAAGCAATTTTAAACTGGTTCCTGTTGCCATAGTAACAACGATCACTCACAGCTGCCGCCCAACTGCTCTTGTTTTGGTGCCCCCCGCAGGCGAACACCACCAACCAGATGAAGGTCATGACGAAGCAGAAGACGGAGACGAACATGACCCAGCCCTGAGGGTTCTGCGGCACCACCAGCGTGCACGCCACCAGGATCCACACCAGACCGCCGAAGATCTGCGGGACCAGAGCGGAGACGCCACGTCACCCTCAAATCAAGTGTGTTTTTTACGTTAAAATCTACGTCATTTTAAGTCTACGATATCTTAAGAACACATCTTTATCTCACTGTCAGACAGACTTTTCCAGCCGGAAACTGAAGTTTGTAAACCGCTCACTCTCCCACACCAAACCCCATAGAGAAAATCAGTGATTTTAGCTCGTGGGGACACAAGAGCTGCTGGTCTACTGCTGCCTCGTGTGGTCAATTTGTGTCACTGAGGTCAATCTGAACAAAGAATTTTAAGGACAGAAGTCACCAAATAACACAGTTGAACCTACTGATGGAGGCAGCAGTGGATCAACAACTCCTGTGTGCTGTGATGTTAAAATCAGTGATTTTCTTAATGGAATTTGGTGTGAGAGAGTGAGCAGCTAAAACTAAAGATGGACACTATTAACTCCTCAAGTAAATCAGATTCAGATACAACTTAGGCTGATGATAGAGTATCTGATCCTGCACTGACATACCAAATTCCATTCAAATCTGATGAGTTTTGACAGAGATAGTATTGTTTTATTTTACCGTTTTATCCATTTAAAAAAAAAATTGAGGGATTTCTTGAAGGTTTTATCATTTTTGTGATGTCATTCGTGAGTAGATTCTTACCAAACCTGAATGGGAAAATACTTGGACATTCACCAAACCATCACAAAAAATTCAGATTGAGTTGTCAAAAAAAAAAAAATCTGCACACAGGAAGTTGCTAAACCCATGCAGCTGAAAACATAACACTTAACCTCCTGAACTATGCCTTTAAAGTCGTTGTTGGTTATTTTGTCCACCTTGCTGTCCTGCCCCTTGTTCACTCTACACCTGTGATGATGGACAGGCTGCATTATTCATGGAGCTCCGCCCACCTCCACCTGCTGCCAACACACACACACACACACACACCCCGCTCAAACCACGTGTGTTTGCGTGCGATGATTTGTCACATTCACGTCTTATCTCTCCTCTGTCACTTGAGGAATTATATCGGTCTCATCTTCTCTTTCTCTCTCTCTCTGTTTCACTGCGGTGACCTTTGACCTCCCGATGCAGGTCGTCTGTTTGCTCCAATGTTCGGGGGAAGAAAAAAAAAATTGGAATCATACGTAACAGAAATTAATGGTCAAATCAACAAAACGTAAAAAAAAAAACTTCTTTTAATTTAACGGTGCAGTACGTAACAGTACGTGGTGATTTGTTCCTCTGTTGTTCTTCTCCAGTTATTTGTTTGTCCTTTGTCTGAAAAAACAGGGCAAAACTAGCAGACCTGACCTGAGGGAGTGCTTGTGTGTATACAGCAGCAGAGCAAGAAAGAAAGGGTTTTGTCTTGTTAAACTGCTGAACAATAGTGGTGTTTTTTTGGTTTGTTTTTTGTTGTTTTTATGGCTGCATCCTTATGTGTTTTGGTTTATGAACAAATCACTTTGGCGGTAGTGTCACTGGGTGACACGAGATCTTTCTGGATCATTCTACAGTTAAAATTGACACTTGATATCAGGGTTCACACTACAATTTTGCCAAATTTGCCATTCAAACTCATCCACTCATACATTCATACAGTGCATATATATGCAGTGTATATATATATATATATATATATATATATATATATATTATACAGTATATATTATATATTACATATATATTATTATATATTATGTATGCTTTATAATCGACTATAGAGGAGCTGGTAATCGAACCCCTGTATCTTCAATTTGAAAGACAACTCACTCTACCGCTTATCCACCATACCCCCATTGTCTTTTTTTCCCTTTAAAAAAAAAAGTTAATTGCACCATAATTTAAAATATTACTCTTTATCTTTTATGTATTTTTAAAAAAAACCCGCTATAAGCTCATTTTAAACATTTCATATCATCACAAACACATTTTCTGTACATTTGTTTAAAAGTATTTTGACTTTTACAGTGAAGTTTTAACATTAATGATAATGATAATCATAATAATTCGTCCAACAGATTTTTCAGAATGTGAACGGTCAGTTTATTGTCTCAGCTTTATTATACTTTTTTTTATATATATATATTTATTTCTACATACAATACAACTTGTCTGCTTGTTTTAGTGCTGTATTTTTGTTTTATTCTTTAATAGAAGAAACAAGAATCAACAAATTAGCTTAAAAACGGTGTCCACACCGTGCGTAAGAGCGCAGTAAAAGCGTCCCCGCCGCCCGTGAGTGTCGTTTAAATGACCCCATCGTGCCCGATTCCACACACTATGCGTAAAAACTGTATAAAAGTGTCCCTGTCGTGCGTAAAATACTCCTAAACCATGTATGAAATGGCACCCTCCGTGCGTAAACGGTGCGTAAAAGTGTCCCCACAATGCTCAAGTTCACTCCGTTAGTAAAATCTCCCTATTGTGCTTTACGTAAAAGCTGCGTACTAGTGTCCCCGCCATCCGTTAGTGCCGAGACCGTGCGTAGAACAGTCCCCGCCACGCGTAAAAGTAAATGTCCCCAGCGTGCCTGATTCCAAACACTGTGCGTGAAACTGCGTAAAAGTGTCCCCGTCGCCCGTAAAAATGCCCACACCGTGCGTAAAAGTAATTATACTGCGCTTAACTGCAGCCCCGTGCGTAAAAATGCCCACACCGTGCGTAAATCATCCTCGCTTGTAGGAAACCTCTGTATCTGCTGAGTATTACCAGTTCTGGCACGTAGAGGATGTCGGGAATGGTCGTACATATTCCACAGCCGCTCGGGAGGTTCCCCAGGGTGGCGGTGTTGGAGGCCATCTTGCTGCTGCTGCTGCTGCTGCGGATGCTGATGCTCACACTGATGCCCAGTAGTCAGTTTAAACCAGAACGAGCCGACCGGAAAAACCGGAATCCCCCATCGGCGGAGCGGAGACACGCCCGGCGTGGCCCGCACTCACACCGGAGCCGCTGAGAGAGAAGCTGCTGAGGGTCAGCGTGTGATGGACTCTCAGCGTGAAACAGACACTTATCAATGTTTGACCGCGCAGCGTGACTCATTTATCACCATGGCAACCAGCAGCGCTCTGCTCTCCTCACCAGCAGCAGCAACATCAACAACAACAACAGTAAACAGACTCAGTAGAAACAGTTGCATACTGTTTTCATAGATTTGAAAAAACAGTATTTTTCTTATAATTGTTGTTTCTTGTATTTTTAGCTGCTCGTTAAACATTTAGTATAAAGAAAAATGACTGCCCACATTTTACTGTTATTTATGGTGAAACTGAGTTTATCGGTAAAAATAACATCATCTTAAGTTTAACGATATCATAGGAATGTGTTCACGTCTTTATCTCACTGTGAGACAGACTTTTACAACAGGAAACTGAAGTTTGTAAACCACTGACTCTCCCACACCAAAGTCCATAGAGAAAATCAGCCATTTTAGCTGTGGGGACACAGGGGCTGCTGGTCTACTGCTGCCTGGTGTGGTCACTTTGTGTCACTGAGGTAAATCTGAACAAAGGTTTTCATACACCCAAGTCACAAAATAACACATTTGAACTTAGTGATGGAGGCAGCAGTGGATCAACAACTCCTGTGTGATGTGATGTTAAAATTGCTGATTTTCTCTTTGGGCTTTGGTGCGGGAGAGTGAGCAGTTTACAAACAGCATCCTGTTGGCAGGAATGACTTGGTTTCAGACAACTTCCATTTTTTGGGGGAAACCAAAGACCAACGTTTCTTGCGGCTCTTGTAAAGACAAAGGTTTTGTTTAAGGTTTTGTCTTCGTCTTGTTGGACACACACACACACGTGCACACAAAGTCGTCTCCACTGGGAGTAGGTTTCCCGTGCAGGAGGATAAAGTGACAGCGGCAGGAAACCAGATCCGTCTCCACGATTAACTGAGGTGTTTGTCCGACAGCTCGCCTCCTTGGCTGTGCTGAGTTGCCAAATGAGAAGCTTGTTGTTGCCATGGCGCTGTTGTTTACACCGTTTACAGGTGTGAAGGAGACAGACAGACAGACTGTCCAGGGAGACGTTCATATAGACGGAAAGAACCAGCCTTGTTTATGTGATGTTACGAGATAAATCTGTGAAGATTTGAAAAGAAAATTCATATTTTCTTAGCTATTGAAGAGAATGTACCGTTAGGACGTGTTTTAGAAACCAGCACCTGAAATGTTTACACTTTCACTGGATCCAGAAGAACTTTCTGGATCAGTACAGAACTTTAAATCGTAATGATGAAATTTAGCCTGATGGTAGAGTGTCAGATTCTGTACAAACATATACAATTCCGTTCAAATCCGATGAGTTTTGACAGAGATATGAGGTTTTTTTTTGACAGGTTTGCCCATTATAAGAAATGGGTATTTCTTGAAAATTGGATACATTTTGTGACATCATCCTTGGGTTAATTCGTACCAAAATTAAATGGGAACATACTTGGGTGATCACCTACCCATCACAAATAATTCAGACTGATGTGCTAAGATGTCACTGAGATATACACATCTGAACTTGTTCAATGAGACTGAACCATGTTACATTTAAAGTCACACCAAATCCGTAATCTGGATTAGATCTGGATTAAATTCAGCCTGATAGTAAAGAGTCTGATTCCGTAGACACACATAGAATTCTGTTCATATCCGATGAGTTTTGACAGAGATATGAATTGTTTTTTTTTCAAAGTTTTGCTCATAAGAAATGGGTTTTTTGCAACGTCATGTGTGGGTTCATTCTTACCAAAATTGAACGGGAACATACATGGGTGCTCACCTACCCATAACAAAAAATTCAGGTTGATCGGTAGACAAACTGTGCAGGTGTGAACGAGGCTGGGATGGAAACATTGCACTGTAAAATGTTGTACAAAGACGTCTCTTTTTGTCATAGAATTAAATCCGAATTCGTGGAGTCGCCCCCTGAAGGACATTCAAAAAAATACATGTTTCAGACACTTCCACGTTAAGCCATGGCTGTATGGGTCATAAACCCCGCCCCCTTTATCATTCAGAATAATTTAAAAGCAGTTGAAGTAATTGGTTAACTAAATAAAGACTTCAGTATCACATATTGTAAATACAGTACGTATCAATAGCCAGTGGCTTTATGGGCTTAGGCCCCACCCACCCGTAGACTGTATACCGTAGATCCAGGATTCAGTTTCTTCAAAGTGATGAAATGTGAGCTGCAGGTAAATTCCTGGTTTCCCCCTGTGCTGCTCCATTGTCCCGCGCACCGTGTTATTAGATAATGGGTGGACTGCTGGGGAAACGCTGTTATCTAATCTTTAGGTCAATCAGCGGAGCCTGAGCGTCGCGATGAATTCTTCATGACGCGATGACAAAATGGATCAATGCGTCAAAACTGAGCCTCATAGTGTAACATTTTCATCTCCACTGCATTAAAGCATCATCAACAAAGAGCACCAGTTAGCATAGGGTAATGCTGTGTTCCGTTTAAATTGAAAGTCAGAGTGACATCACCTCCAAGTTCACGGCATTCCAAGTGTAGACCACTGAAGACATCCACAAACGTCCACAGATCCTCTTCATTGACCACTAAAACACTTCCAAATGTTCAGATAGGTGAGGACCGTGCATTCCCCAAGAACCCATGAGAATCCTGCTTGATGGAAGGAGCTAAAGGACCTTAAAAGTTCCATGAAAACCTGAAAAAAGGACCTATACAACCTCCTTAAAGGCCACCAGACCCATTTCAACACCCACAGAATCCCTTCATTGACCACTAAAACCATGAAAGGGGCTTCTAGAACCATCCCAACCTTCACAGTTACAATCAGAACCTCATAATGGACCCTAAAACCTTCTTTAGAACATCTCTGTAAGGGAGAGGGTACATGGCTCTGAAAGCTCACACCTCCAGGATACAGAACACAGTTTTTATCCTAAAGCCATGAGTGAGCACAACAGGAACCCGAACAAATGAACTCTTATTTTTCTAAGTATTTATCAAATGAGTTGAGGGTGTATGGTTGTCTGTGTTTTTACTGCTGCTTTTACTGCTTCTGAAAGGAACACCAGACTCATATGAACACGCACTAGAAACCTTCTGAAAGGCTAGAACTTTTCTAAAGGTCCACTAAGACCTACAAAGACCCCACACATACCCAGAGTCCAAGCAGAATCTTCTCAACAAATATAATCTCCTGAAGTGCAATAATGTGTTGAATTTAGAATGGAATGAAACAGAATGAGTCATGTCAGAATGCCTCAGTCTGTCAACCAGACAGATCTGATCTGGTTGATTAAAGATCTAAAGAATATTTTTGTCTGAGGTTGATGTCAAGCTGACGACAGACCAAACATCAGATCAGCGATGAAACGCCCGATACACATTAGTCTTATTTATAGAACACTTATCTTACAAGGCGTGTAAGATAATATCGTCTTTTTCATGGAGCTACGTCAATGACACCGTCAATGAAACCTAAAGAGATAAAGAGACTAAATGAATCCAACAAAACATGTTTGTCTCAGGAATAACACGTTTATTTACGAAGCACAAAAAAGACAGCGTTTTAATTAAATAAAATACAAAAAAACCCAGGTGGAAATTCTCAAATACCTTGAAAATTTACATTAATGCAGTATTTAATTTGAATTAACAGCAGTATTAGAAGGTTAGAGATACTAACATACTCTGACGCCCCCTTTGGACAATACTGTATGTGTTACATCAACACACCTACACTTAAAATTCACAAAAAAGTTCATATTAATATAATTTTAATGGTTAAAAGTTCAGTTATTTTTCATTTGGCAGAAGTTGAAGACAAAATAATTATATATAATCATATTTAATACATTATATACAATTATTTTATCTTCAATTTCCTACCAGACAAAAGAGAAACACATTGTGATACTACTAGAAATAGCCGTAGTCAAGTAGTAGAAGTAGTACTAATAGTAGTAGAAGAAGTAATAGCAAAAAATACTATACTATATATAAATTCTTATATTTTTAAGTCATGTGGTGCCCCCTGTTGGTCAGGAGCAGAACAGCTATATGTCTACCATCCATCCACCCATCTAAACGTCGGTCTAGTGGACCTGCAGTCTACTCTCAGTATTACAGTACTATTGCCGTAGCGGGGCTAGAATCCTCTGGTACTATTACCATGGCGGGGCTAGAATCTACTCTCAGTATTACGGTAGTGGAGCTACAGTCTACTCTCAGTATTACGGTAGTAGAGCTGCAGTCCACTGTCAGTATTATGGTAGTGGAGCTGCAGTCTACCCTGGGTATTACGGTAATGCAGCTGTTACCTGGAGAGGTCAACAGTGATGTGTGGCGATGGCAGCTCCACGGCTCGTCGTGAGTTTTAACCCTCTTGTTCTCCAGCCCGTAGTTCTGTCTTCTCTCGGCCGGTTAGCCGCCCCGTTAGCCCGTCAGTTAGCTCCACGCTAACGGCATTGAGTCACGTAGGTGCGTCGGTGTAACGGCGACCGTGTGTCGACCGTGTGCTGAACCGGAAGCGACTGCCGCCACATTAAAAGCGAAAATTCGACCGAATCCAGCGGTTGGTGACGTGTTTAATGTAACTAATGTGTAGTAGTAGGCGGTGTGAACGGTGTTATATTGACATTTATAGGTATAACATGTAGGTTAAACGTGAACAGTACACGTTTCCTCAGCTCGTTCGCCTGTTTTCTCGTCGTCAGGCAGCAGAGTTTAAATGATAGATGAACAGTTTGTTTTACACCTCACAGTGTTTGGATTTAGTTTGTAAATGCACGTGAATCATTTTAAAGGACCACTTCACCACCCCCTGCAACTGTTTTAAAACCAGCTAATCATTTCTTTTGACTCGTACAATGTCAGAAAATCAGAAAACTGACCATGTGTTTGATAAAATATGGAAATGTTGATGTTCTCAAATGTCCTGTTTTGTCCACAAACTAAAACATGATTAAGTTTCAGCTTGTTTCTTTGTTCTAGAGAAACCAGACTTTTAAGGGTTAGGTAAAACATCTTGTGGATCAGTTTAAGTTGTTACTGTTACTGTATGTTGTCTATGTTTGTTATTATTTTGACCTCAGAGATCTCAGTTTACCTTATTCATTCATTTTCTAACTTCACGTAATAAGGGTTTTAGTGTTGATAAACACTAAAGGCATTTAAACAAACTTATCAATCAGTTATCGTCACCAAAAGTGTTTAGTGACATGCTGTTGTCGCCCTAATGACGCTTACATTTAAACCATGGATGTATTATAAGAACTGGATAGAGCTACATCTTTATATTCTATATTTTTGAAAAACCTTCCTAAAGGCCATAAAAAGCCCAGAAAAATCTTATTTCTCAGAGTGACGTCACAGCTGTGTACGAGCACAGCAAATCGCAGTCACGTGGCGTATCTGGAACGGCGCTACTGTCAGGGAAGTGTACGATGTGAAAACTTTATGAGAAATGTGAATAACTACGACTGCGCATGCTCATGCTCTACACAACCCGGAAATAAACGCGGAAGTCAGAAAACCTTATTGGCGTATGCGCTGGGTGAGCAACTCCATAGGAATGAAGGGAACCAGAGGGGCGGTGCGCTATCCAGTTCTTATAATACATCCATGATTTAAACACGATTTAATTGTAGGCCATGTTGACAGTAATTTAGTCAATGTTGTCAAGACTTGTTTATTCTGGCTAAAGCAAAACCTAACAACCTTTATGTTGGTGCCTCCAATTATTGCAAAATGCAGCCGCTCGCCTTTTAACGCATCACTTTAATCCTTTATTAACTTTTAATGTTTGTTTTTAAAGCCCTTAATGGCCTTGCCCTCGGCCTACTTAACAGGCATTTTAACTGTTCACAAGCATGGCACCAGTTCCGTCTGCTTCCGTCAGGCAGGAGATACCGGTCAGTCACTGCCCGCACCTGACAAACAGGAGTGTGCTGTGTGTACATACCTTTTGTATGTTCTATTTGCACTTTAGGATCTGCCTGATTCATATTTGCACATTCCATTTTTAAGCTGCTGTCTATTCAGTCTACCTCACTTGTGTATATGTTCTACACTTGATTGCACTATAGGGCCTGGTTACATGTCCTTCCTGCATTTCTTAGCTGACTGTTTATTTATTTATTGGTATGTGTGTGAATCAGTATCAGTGTGTGTGCGCGCGCTGCACTGTATGTAAATATCACTTTGGGTTTTCTTCTTTTGGCAACAGGTTATCTATCCCTTGAAAACACTTTTTGGAGCGGTCTGTGATGCCACTCGCGATCGCCGGCACTGTCCCTAAATACACCAGACTCCTCTGTTAAATATAGAGATTTCCCTGGTAGTTGTTGGAGATTAATCCACATTTTTAGGATTGTGAAGTAGTTTTAAATGATCTACAGTTTGGCACTGTTTGGCTTGATTTGTGCGTGGGACATCTCTTCCGGTGACGGCACTCTGGCCAGTCAGTGGCCGGCGGTTTTACCAATCATCGCATAGTTACCTACTCAGCACGCTTTTGGAACCTCGCTGGAGCAGGTACTAAAAATAGCACCTGGTACCAGGTACTATGCTAGTGGAAACGCTATTTAAACCGTGGCGTGGCGAGGCAAGTAGAGCCGGTGGAAATGCGCCATAAGTGTATGCATGCACAGGGCTGGATTGGTAATCTGGCACAGGGTTCTCACCAGGACTTTTTCACAACACACATAGGGGATGACTTAGTGTGGCGCAGCCGCTAGGCAGGCGCGTGTATTGTATAAGGGTTTTTTGCCATTTAGAACCCTCTGAAACACTATTTCTTGCATTTTGAGGGCCAAATTTTGTGAATTAAAGCTGAAGTTTCTGTATCTTTGTTACAGCCTTACTTTAAAGCCAAAAGTTATTTTTGAATTCGATTAAAAAAGGAAAAAACAGGAAAGCACCTCAGGGCTGGTAGACACACATCCCCTCCAAGGCCGGCCGCTACTAAAGGCCTGAACAGCCGCCCATTGGTTCATTGACTATACTGACACTTGACCGGCCCAATCAATTTCTCTCACGAGAAGTTCTCCTCCCTTGCCCTCCCTCTTCAGAGTTTCTCATAGTTTGGAACAGATGGAGGGAACGCTTTTGTAAAATAGTCAATAGAGAAAATGGTTAAACCGAAGCACAAGGGAGGTGTAGAGAAAATGAGGGCCAAAAAAACCCAGAAGCAATCACAGGTGGATGCCCAAAAGTGTTCTAGAATAACAGACGTGTTTACTACATTGTGCAGCAACATCAGGAGGAAGGAGGAGAGGAGCAAGAACATGACAGGGAGGACACTGAAGAAGAGGGACAGGGGCACTATGACAGGGCCAAGGAGGGACAGAGTGAGGATAAGCTGGAGGAGAGTGGAATTGACGACATGGCGGTAAGCAAATGTTAGCAAATTGACAGGGACACTCAGGCAAGCTGCGTGTGTGTGTGTGCGTGCGTGTATGTGTGAATCCCTGGGATTCCTTATGTTGTGGGGACCTAAATCTGCTCACACAGTCACATGATAGGGACTTGCCTTCCTTATAAGGACAAAAATCGACTACATTTTAAGGCAGGGGTGGACAATTATTTTCCCCAAGGGGCCATGTGAGAAACAAAAAATATTGTTGAGGGCCAGGCCAAATTTGAATTCATTTTAATTTAATTTGATATCTTTTATCTAAAAAAGCAATAAATTGTATTGTTTTGGTGTAAATTTGGCAGCATACAAACACACACAATAAACACAATTACTAACCAACACTATTAAAAATATCAAATTACTACACTATATAATGAATACTATTATACTATACTACTGTGGTGTAGTGCAGTGACCATTCAGAATTAACTGTTCTTTTTCTAAGGCGAGTCGACATTTTTAGGGGACCAGGGGTCACCTGTCGCTGGGCAGACAGACGCAGATACATGCGTCCATACGTCAGGGTTTTTTAAATAAAAGCAACACAGCTGTATTGCATGCGCAGCATAAATACTTAATAAATAAGTACTAAATAAATACATAAATAAGTACTGACATACTGCGGCCGTAAGATGCCCTGGTCTGTTTTAAGGTGAAGACATGTTTTAAAGTGAGGCTGAGGTCAGGGTTAGGATTAGGCCAGTTGTAGTTATGGTGTAGTATTTTGCAATATCTTATTGATTCCTACCCCTATACCCCTTTACTTGGACTAACACAGTCATTTGTTTGGTTTTTTTATGGCTATTATTTATTATATGAATGCGACTGATTGAAAAAAATAATCCTCTCATCTCTTTGTGCAGACAGAAAACTAGAGCGGAGCCCAAACTCTCAACTCAAGTTGGTTGCGGGTTCATCGCAGTTCACTGGCCGGGCAAACTGGTTGCCCGGACAACATACATGTTGACGCAGAGCCCTCCTTAGTCACCGTGAGGCGCCACTCGGCCGTTTCATCAATGCCTCAATGGAAACCGTTGGTCAGTCGGTACCTGCGATGGTCCAGTGCCGTCACGCAAGCCCTCATCGTGTCTGCGGTCACATTCTGCATCGTCCTCCCTCTGTGCTGCCACCAGCTACTTTACTCCTACTTCTTCATCAAGTCCATGTACCTGGACTCCATGAGCGAGGAGGTCCTGCAGGCGAGTCTCACCCGAGGTCACGAGGCGCTACACTTCTGGCAGAGCGCGACCACCGTAGCAACAGCGTCCTCCAGAACCACTGAGCGTCCTGAGCTGCTGGTCACTGTGGTGACAGTCCAGCGAAAGGAGGGACGGGACTTCCACTACCTGCTCCAGGTGATGCGGCAGCTGAGGGACATCGTGGAGGGTTGTGGGAAGCGGCGGTGCGCAGAGTTGCTGGTCTGTGACGTGGAACGCGGCCCCCAGGAAAACCAGGATGCCAAGCTGCTGGAGGCCCACTTCAGGGTGATTCGGCGCTCACCGCAGGAGCAGGAGCAGCAGAGCAACCAGCAATGGCTCAACACCTTTGAGAAAGAGAAGAGGGATTATGTCTTCTGTCTGCGCAAGGGATGGGAGCTGGTGAGGCCAAAGAACGTGGTCGTGTTGGAGGACGATGCTTTTCCAAGACAAGATTTCTTTGCAGTCGTGAAGGACCTTTTGTCACGTCGCTTTGCCCGTCAGAGTCTTTACGTCAAACTCTATCACCCCGAACGGCTGCAGCGCTACTGGAATCCAGAGCCTTACCGCATCCTTGAGTGGGTGGGGCTTGGGCTGGTCGGAGCAACAGCCCTCCTCCTCACCTTCCCTTACTGGAACCCCCTCTCTTTCTCCTTCACGCTGTCACTCGGCCACCTCCTCTTCTTCACGCTTTACTTCATGGCGGCCGCGGAGCTGCTGGGTCGGCACTACCTCCTAGAGGTGCGTAGACTTTCCCCGCAGCTTTATGCCGTCTCCCCGGCCACCGAGTGCTGCACCCCGGCCATGCTCTACCCTGGCAACGCCTCGCTCAGGGTCGCCCAGTATCTGGACGGCTCATTCTGCGTCAAAGGCAACGCCAAAGACATGGTTCTGTATCACATGGCGAGGACGATCCCCTGGGAAAGGTGTCACAGCGTGGAACCCAACCTCATCACCCACATCGGAGCCTTTTCCTCAGTCAGGTCCAATCCACAGAGACCCAAACTCCTCTGACAGAAACAAGAAAAGCCAGATCAGATTGTTCTCTGCTGTGTCACCTTCTGCACTCTTTTTCAGTGAGTACTGGTTTGATGATTCACATTAGAAACATTTGGCTTCTAGGATAAAAAGGATACTTGGAAGTTTTTGAAGTGTGTGTGTATGAGGTTCATAGTCAGTGCTGACTGTGCTGTGAGCGCCCCCTGCAGAGAGAATCAGACTGATACACAAATTCTTGGCAAGATTTTAGTTTTTGTGACTAAAGGGGCAGGAATAAAGGGTTTAAAAACACATTAGTAAATTTGTAAACCGCTCACTCTCCCACACCAAAGTCCATAGAGAAAATCAGTGATTTTAACATCACAGCACAGGAATTGTTGATCCACTGCTGCCTCCATCACCAAGTTCAAATGTTTTATTTTGTGACTTTGGTGTTTGAAATGGTTCGTTCAGATTTATCACGGTGACACAAAGTGACCACACGAGGCAGCAGTAGACCAGCAGCTCCTGTGTCCCTGCAAGCTAAAATCACTGATTTTCTCTATGGACTGTTGGGAAAAGTCTAACGGTGAGATAAAAATTCTTGAGATGTCATAGACTTAATCCGACGTAGTCTGCCATGTTTTCACTGGTAGCAAGGGGGCGCGTACAGTGCCAAAAGTATTCCTTTTGAAGTGTCTTTTTGGTGGAATAGTTCCACACTGTGGCCTCGAGTATAGAAACATGGTTTAGCGTGAGATCTGATGTTTACAAAACAAGGAAGAAATGTAAGAAATGTGTTGTTTTTTATGTTTAAAAACAAAAACGGACACGACTCGCACCACCAGATGTCATATCATCAATGCTGGAAAACAATATGTGCAATAAGTCACTCAATTGTGGCAGAACGTGCGTGAGATCAGACCAGAGTTCATGTTGGTTGGGCACCCCCCGCTATTATGCTAGAATAGGCCTGATGGCTGTTTTGTAGTTTAGTTCTTTTCTCAACTGCGACATTTACCAGTCATGTTTTTGTACATTTCGAGCAATATGAAGCCGTGACATGTCTCCACAGACACGTGGGGAGTGGTCACCATGGTAACCATTGGAAGGAACAGTCTGACATTTTATGTAAATAGACACGCTTGGTTGTCACTCTTTTTCCAAAAATTCTCATTTGAATTTCTAAGACATCCGACCAGTAAACTGATAAACATTTGTGCCATTTGTTAAAAACTGCAAATATTTAACAAAGATATTGGAGTGTTTTTTCAGACGTTGCCAGGCGTCTATATTTCCTGCTCCAGGAAGTTCGCCTTAAGATTCTTGACACGAGTTGGCTTTTCTGCAATCATGCAAATTTTGTTCAAATTGTTCTATTCGCGTCAACTGTGTATGAGACGTCATTGTGTGAAAAATGAGTGTGTAATATTTTTTTTTCAGCGGAAACAAAAACTTACAAAAATGTCAGACTGCTGATTTAGCGCTCGCCTGAAAAACACGTAATGTGCCTTTTTTAATGTTTCTGACTTTGTTGTTCAATAACTATCGCAGACCGTTCTGCGTCACCTTTTTAATATAACCTTTGTTTACACAACACCAAGGCACCACCTACTGGACTTTTTGAATATACAGCCAAAAAGAACAAATGACTGTTCTCGCTGTTAACTGTCAATAAGGCAAATATTGGTTGACGCCAATATTTGGCAGATAAATTGGTACCTCCATCCCGGATTTTGTTACGATATTTAAGTGCATTTCAGAATTTTACCGAAAGAAGCTGCCAAAGTAAAAACCGCCTGGCCTATGAAAGTTCTCCAGACTGTCACTGATTTACAAACACACTTAATCTGATTAATTATAGATTATTGGTTAAAAAATAGTAAGAAAAAAAAAAGGCCAAAAGTTTTGGTTCTTCTTACTTGTTTTGCAATTTGTATTAAATCTTAAATTCAACATTTACGTAGTTATAGATTTAAAACAAGACAGAGCCTTAAAAACATCAGAAATATGAATTATTTTACACAAACAAGAACCTAAAGACTTTTGTCAATTACAAATATTTGAGTGAATTTTTTTAATTATCCGCTGGTCAAGACTGAGATGGGATTAAAGGCAGGAGTTAGTTTACACAGCAAGTTTACTGCGCCGTGTGCGCCCCCTGTTGAGGGTGTGTAAAATGTCCATTTTGGGCTACTGTAAAAACACGCTGGTCCAAAATTAAGTCTAATTAGTTACCTAAAACTTTGGGAGAAATTTCACACACTGAACCTTTAAATTAAAGTTCATCTATATATAGTCTGTGTGTGTGAATGTGTTATAGACAACATTAATATATATAATATATATATTTGGGTTTGGTTTGAATTTGGTTGTGGTTTTTTGACTTGTTTATTATTTAAATTTAATTTATTCTCCACTTTAAATCAACATTTTTTTTGATTTGATCACGTGTGCTGTATTACTGCTGAACAATCTACACTTTGGCAGATTTAATTATTTAAAAGAATTCAAATGTAAAATTGACTTTGAATGTGAAGAATCTACTGAACCAAAGATTGGTGCCGAGTTATGGGATTTAAGAGGGATTGTACAATTGTTTTTAAAATGTGTTGAAAACTGACGGCGCAAACAAATCTGGAATTTGAGCGGAATTGTTTTTAATTTTTTTCCCCCAACATATCTTCTTCCTGTTTACACTGCGACTCCTCACTGTTTTCTATATTTAAAACACAATAAATCACTTGCTTGTCACAAACTTTTGTTCCAGCTCTGAGTTTGTTTTTGTCAAATACATTTTTTTTGAGAATTTTATTTAAAATTTGCACTATTTTTGAATTGAAATTGTTGATCCTTAGTGGTCGTCTAACATTAGCTAATATGGCGTTTTATTTTAAAATATGTCCCAGTCTCTGTCCACAGTTTACGATCTTTGATACCTGCTGGACACATCATGTCGTCGCCACATGTTCAAGTCATTCATTTGGTCATTAAAACGGAATTAATCAGCAACCATTTTGATTTTCCATTCGTAAAAAATTAGAAACTCATGTTTTTGCTTTTCTAGTAAGAATGTCTAAGGAGAGCGCCCCCTACAGCTTTTGCTTTTGGTTTAACTTCCTGTCCATAAGACAAGTACAACTAAAATAAATCCTATTATGAGGAAACAAATCTCCGTTTTGTTTTTATGAAGAAATTCGTTTTTAATAATTTTAGGTGGAATTTTCCTTTAATTCTTCTCCATTCCTTTTTCACGTCAATTGTTATACTCTTTTTTTTCTTCGGGGTCTTTGAACGTCTCCTCTTCTTCCCCGTTTCCGTTGTCCTGCTGCCGAGTCACATGACACCTCGTGCTGCCTTCACTGTCTGAAGAGAAAGTAGGAAAAAAGTAAAAGCGAAGTGAGCTCCTGCAGAAAAACTGCTATTGGCTTATTTTACGGTTTGTTTGTTTTTACCTTGAAGTGAACTCCATATGAAAAGATTACAAAAACCTACTATAGCCTTATTAAAATATAGAAATATTACTCTTTTTGTTTGATATTTGAAATGTATGAATTTAATGTTTGTTCATTTTTAAATCTCAAAGATAAATAAAGCATATATTTATATACATTTGTTTAAAAATGTTATTTAAAATGCATGCACTTCTACTGTTTTTACCTCGTGACGTTTTATGCACTTTTTAAACAAATTCTGATTTAATATCAATGCAGCGTCTTGAATCTACCTTTTGTGTGTGTGTGTAAAGTGCCGTAAAAAAGTTTTATCTTTAATTTACAGTGAAATGTGTTGATTTATGTCAACTAAATACACAAGAAGCAAACGCATTATTGACATAAGAGCGCCATCATGTGGCACTTGGAAAAATCCAGTGACCACGTCACTGGTGTTTTTTTTGTTATGTGTTTTTCCTATTTCCTGTGCGGTCCGTGAACGCGTCGTGATCGCTGGTATATTGAGTGAAGCAGCAGAGATGGAGGTCGAGCTGAGACTCTTCAAAGTGAGACTCAACTCTGCGTGGAAGTAACCACCGTCCCGGGAAAACTTCGTCAAAGCCGGGAAGTTTGTGGGAAAACACGCATTGGAGTATTGGATCCGGAATTTGTTTGGTTTGTTTTTGTTGTTTTTTCTTTTTCTTTTCTTTAAAAAAAAAAACAACAAAAAAAAACTTCTTCTCAGACATGGCAGAGAAAAGCGAAAACTTTCCTGATGAGTCTGCAGGAAAAGACAAGGAAATCCCAAATGGAGGGAATTCTGCAAAAACCAAAGAGGTGAGATACACTCACACACTCACACACACAAACACTCACGCGGGCACACAGCTGGTTTCACATGATGAAGCTGTAAATGTTTGGACTCTTGTCCTGCCCGAGCTCGTAACTGTGCTTTAACACTCACTGTGTTTCCATGGAGACCCGTAATCAGATTACTGACTTTATTCCGATGGTTATGTTTTCATGAGTTGTCATCATCCTGTTTTTAGTTTATTCAGATTGAGGTACACACTCAATGAAACCAAGAGCCCACTAATCCGATTTCCGAGGTTATGTTTTCAGGAGTTTTCATAATCCTATTTCTTGTGTAATCTGATTGAGATAAACACTTAATGAGCCCAAGAGGCGAGTAATCTGATTACCCTCTTTATACCGATTGTTATGTTTTCATAGATTGTCATAATCCTATTTTTAGTGTGACATAGTGTAATCTGATTGAGATACACAACGAGACTAAGAGACCAGTAATCCCATTACCAACTTCATTCCAATTATGTTTTCATGAGTTGCCAATTGAAAAACCATCATAATCCCATATTAAGTGTAATCCAATTGAGATGCACACCTAATGGGACTAAGAGACCAGTAATCCGATTACCAGCTTTATTCCGGTTGTTATGTTTTCACAAATTGCTTATTGAATATCTGTCATAATCCTATTTTAAGTGTAATCTGATAGAGATACACACATAATAATGAGACTAAGAGGCCAGTAATCTGTTTGCTGCTTTTATTCGGATTATTATGTTTTCATAAAATGGTCATTGAATATCCCTCATAATCCCATTAAGGATACACACATAAAGAGACTAAAAGGCCAGTAATGTGATTACCAGCTTTATTCTGATTTTTATGTTTTCATGAGTTGCTATAATCCCATTTTTCGTGTGTGTGCGTGTGCGCGTGTGTTTCAGGATTTCGACCTGGCCTCTGTCTACGTGTCGGACGCTCAGTACAACAGAAACATCTACTTTGACACGTCGCCTCAGGCTGTGAGGTGAGGCGTTCACACCACTCTGTATGTTTTTCAGTATGAAAATGTGTAATCTGATTGAGACGCTCAAATAGTCCAGTAATCTGATTACCAACTTTATTCTGGTTGTTATGTTTTCAAGAGTTGCAAATTGAATATCCATAATGATAATGTGTGTGTGTGTGTGTGTGTGTGTGTGTTCAGACTGTATCTTCTCTACAACCACTGGCTTCCTAAGGTTCTGCTCTACTTCTTCATCCTCGTGGTTCTGTCTCTGGCCGTGTTCGAGGAACCCGCCGTCCTCCCTCTGCCCATGTGGGTAAGATGGCCGCCGCGTTTTGTTTGAATCGGACGTTGGTATCGTTGGCGTAGCGTCACGTGACTGGCTGTTTTGATTTTCCAGGCGACCATGTTGGTGGAGCTGCTCTGCGTTCTGGTTTTCACCTTTCGACTGGTCCATTATGCGAGGGTGATCCCGCGGGACAAGTTCTGGAAAGACGCCAAGAACATCTGCATCATGGTCGTCCTCATGGTAACGTGTCACACGGTCGCCATCGGTTACTGTGACTTGACTCCAGTTTACATCATTGACACAATTAATCTGTAGCTCTGTTACTCTGACAGATTATTTGGTGACTCTGACTCAACTTTTCTGTCTTCATTAGTCTTTGACTCCGTGACTTCATTATTCTGTGAGCAGATTATTTTGTGACTTGATTATTCTGTGACTCAGTTATTCTTTGAGTCTGCAAATCTGTGACTGGATTATTCTGGGACTAGATTATTTTGTTAAAAGATTATTCTTTGACTCTGCAAATCTGTGATTTAATTATTTTGTGACTGGGCTGTTCTGTAGCTCTGACTAGATAATTCTGCAACTAGATTATTCTGTGACTGGATTGTTATTTAACAATGTCTAGATTATTCTGCAACAGGATTATTCAGAAACTCTGGTTAGATTATTCTGCAACTAGATTATTCAGTAACTCTGGTTAGAATATTCTGCAACAAGATTATTCTGTGACTGGATTGTTATTTAACTATGTCTAGATTATTCTGCAACTAGATTATTCAGTAAATCTGGTTAGATTATTCTGCAACGAGATTATATTGTGACTTGATGATTTTGCATTTATGTTATTCTGTGACTCTGTCTTGATTATAATTTGAATTGATTACTCTCTAACTAGATTATTCTTGGGCTAGATTACTGTGTTACTCTGTAGTATTCTGCAAGGTCCATTAATCTCATAACGACTGGATTAATCCTGGGATGACTTGTGTGTGTGTGTGTTCTCTGACTCAATAATTGTTGACATTTTCATGTGTTGAATGATGGGAGAATACTCTGTGAGATTATCGGAGTGTTTTTGTGTGGTTGCTGCTGCTGAGCGGAGTTCCTGCCGTTGATCTGCAGAGTCAGAATGTGCTGAGATCACTGAAACCACCTTCCGCTGCGACTGTCGCCTCGTCAGCATCTTTCAGAGCAGGACTTCTTCCTGGTGACTCAGTGGCTGTGATCACTTCAGGATACGTTCAGTGTGTGAAGTTTCCTGCAGTCTGCAAACATTTCTGTCTTCATTTCATGTGTTCTTTAAACGGATAAATAATCCTGGGAGTTGAAACAAATTTACCAGAAATAATCCATCCAGCCAATCGAACTGATTCATTTGTCCATAATTAATGGTCTTAAATTTGTACTTAATTAATTAGGGCCCAATTTGTGCAAGGAATTTATCGTTAATCCTTCAGATTATTATTCCATCCCTGATTTTGTGGTCATTTTTGAGGGCGTGAATGTGCAAAAAGACTCATGAATCTTTGCATGGATGTCAGGTCTGGCGAAAATGCGATATTGGCATGGTTCCCGGACCCGTGCGTTACTCAAGGGCTCTATAGCGCCCCCTAAGGTAAAAACAGTGGCACCGAATTTCCCTGAAACTTGGTGGAAAGATGTTACAGACCAAGACGAATAAAACAAGTTGACAGTAACCATGGCCTCAATGCAACAGGAAGTCGGGAATTTTGAATTTTGGGCGATTTGCACCCGACGTAAATTAGCAAATTCGTCCAATTTGTACGAGACACATCAAAGGTGAAATGTTGATGAAAAGGTTTTGCAGATTCAAAACGGCGTGGCCACGGCAGCCCTTGCTGTTTTGGCAAATTTTGACCATTCGCCACAAAACAGGAAGTGCCCTATGATTTATGGCACACGTTGAGTTCCACTGAATTTCCCAAAACTTGGAGGGAAGATGTTAAAGACCAAGAGAAAACCAAAAAGTCGACCGTAACCATGTCCTCAACTCAACAGGAAGTCGGCCATTTGGAATTTTGGCAATTTGTCACCCTACGTCAATGAGCTGGACACTTCAAAGCAAAAAGGTTTTTGCGCATTCAAAAGTGAGGTCAGGGAGCTGCTGCGCTCCCAGACTTGTGCTGAAACTGACATTTCCTGTTGAAGAACTGAAGTTTGTGTCACTTTGCTCAAAGCGCTCTTTCCCACACCAAACCTTCAACCTCCATAATCTTAAAATAATCATAGACTGAAATAGATTTTGTGGCTAAAATCTATTTTTCCTTGTGTTTTTGCTTGTTAATACTGGTTCACAGCAGCAGAGGGCGCTCATGGAGTCGTACCTCATCCAACCAAACCCTGAATGATTCACTGTAACATATTCAGAATAGTAGAAAGAGGGATTTTGTAGATATCTAGGGATTAGATAAATGTACGATAATCCCATTTTTCCGCGTAATTTTTTTGTTTCAAGCCGTGAAGCGTCAAACGTGCGTTGATGTTGTTTCAGCTCACTATGGTCGATATGATCATCTACGGATCGCTCAAAGCTGCCAACTGTTACGCCCTCCGCTGGTCCAGAGTCCTGCGCCCACTCCTATTGGTCAACGTCACAGAGGGACGGCAGGTAACGATCCGCCCCCAACAACCCCCCCCCCCCCCCCACCTGTTTGAACAGACAGTATGTGGTCGTTGTGGGCTTGTTCCTGCAGTTACCCGCTTTATAAGGAACGTTTGTTTGTTTGTCAGCTTCGCCGAGCGTTCAGAAGCATCCGGAACGCTCTTCCTCAGATCTTCTACGTCTTCCTGCTCTTCATGTTCAGCGTCCTCATGTTCTCCCTCATGGCTCTGAAGCTTCTGGGGAAACGGTGAGTCGCACGTTCTCTGTGATGCATTTGTTCTGACGTGTGAAACATCCTGTTTGTCCTCGTCTGTTTGAATACAACAGTTATGGAGCTTTTTCCACTATAATGTTCTAGCACTACTCAGCTCGAGTACTCGTTTTTTTGTTTTTTTGCTTTTCCATCAGTGATCGTACCTGGTAACTGTTTTTTTTTTAGTTCTCACTCTGACGAGGTTCCAAGCGGACTGAGCCGATACTAAAATGTGACGTCAACAGACTGAAGGTCACTGATTGGTCAGAGAGTGTTGTCACTGAAGAGTCACGAGCGCGACGTCCAATACGAGAATCAAAGCGAACAACGTCCAACTGTAGATCAGTTAGAAAGACTTAAAAATCCTACATATAATTCCAAAATCTATTTATAATCCCAAAATCTATTTGTAGTTCAAAAATCTTCTTATAGTCCCAAAATATTTTACAAGTCACTAGTTTGTGTGTTTGTGTCGAGTAGAAAACCACGTTACGTCAGTTTCACGTAGCCGTGCTGTGAGGACTCCGCCCGTGTTGAGGAGGAGGAGGAGCTATGAAGTCATGGAAAACGACGCGACTGATACCAAACTGAACCGAGTCGAGTCGAGCTAGAACTGTACAGTGGAAAAGTGCCATTACTCAAAGCACGATGAGTGTGAGGTGTGTGTTTTGTCTGCAGAGGCCTGACGACCATTAACGGCGCTCCGTACTTCACCAACTACCTGGAGATTGTGTTTGACCTGTACGTCCTCGTCACCACGGCCAACAGCCCCGACGTCATGTAAGACACTTGTCAACGGTCCCTCCACTCTTTGACCCCACTGTCACCACTCAAACACTGCTACGTTTACCTTTTAATAAGACTTTTATTTGTCTAATTTGTTTTACAGAAAATCATTGGTTTTAAATTAAATTAAATTAAATTAAATTAAATTTAATTAATTTAAATTATTTTATTAAATTAAATTAAATTAAATTAAATTAAATTAAAGAATCAAAGAATTTAATATTTTATTAAAATTTGCGGGTGATAGGAAGACAAGGGTCCCAAAGTGACGCCAAACCATCGAGATCTCCCCCTGGTGGCGGTGTATGAGCGTTGCACTCCTAATAAAAAGTAGACGTCAAATAAATATTTCCAAAAAAGGTTGTTTTTAGGTTGTCCTTTTCACACTGTGGTTTGTTCAAGTGAAGAAGAAGCAGAAGGAGGAAGCTCCTTAGTTACACAGAAAAGAAGAAGGAAGTAACCGTCCTGAACTCCCGCTCAGTGTTTTATGTTCTGCTTCTCATCGGCAGGATGCCGGCGTACAACTCCAGCTTCTTCTTCGCCATCTTCTTCATCGTGTACATCCTCATCAACACCTACATCTTCATGTCCGTCTTCTTGGCCGTTGTCTACAACAACTACAAAAAATACCTGAAGGTTTGAGCGAAAAACTGAACGAAAAACGCATTTTACCTCACATGGTTTTCGTTCGAAAACAAACGACTGATTTAAACTTTAAACTTTTAGTTGATCAGGAGCAAGATTTAGCTAATGTTAGCAGCTAATTCTTGCCTTTACAAGCCTGAAGTAGCCCAGGTTTATTTGTGAACTGGTGTTTTAAAATAGTAAGGACAGGTAACACAGCAAATGTAATGTAATGAGTTTTTTTTCCAAAAGCAAATTAAAGAATTAATTTATATGACAAAATACTAAAAGTAATATTTACAAAGACATTTTTGGACTTGTAAACATGGTAAACACGACCCCATTTTTCAGACACCCCGTTATTAGCTAGATAAGATAGCTAACTCTTATCTAACGTAAGCATCATGATATTAGTTAACTATCATTTGTCCTAACTTATTTGTACCTTTACTAGCTAAATTCAGAAAGTTCATCTGACAACATTTCATTACCCCTACAATTTTCGTATAACGTTGGCAACATGATTTTACCTTTACAAGTGTAGTTAACTATGTTAGCAACGTGCAATTCCCTTTATGAATTAAGTTCAGAACGTTAATCTTGAAGTTAGCTAAGGTCTAGCTGATGTTAGCAAAATGATTTTACCATTACAAGTCAAGTTAGCGAATGATGATGATAATAATAATAATATGATTTTCCCTTTACAATCTAAATTCAGTAAGTTAATCTAACATTAGCAACATATCATTAATTATACAAGCTGAGTTAGCTACGGTTTATCACAAGTTAGCAATATATTACTAGCATTACATCCTGGGCCATGTTAGCTAAATCAGAGCTAACAACCGGGGCTGACCTGAAACTATTTTCTTATTCTAACTGTTTTTTACTCTTCTTATGGAAGAGTGTTAAAGCCACATGTAAATAAAATAAAATAAATGTTTTTGAAAGAAAATAAAAACACAAAACAAAAAAACCCCATCTTGAATTCTGAGATTAAAGTCTGGGAAAAAGGCAGAATTACGTGAAAAAAGTCAGATTCCTGACTTTAATCTCAGAATTCATGCTGTTTTTTTTGTCTTTCAAATTTCATTTTTTTAAATACTCTTCCATATCTTCCTCAGCTCAAATGTCTTCATTTAGATTGAGGTCATAAATGTGTTTCATCATTTTTGTTCTGTTTGTGATCATCAAGATGTGTACAAGCATCTGTTTGTGTCACCAAACTCTTGACGGCGCTCGTGTCAACAGGAGGAGGTACGGCAGCTGGTAAGGGCCAAGAGGCACAAAATGGTGCGAGCGTTCGCCGTCCTGCAGGAGCGTAGGGAGGAGGGCGGCGAACCGGTGGTGACCCAGGCCAACTGGAACCAAGTGGTCCGACTGGTGCGGTCCGACATCAGCAACGCCCACAGAGAGTTGCTGTGGAGCGTCTGCGACGACAAGAACCAGGGCTTCATCGGTGCGTCTCACAAACAAACAAACACTCGATCTTTTCTTGCCTTCTTCTTCTCTGCTGAGCTCCCCCTACAGATCGGATTACATTTTTTAAGGAGATCAAACTTTAGCCTCACTCAGTAATGTTTGATTTGCACTTCAGGGCTACCGTAAAAACTAATTATTGTCTTAGTCCGACTATAATCAGACTGTTAACATGCTGAGGAAGTGTTAATTTGATGGCTAACAGCGCTGCATGGGCAAAGTCGCGGCCAGCAGCGATGCTAGCTAGCCTTCTAGCTAGGCATTAGCTCACAGAGCGGTGAAGGGCATGAAAACATCATGTCAATTCTGTGCGATACTGACAGGTAAAGTGGCGTTTGTCCAGCTCGCTGATCTCCTGAACATCGAGGTCATCACATTGAAGACTAGGCCACACCCACTTCAGCGCTTGTGCCCTGCCCTCTACCTGTCGGCCCCGAGCCGCCTGCTCTGTCGCATGGTCCAACACCGGTGAGACAGTTTCATTTGTTGTTTAATCTTAGTCAGTCTGTACCCTTATTTCAATCATTCTGAGATTTTAATTTTCTTCGCGGTTGACCGTCAGGGCGTTTGTGATCGTGTACGACCTCATCATCCTGGTCAACGCCGTCTTCATCGGACTGGATGAGGAGAATCCGATGATCGCAAACTCGGAGTGGGTTTTTCTGGCTCTCTACCTGATCGAGATCCTGCTGAAGCTCTACGTGTTCGAGCCCCGCGGTTTCTTCGCCAGACACAGCTTCTGGAACTGGTGAGGACGCCATCTTTTAATAATGACGTAAAGTTGTGTTTTTTATGTTTTATTTTATTTAAACAAAATATCATAAAATGCAGATTTTATCTCAGAAGAAAAATGAAGAAAAATCTGAAATTTGAGAAAAAAAAAGCCATAATTCTGATTAAGAAGTCAAAATTCTGAGATTAAAGTCTAAGATTAATGTCAGAATTCTGAGTGTGAAAAAGGTCAGAAATCTGAGATTAGTCAGAATTCTGAGAAAAAAATATTCTGACAGGTTTTGTTTTCTGCACTTTTTCCTTATTGACGAACTTTTCCTTTAAATGCTACAATTGTTTGCTGTTTCCAGGTTTGACACCATCATCGTTATATCCGCCCTCATCGCTACGATCGTCAACTCCACGCTGAAATCCTGTGAGTGCTGGTGGTTTTATTAGAAACTGGATTTTCCAGATTGTCTGAGGAACTGTATTTATGAAGAGTTGAAAACTGAAAACGCGTGATGAAAAATTCACACCTGCATGATGTTCATGCTTAGATAAATTCAGGTTTGCAAAGGGGGGGGATTCCCTTTTAAATTTCCATAAACGTTCGCATGGGAACTTTAGTTTGGGAATTTTGGAACTTTCCATGGGGATTAATGGAAAACCTTGAATCAATGAAAAAGAAAAATGGGGGAAGTTGGGTTCTTCATCATCATTCGTGTCCTGTTGCAGCGGGCGGTTACACCAGCCGGCAGATCCTGGACATCGTCTTCATCCTGCGAGTCCTCAGACTGATCCGGGTTGTGGACAGCATCAAGAGGTTTGAGCAATTTTCACCCCCCCCCCCCCCCCCCCCGTTCAATGACTTTCAATGACTTTCAATGACTGTCAATGGCGAAGATTGCTGTGATAGCACCACCATGTGGCTGATGATTGATGTGCTATGACGTAATCTTTGCTGAGAAGAAAAAACAATTATTCTAAACTCAACAGGAAGTCGGCAATTTTTAATGTTGTGTCCATGTAGGCAATTTGTGCATTTTCCTTAAATGAACTAACTTGTCCAAGCGTGTTAATCGGACCGTCATAAAAGGCTAGAAAAACAAAAACCTTGTACCAGACAATCAAGGATGACATTTTCATCACACATTGATTGCAATTTCAAAAGGGCGTGGCCACGACAAAGTCAAAACAGGAAGTGCGAAGTAACTTCCTGTAAATTTAGCGATCCGTGCGAAACGCCATGCGCAAGACAAGAGACCTGCCGCGAACACGTCCGTGCTTCCAATGAACAATAAGTCAAATGTACAGTGCCACCTGCTGGCAGGAAGGCTGCTGCAAGGGTTCACACAATTACTGTGATTACTAGTTTTTCCTATTTTACTAGTTTACCAATATTGTTTGGGGTTTTTTTATGGGCGAGATTTGGGGCTGCACGTAATGGTTTTGTGATTTATTTTGACCTGGTGTTTTATTAACCATGACGACCTGTCGTCTCTGTGGAAGGTTTCGTACGATCATCAACACCCTGATCAGGATTGGTCCAGCAATCCTCACGTTTGGACAACTCATCATTGTAAGTTTCTGACACACGCAAGGTCCTTTTAGTGTTTAGTTTCCACCATGAAACCTGGAAGACTTTAAAGCCAAGTGTGTGACTCACGGACGGGTTCTGCTCCCCAGGTCGTGTACTACGTCTTTGCCATGGTGGGGATGGAGCTGTTCAAAAACAAGGTGAGGTTTTTCGAAGACCCCAGTGACCCGGCAGGGGCGAACTGTGGAAACGCTCTCCTGACGGGAACGACCTTCGCTCAACTCCACTACTGCAAGAACAACTTCAACAACGTGGTCTCCTCCTACATCCTGCTGGTGGAGCTCACTGTGGTCAACCAGTGGCACGATATCCTTGATCTGAATCTGAACGCAACGCGGTGCCGTGTCACCAAAGTGTCGCCGATATGTCCGCCCAACACAGTTCAGTCTCGGCTGTCAATCAAAACGGCGCCGCAGATGTTTTAGCTTCACTTTTAATGTCGTCCAGTGTTCATGAAAATGTACATGTTTCAGATTAAGTCAGATTAAGTTTACGATATCTTAAGAACATGTTCACGTCTTTATGTTACACAGACTTTTCAAACAGGAAACCAAAGTCTGTAAACTGCTCACTCTCCCACACCAAAGTCCATAGAGAAAATCAGTGATTTTAGCTTGCTGGGACACAGGAGCTACTGCTGCCTCGTGTGGTCACTTTGTGTCACTGAGGTCAATCTGAACAAAGGATTTTAAATGCCGAATTGACAAAATAACACATTTGAACTCAGTGATGGAGGCAGCAGTGGATCAACAACTCCTGTGTGCTGTGATGTTAAAATCACTGATTTTCTCTATGGGGTTTGGTGTGGGAAAGTGAGTGGTTTACAATCTTCAGTTTCCTGTTGGAGAAGTCCGTCTAACAGTGACAGAAAGCAGTGAACACGTGTTTTAGTTCATTAGTTCATGAACAAATGAAAGCTGAATGTGATTGGCTGAAGAGATTCAGATGATTCAGGGTCGTGTTGAACCTTAACGCGTCTCCACTGCTCAGCAGCGGCTTCGCCATCGTCACCCACATGTCGGCCAGGATCTTCTTCGTCTTCTTTCATATCATCGTCGTCATTGTCATCATCAAGTAAGACCATTAAGGTTCATCATCTTCTTCTTCTTCTGAAAAACTAAAATAATCAGCTCCGCCTACTCTGTCATGCTCTATTACCTCATACAGACGTATGTAATGTGCATTTTTCCTTCTGTCAGCATCTTTGTAGCGTTTGTCCTTGAGGCGTTCTTCGTCGAGTACTCGGTGGATAAAAGCGACCTGCAGACGTCTCTGGAGAAGAAGATCGAGGAACTGGAGCTGGCTGTGGAACAGTATGTCACCATGACAACCCCACACATGTCAGGGGCAGTTAAGGTTGTTTCTGACGGGTTTTTGTACGAGGAGAACAAGGCGTCACACCTGCAGTTGACTGCACTCGGCAGGAGAGAACCTGAAGTTTGTAAACCGATCGCTCTCCCACACCAAACCCCATAGAGAAAATCAGTGATTTTAACATCACAAAATCCTTTGCTCCTTTGTGACCACACGAGGCAGCAGTAGACCAGCAGCTCCCGTGTCCTCATGAGCTAAAATCTTTACTTTTCACTATGGGTTTTGTTGTGGGAGACAAAGGTTAAGATAGTACAGTATATCATTGACTTGAGCTGACTTGGTTTTTATTTTATTTACATTTTAATTTATCTATTGAGCATATTTCTTCCTCTCCTCGCCTGAACTGCTCCTTTTTTAAGTGTCCACGTTTGTCGTTTTGTCGCACACAGGGAGAATTTGCAGGACAACCTGGTCGACGCCATGGAAACCTTTGACAACGATCTGGGAGCTGACCAATCGCCGCGAGAGAAAAAACCCAGCCTGATGTTTAAAATTGCCTCAAAACGTAAGGAAGACAAAATCGGACGAAAACTCGCAAAGGAGAGATAAATATGCAGGTTAACGGTGCATTCCGGTTTTAGTTGCAAGTTGCAATTTCTATCTCGGAAAGTCAGAGAAACTTCACAAACAGATGGTTACAACTCGCACAAACACTGCGACTTTTACCGCTACTTGCACTTCTGTTGTATTTTTGTTTTACCTTAAATCATTCGTACATGTAGTGTTTTGTTTCATTTTTTATCCGTAGACACTGCGCAAAAGCAATAATTGAAGCTAAGCTAGCAGCTCGGGGAAAACTGTAATTCGCTACCATAAATTAACACGCTCACAATAGCAAAGCTAATGCTAGCCTGCTGAGAGAAGTTTTTTTTATTTTTTTTTCGTTTAAACACAAGCTAGTACTGAATATATAAAAAGTGTGACCTGGTGATGGCGCTAGTTGACCTTTTCACACAGGCCATGAGATATCGTACAAACACCGTGACGGCTAACACTTGTTAGCCTCCGATATATTTGCTTCTTGTTTTTTCCCCTCTTCTCAACTGGAACGTGGTCAACTCGGAAGTGACATCACTTCCAGTTCCGATATAAAAGGAACGCACCATAAGAACATACTATTAAAGGCTTTTATTTTGAAAATCTGCAGATCAGGAACCTTGGATAAATCGCACTTCATTCTGAATTCCTTTTTTTTTTTTTTTTTTTTTTGTCGCAGGATATCGTACGGTGGACGCCTTGTTGCAGCGGATGTTCGAGGCCGATCTCGACCCCGACGATTTCGCAGAGAACGATGACCCCAACGCGCAGACCGATGGGAACTTTGCAAACCCGACTTTCAGCTCCGTATAAACACGACTGTACAAATGTAAATGAAGGGAACCGGATCAGTGGCCCGGATCTGGATTCAGTCCCAGTGTGAAGGCGCCCCGAAATCTGAGTCATGTTGTATTTTTTATATATATTTGTGTCATGTCACTCTCGACGCAACAAATCTGTATTTTCTGATAAAGAATATTTACACTGAAGTTTTCTTTTTGCATTTTTTTTTGTTTTCACGTGCAAAATGATGATGATAATGTGTGTATGTATATGTATATGTGTATATATATATATATATATATATGTGTATGTATGTATGTATGTGTGTATATATATATTTGTGTGTGTGTGTATATATATGTATATATGTTTATATGTGTGTGTGTATATATATATGTATATGTATATATATGTGTGTGTGTGTGTGTGTGTATATATATATCTGTGAGCATGTGAGCAGAGCAGACTCCGTGTCAGCAGGGGGCGGTGTGGAGCTGCAGCTCCGACATGGAGGCACAGAGTAACTGTGTGTGTGTGGTGCTGATGCTGCTGCTGTAGAGATGGAGCACAGGGAGCGGATCCTCCTGTCCGGGTCTTTGTCGTCAGGACGGAAAACAACAGTCAGGTAAGAAAAACAAACACAACAAACAAACAAGGAAATGGCGCGTGAAGCGACCGTATCAAAGCGACGTGATGCTAGAAGGTGTGTGTGTGCGCGCGCGCGTGCGTGTGTGTGTGTCCTTCACACTGATTGTGTTTTGTTAACAAAATAAAAGCCTCCCCGCTGCTGCTGCTGCTGCGTTGTCTGAACCCGTGACAACATGAAGACAACAACACAACAGCAACAACAACACAAGTAAAACAGTGTCAAAGGCCCGACGGTTGATGGAGAGGATGAGGCGTTCACGTGCTGCCTCGAGGGTGGGACAGAGCAGCATCCCGAAATGACGAAGTCACCGTCAAGATAGAAATGATTCATACCGCCAACTACATCCGGTCAGTATTTTCAAAATAAAAAAACCGACACCAAGTAAATACATAATATTTGCAGCACCCTCGATCTCGGTTTCCTGGGGGCGTGGCTTCCATCTAACCATCATCGGAACTGGGAGTAACCCCTTTCCAGTAGCGAAGTTGGGGGAAAAAAACCCCACACATATCTCGGGTTAGCCATTGTTCAACGCAGTGTTTTACGCACACAGATGACTTAAATATCGATATTGTCACAGTATTTAAGTTACGATATAGTAGTATTACAATACGGTACTATCACGATATTTAAGTCACAATATTAAATTGACGATACGATAGTATCACGACACGATAGTGTAACTATATGATACTATCCCGATACAATACTATCAGGATATTTAAGTCACAATATGATATTATCACGATATTTAAGCCTGATATAGTATCACAATATTTAAGTTACAATACGATAGTGTCACAATATTTAAATTACAATATAAAAGTATCACGATTTTTAATCCCGATATAATATCACACATATTAAGTAATGATACTATATTATCACACTACTTAAGTTTTGATATTTTAATCACAATACAATATTATCACCCTATTTAAGTCACAATGCGATATTATTATGATATTTAAGTCGCAATATTATCACGATACTTTATTCATGATATATTATTACTGTATTTAAGCCACGATATTTAAGTCACGATAAAATATATCACGTCAAGATACGATATTATCACGATATTGCGATGTACTGAGTATTTGCAAATTCATATATTGCGACGTACTCACACAACAGCTCTAGTGAGAGAGGGAGCACTGGGAACCATCTAGTGGACTAAAATGTCATTGATTTTTTATGCTAATCCACAAAAAATGTTTATTTGTTACATTACTTAAAAAAATGCTAAAAAAACAATGTGTGTGAATCACAGGGAACCTCGGGATACGATACGCAATACATGGTCCATGATACTGATAACATTGCGATACAACAATTCTGTGATAATCAATGTAGTGTAACACAATCAAACAGCGATACACCACTACATTCAAGATTCTTTATTGTCATTCCAACACACATTAAAACATGAGGTTCGAACGAAATTCCAATATAATACACATACATATACAGTATATCCGTCTAAGTGAAGGTAACGAAACGTTGGAACGTGGATATTTTTCTGGCAATATTATGACTTTTATTCTCTTAATATTACGACTTATTCTCGAAAGATTGGCCTTGATACTCCGTTGTAGTTACATTTTTTTGTAAAAAACAAAACAAAAAACCCCTTTTGCTGAAGCGGGACTTTTATTTTGAAATCATTAACCGGATGTTATGGTGGTGCATTAACGGAAGCTTGACTGTGGTGGAGTCAGAGCTGCAGTGCGGACAAACGGGCTGGAGTCGCCGGAGAACCTGACACCACAAGCCCGCCTCTGAGCAGCCGACTCCGGCCTCTGTCTGGATCTGCTGGATCTGCTGGACCCGGTTCAGCTGGAGGAGGGGCACCACGAGTCCGTTTCATCATCATCATCATCATCATCATCCTCATCCTCCTTGCAGCACCTGCAGCCGCGGAGACCCGGAGGAGGAGCCGGGGTGGACCGGGCTGCTGCAGCGCCTCTTGGAGCACGGATTTTAAACCCTCCGTGGTCCTGCAGCGGCTCCAAATCTGGACCGACCCGGGTAATTTTGACTGTGCGGGATTATCGCAGATGGTGGTGTAGCTGTGCGGGAGTGTGAGGCCCTAACCCCGGCCCTCCACCCTGTGGTTCAGCGGTACAGTGGGTTTTCTGGACCAGGACGTTTTGTGTGAGATTAAAATCCCAGATGAAGAAAATTCCCAAAAGGCGGAAAAGGAGCGGAAGGTGCGCCAGGTAAGACCTAATCCGGACTAGACCCGTGTGTGTGTGTGTGTGTGTGTGTGTGTGTCCTGCAGTGATACTGTTATAATGTACTGATCCGGATCAAAGGCGGGTCCTCAGCAGAGAAAAGGCCCGCACTCAGACCCGGATTTTCTTTAATCATGTTTCTTCTTATTATTATTTCTTCTTATTTTTCTTATTATTGTTAACCCGGGTCAGTCCGGGCCAGATTGATTTATTTATTGATCAGCAGGATGTGATGTTGCGCTTGCGCAGAGAACCTCCATGACTGTGCACTGCAGAGAGGAGTGATGCAGACAGGAGGGGGAGGGGGGCAGGGGGACCGGAAGTGTGTCATGTAGTCTTTATTTTATTTATTTACTTGTTTATATATATATGTTAAAATGTATCTTTAAATTAATTATATATACATATAAAAAATTTATCAATTATAATACACACATATACATGTATGTTTATATATTATATACATATATAGAGACACACGTATACAACATTAAAACAGCAAATCAAATTCAATTTAAAGCAAATGCTTTGAAAAAACGAAGAAACATTTATATTATTTATCATCTGTTTTTTGATTTATTTTATATTGGTATTTATTTTTAATATTTAATTATTATTATATTTTTTTGATTTTTTTGTGTCAGAACAAGAAATATATTTATTTATTTTTAAAAATGCAAATGTTGCAGCCAGAAAAAAACTGAATTGTGATTTTTCTGTTGAAGGCGAATCAACAGATTCAGATGTTTAAAATAACAAATAATAATAATGATGAAGTTAAAGTGTTAGATATGGGGATAAATATTTACAGATAATTTACAGATAATCAGTCATTAAAGCAGCATTTTCCTGATTTAAGCTTGAATTGTATTGTGTTTCTCTTTTGTTTTACACATATATTCCATATTTGTGAATCTGAGGAGTCTGATGGTGAAGTTTGAGATGTTTTAAATGTAAACTTGTAACTGGCTGACATTTGATTTATTGATCTGGTTTTTCGCAGCTGTCGTGTTTCTACCTCTGATCTCAGGTTTGGGGTTTTTTTTCAATGTGAAAAACACTGAAACCATGACTTTTATTTTTATTTTTTTTAAATTGTTTAAAGTTTCCTTTTGCTTTTATTTGTAAATGTAAACATTACCTTTAAATATTGACAACCATAAAGGAAATCTAAATTGTTTATCTGTTCCAAATATCACAGTGGTCGACGCCTATTCATTAACCAAAACTAGCGCTTTGGTCAAATTAATCAATAACTTAACTTTTTATTTATGTTATTTTTAAAACATATACACAGTTTTTTTTTTTTTTATGTGAAATGATTTTGGGAGTTCTCTTCTTTGTGATGCATTCAAGAAACCTAGTAAATGTTGACCAAAATCTGTTATTTTGCTAGTTATCAGTACTGGCAATTTGTTGTAACAATCATTGATGTTATATTTTAAATTCATGAGACGTTTAATTGAAAACCTACAACACTTTTTGTTAAACGTTCCAATTTCTACTTTGTTTTTATTTGTGAATGTAAACATGTAAATACAAAACCAGGGTTTCCAAAACCCACTTTTTAAATTTGGGCAAACTATTGTGACTCAAATTACAATAGAAATTGTGACAAGAGCAAATTTGTTTGGAACATAGCAACTCATTTAATGTATGTAAGTGACAGTTAATCATGTTATTTAAAAACATATATACAGATTTTTAGAAGAAAAGTTTTTGGGAGTCTTTTGGGAGTTTGGAAATCACTGCCTTCTTGGTGACGCATTCAGGAAACTTCGTAAATTTCACTAATATTGATATTGGGATTTTATTGTAACAATCCTCGATGTTATACTTAAGTTTATAAGATGTGTTATTAAAACCATACTGCACTTCTTGGTAAATAAAGGTTCTCCTTTGTTTGTCAGGTGTGTCGGAGTGATAATCGGTTTCGGTATCGGTCGACCCCTCGTCATTAACTAAGAAACAGTGTTTCCCAAACCCACTTTTTAAATATGGGCAAACTATTGTGAGATTTTTGTCAAATGAAATTATTTTTATTCATGTTACTAAAACATATACATAGTTTTAACTCAAAAATGTTCTTCTTTCTTTGGGAACTTCACTGCTCTTGCTGACGCATTCAAGAAACCCGGTAAATTTAAATCACTGGGGGTTGACCAAAATCAAGAGTTTTGTCGAACTGAATCAATAACTGAGTTTTTATTTATGTTGTTTTCACTTTAACAGTTTTTAAAGTGAAAATTCAACACATTAAGCCCCCAAAAATGCAAATTTAGTGACGCACTCATTTCATTAGTGTCGCTGAATCGGCCGTCACATGTAAAAGGTTTGTGTACTTCCTGTGTGAGGATCTGAGGGTGTTGTCGGCGCAGCCCTCCCGATGCTCCGCCCCTCACCTCTCCTCTCCTCTGTGTCTGGGTCGGCTAACCTTCCCTCCTTTCCTCCCTCCGTCGCCCCCTCCTGGTTAACTGTGCCCTCTGTTCTGGCTTGTAGGCTAACACAGGAACAGGAAGGGTTTTTTCCCGCTCAGGATTTGTTGTAAGCCGTCAGGTTTTCCGGGAGCTCAGAACTATGGTGAGCTCTGACCTTTGACCTTCATCAGGTCAAAGCTGGAATGATGATGATGATGATGATGCAAACCTGGCTTTTTGGCAGAGCACCTTCACCCCCCACACCCCTTTTCCCCGCCCACCCTCCTCCTCCTCCTCTCTACTAGGGAACAGAGTGGTTAGATGTGTAGGAGGAAGAAGAAAATGAGGAAGAGGAGCAGACTGCGGTTTTAAGGGTGGAATAGCAGAGAGAGAGAGAGAGAGGTGTTGTTTGACTGTGATCTGCTGCTGAGACATTTTTAACACATCACGACTCTGTTGCTGCTGCTGGAACCACGCAGTTTTTCTCTCTCTGCTGCCGCTCGTCTCACACGACAGTCGCGTTGACACTGTGGCGATTGCACAACGTGACGTCTCGCGGTTCCAAAAAGTGGAATGGAACGGAAATAAATGGGAACAAAGTGGAAAATTTCACCCCTGCGTTCACTCTCACTCTCCCCACACCAAAGTCCATAGAGAAACAAACAAACTTCAGTTTCCTGTTGGAAAAGTGAAATACATCATTTTGCATGACTGCATATAACAAAACTAAATGTTTATATTTGTATATGACGTAGTTTCTTTAAATGATCCAAAAAAAAAAAAAATATTCCAATTTGGAATATTTCCAAAATTCCCAAACTGGAGTTCATGTGGCCACAAATGAGCCTTCATGATCAGCCTTTATCATGACTTATATTCTGATTTGGCTCGAGAAGATAGGTTTTTAATGACGCCTCCTACAGCCATTTCAAGGCATTTTGACGACATCATTGTCCCATGAATTAACAGCCCACAACATGACTCAGCAAAAAAAATGTTGTGAGACATTTTCACAGCAATGCATACGATATATACATAGGATTTATAATATTAGATTTTACATTTTGTTCCCTCCTTTATCTGATCCCGTGATTTTGAACAGTATTGGACCAAAAAAAAAACAACCCATGGCTGTCATCACAGACACAGGGATTAAAAAAACTTAATAAAAGACTTGTAATAATGTAATAAGACTAAAATAAATTATACGTCAGTCGGAGTCTAGAATGAGCTCACTGCCTTTCTGTCGCGTTCCGTCTCCCTGCACCAAACTCCATAGAGAAAATCAGTGATTTTAACATCACAGCACACAGGAGTTGTTGATCCACTGCTGCCTCCATCAGTAACTTCTAACGTGTTATTTTGTTACTACGGTCACTTCGGTGTTTGAAATCCTTTGTTCAGATTTACTGCAGTGACCCAAAGTGGCCTCATGAGGCAGCAGTAGACCAGCAGCTCCTCTGTCCCCGCCAGCTAAAATCATCATTTTCTCTATGGATTTTGGTGTGGGAGAGTGAGCGGTTTTACAAACGTCCGTCTAACAGTGAGATAAAGACGTGAACGTGTTCTTAAGATGTTGTAGACGTGAGTTGAGTCAATACAGTACAAAGTACTCAATGTGTTCCAAGAACGACTTGGAATACACGACTTTACCGTTGCTGTTGTGTGATTGACGCAGTGCATTCTGGGGGAAACTCTGTGGCTCCGCCCTCTGCAGTGACTGGCGTCTCAGCAGTAGGTTTCACTGCAGGGCTACGTCAGCTGCTGCTGCTGCTGCTAATGATGATGATGGTGATGATGATGATGATGATGATGATGATGATGATGGTGGTGGTTGTTACCAGGACTGTACCACTGCAGGTGCAGCGACGCCTCTGCTGGACTCTCGCTGTATCTGCAGTCGGCCTGAGCTCTGCATGCACTGGTGGCGGCCTGTGGCATTGCATGCACAATCGCATGTTTTGGGAGCGACATGCATCACTGTCAACTTAAACTCCACCCACCACACACACCCCACCCGGAATCCACCACCACCAGAACCTGAAAACCATTCATGTCAGCTTCACTATAGGAGAGCGCAGAAAGGTTCAGAGGTCAGGTCAGGTCATGTGATCACAGAGCGAGAAAAAACACCTGTTGTTTATTGAACAAGAGCTAACACGATTTAAAGTTGTGTTTCCAACAAATATGGAGGGTTGGTTTTTTTATGCAAATATCTGTGTTTACCTTACTGTAGACGAGCTAGTAGCACAAATTTGCGTTACTAACAGACTTCTCTCCTGGGGCTAATGTGTTAAACGCAAAGCTAATTTTCACGTAGCTTTAGTTAGCTTAGCATAATACCGTGAATAAACAGCAAAACCAGCGACTGCTGTCCTGGGGCTAATGCTACAACCAACTACGTTCACAGTAAAGTGTGTTTGCACAAAATGCAAAGCAAATGTTCAAGTAGCTTTAGTCAGCATAGCGTAGCAACGTGCACTAACACAAAACCAGCGGCTACTCCACTGGGGCTAGTGCTAGAGCTAGCTACGTACGTGTGCTCACACAAAACGCAAAATATTATCACATATTTTCACGTAGCTTTAGTTAGCTTAGCATACCAACGTGAGTAAAAAACACAACCAGCTATTACTCTCCTGGGGCTAATGCTAGAGCTAACTATGTTCTTGTATAAAATGTGTTTGCACTAAATGCAAAGCAAATTTTCACATAGCCTTAGTTAGTGTAGCATAGCAACATGAGTAAACAGCACAACCACCGACTGCTCTCCTGGGGCTAATGCTAGAGCTAATTACATTCACAGTAAAGTGTGTTCGCACAAAACGCAAGGCAAATACATAGCACATAGTATTAGTTAGCTTGGCATTAGCTTATCAAATGGATCATTTATGCATAGAGCAATGTTAATGCCAAAGTTTTTAAATGAGCTGTGTTGGAGCTAACAGCTAACAAGGCTAGGCTAGCTCCCCATCTTTCCCCCGTCCCCCTTTTCTCCCCCACCTGTTTCCAGTCCTAAAGCTAAACTAAGCTACGCTAATCATCGCAGATGTGAGGCTCAGTGTCGTCTTGGGCCTCATCGTCTGGAGATGAATATATTTCCCTAAACTGATTGAACTGGTCCTTTAATTTTGATGCGTTAAAGGTTTTTCTTTTTTCGACTCTGTTCAGTGTGATGTCATCATGTCGTTACGTTCTCCCGAGCCACGCCCCCACCCCCTTTATGGTTGTTAGCGCTGGCGGTTGACGGCAGGAGCAGCAGCAGCGGTGAGGACGAGAGCGACATGATATTACTGCAAATACCATCACACACCGCCAAACCCTGACTCCTCCCCCTCCTCCCTCCCTCCCTCCCCCCACCGGCCTGTCGCCTGTTCCAGCTGAAGAATGGCTTCTCATGGCAGTCGGCCATCTTTATAATGCCTGTGATTATACTGATGCTGGACTGCGGTGACTTTTCCCCCTCCTGACACGCGACTGCGGTTCGATTCCCTGAATCAGCCACACAACATTGATAAAACGCTAATTTCTCTTCCCTGCTTTTCCTTCTTTCCTTTCCTTTCCTTTCTTTCCTCTCAGATAAATGGCTCTTTTAAGTTTGGAGCTGCTCGTGTTCTGTCTGGCTGGCAGATGCAGTGCCTAGTGCCCAGCCTCCAGGACAACGCCAACATGAACGGGACGTCCGAGCAGGCCGACATCCTGCCGCCAAACTGCATGGTCAAAGACCGATGGAAAGTGGTGAGTTGGGGAAGACACATTCCTTCCACATAAACCCTCATTCATTCATTCATTGTCCACTGCTTTGTCCACCACCTGAGGGTTGTGGGTCAGCGACTGTGGACACTACAATATTTGTGTTTATCGGGGTTCCAAAGTATAGTTTCAAACTCTTCTTATAATTCCAAAATCCACTTAGTTCCAAAATGTACTTATAATTCCAAGCTCTACTTATATAATTTCAAAATCTAATTATAGTTCTAAAATCTACTTATAATTCCAAAATCTACTTAGAATTTCAAAATCTAGTTATAGTTCCAAAATCTACTTAGAATTTCATAATACTACTTAGAATTTCAAAATCTACTTAGAATTCCAAAATCTACTTAGAATTCCAAAATCTATTTAGAATTTCAAAATCTAGTTATATAATTTCAAAATCTACTTATAGTTCCAAAATCTACTTAGAATTTCATAATACTACTTAGAATTTCAAAATCTACTTAGTATTCCAAAATCTACTTAGAAATCCAAAATCTACTTAGAATTCCAAAATCTACTTATAATTTCAAAATCTGCTTAGAATTTCAAAATCTACTTAGAATTCCAAAATCTACTTAGAATTTCAAAATCTACTTAGAATTCCAAAATCTTCTTATAATCCTAAAATCTACTTCCAATCCAAATCCCACTGATTGGTCAGAGAGTGTCGTCACTGAAGAGTCATGAGCGCAACGTCTGACGCAATCAAAGCCGACAATGTCCAACTGTAGATCAGTTAAAAAGACTTAGAAAACATTAACGTTAATGTCCAACATTTATATTTAATATCAATATTTATATTTAATATATTTTATTTGATATGTATCATATTTAACAGAGGAGTCTGGTGTATTTAGAGACAGCACTGCTGAAAGCCAGCGATCGTGATCACGACCACATTCAGTGGTATTTCAGTTCAGTGACTGTGTCTCCGCTCATGCAGGAAGTACTGAACCAATCTGTGAACAAATCTTTTTTTATATCCACTGATTCTAATGATTCAGTTTCACCCAAAACAACTAAATGTGAACATGTTTTTTATTTAGTTATTTCACATATTTGCTTTATACTTTGATTCATTTTTTATTAACTCAACAACAGAGTCATCTCTGCTGAGTCAGAGTGCGTGTGTGACACACAGACACACACATACACACACAGCTGAGCTTCTTTAAAAAGTTACATAATGCAGCTCATGTTTCAGCCAATCAGAGTGCAGCGTGGAGCCTACAGGCTGTTTTCACTTCACTGACCAATTTACTGTTTTCACGGAACTACACACACACACACACACACACACAGTCATGTCTCCCTGAATTAATTGCATTTACTTTCATCAATTTATAGATTTACTGTAAATGTATCCATAATAATGACTGATATAAACATAAACAAGATTTTTTTTATTATTAATAGGAACACAAGTATTACAGTGTTTATCAGTGTTGGTGTGGGAGAGAGAGCGCGAGAGTCCGAACTGTCATTTTCAACCTATCCATTGCTGTTAAATTGTATATTTTGGTGAAACTGCTCTGTGTCTCCGTGTTCTAGCTGAAGAAAATCGGCGGTGGCGGGTTCGGGGAGATCTACGAGGCCTTGGACCTGCTGACGCGGGAGAACGTGGCGCTGAAGGTGGAGTCGGCCCAGCAGCCCAAACAGGTGCTGAAGATGGAGGTGGCGGTGCTGAAGAAGCTACAGGGTGAGAGCACATGTTCACGCCTTCTCCTTCAACCAACCATGTGATTTTATTCTCTGTAAATTGTAGCACGCTCTTCTAAGACGCTTGTCTTTTTCAGGTAAAAACCACGTCTGTAAGTTTATCGGCTGCGGGAGAAACGACAAATTCAACTATGTGGTGATGCAGCTGCAGGTGAGTCAGTGGGCAGAGGCTTTTATTGTGAAAGGTAACGTTTGCGGGTGGGTTGGGCTTGTGAAACGACGACATAAATGGAAAGGAAGGAAATGAAGCAATGTTATTTTGTGATAATGTTTTTAGAGCTGAAACAATGACTCGAGTAATTGATTATTAATCCATTACTCAATTAATCGTCAACTATTTTGATAATCATTCATGGGTTTGAGGTTTTTTTCATAATTAAATAAAGTTTTCAGATTTTTCAGCTTCTTAAATGTGAATATTTTCTGGTTTCTTTGCTCCATAAAATTAAAGAAATCATTAAAACTGAATCATTTTTGTTTTTTGGACAAAAACGAGACGTTTGAGGACATCATCGTTTCACTGATCAACATTTTGCAAGATTTTCTGACAGAATATGAGAATAATGGGATATTACAAGCATAAAGTTGCGATTTTACGAGAATAAAGTTGCAATTTTACGAGAATAAAGTTGCGTAGTTGCAATATTACGAGAATAATGGGATATTAAAATAATTAAGTTGCAATTTTACGAGAATAAATTTGCAATATTACGAGAATAAGTTGTGATATTACGAGAATAACGGGATATTACAAGAATAAAGTTACGATGTAACGTAATAAAGTTGTGATATTACAAGAATAAAGTTGTGATATTACGAGAATAAAGTTGCAATATTGCAAGAATAAAGTTGTGATATTACGAGAATAATCTGATATTACAAAAATAAAGTTGCGATTTTATGAGAATAAAGTTGCGATATCACAAGAATAAAGTTGTATATTAACAAGACAAGGGACGGAGGCGGGAGATAACGCGGTGAACTCGGAACATTCCCAGCTCCGACTTCCGAGTTTGGCTGGAAATGGAACGCAGCATCATGACACCTCACTTCCTGTTTGTCCCGCCGCAGGGTCGTAACCTGGCCGACCTACGAAGGAGCCAGCCCAGAGGAACCTTCACCATGAGCACCACCCTACGGCTCGGGAAGCAGATCCTGGAGTCCATCGAGGCCATTCACTCTGTGGGCTTCCTGCACCGTGACATCAAACCGGTACAAACAAATGTGTTTTATCAACTGTCAGACAGACTTTTCCAACAGGAAACTGAAGCTTGTAAACTGCTCACTCTCCCACACCAAAGCACATAAAGAAAATCAGTGGTTTTAGCTTGTGATTTTAGCTCACAGGAGCGGCTGGTCTCGGAACAAAGGATTTTAAACGCCAAAGTTATGAAACAAGACATTTGAACTTACCAAGGCAACAGTGGCTCAACAGCTCCTGTGTGCTGTGACGTTAAAATCGCTCATTTTCTCTGTGGGGTTTGGTGTGGGAGAGTGAGTGGTTCACAAACTTGAGTTTCCTGTTGCAGATTTGACGTATTGTAACGTTCACAGACCGTGTTTGAGTTTCACGTGTTTGGTTTGGTTCTTCTACAGTCAAACTTTGCGATGGGTCGACTTCCCTCCACCTACAGGAAGTGCTACATGCTGGACTTTGGCCTGGCGCGCCAGTACACCAACACCACCGGAGAAGTCAGACCGGTAAGAGAACCCCGTCAGTCGAGTCAAAGGAACCAGCCTCAAAAGATCAATTCAGTGATTTTTCACAGGGATTATTTAAGATTATTATTATTATCAACTCAGAACAGTGGTTCATGTCCTGAAAATTAGTTATAAAAACAAAATATAATATTGTTGAGGCCATGCTTTAAATTTTGATATTTTGTCACTGAAATAATTCAATATTTTGACAGACATTTGAAGATTAAATACAAAACTTTAAGTAAAGTACCTCCGTGGACCACTAGGTGCTGTGGGTGAATAATTGGTCCTAACAAATTTACAAATTTTATTATATTGATTGAAAGCATAAGAACGTTTAATTTGAAATGTAACATCAGGAAAATCCAATTGTTTGATTAAGAAAAAAAACCAAAAAAAAACAGTTGATGAACGACAGACGGGTGTTGCAGCACATTAACTTCACTCTGATCAATAATTAATCATCATTGATCCAATCACTTTGTTTTTTACACTGAATGACTCAGGAAAAGCTTTTATTGTGAAAAGTCTGAAAAGAGTTCCTGCTGTTTTTGGCCCAGACTCTCTCTCTCTGTCTCTCTGTCTCTCTCTCTCTCTCTCTGTCTCTCTGTCTCTCTCTCTCTCTCTTTCTCTCTGTCTCTCTCTCTCTCTCTCTCTCTCTCTCTTTCTCTTTCTCTCTCTCTCTCTCTCTCTGGGTGAGAGTGTAAGGCACTGATGTCAGCCAGTCAATAAAGAAGGCGGAGTCAATTCCCATTGTGGTCAGATGAGACAGGAAGTTGTGTCTTACTGGAACTGGGCGGAGCTTAGTGTTGAAACCCTGTACTCTCTTAAATGTCCATTAGGGGGCGACTGCTGTGTAAATCATTGATGAACAGCATCAGTGAGCGGTTTCATCCGGGCGGCCATTTTGTGAATTCTGGCTCCATTTAGAGTCGACCAGGAAGCAGGTGAAGGTTGAGGGCGGAGCTATGCTTTGAGTGACAGTCATGCAGAGTGACCTGATAGTCATCGTGCCAAAAAAAAACCAAGAGGGCATTGGACGAAAGTTTCTGCTCCACAAACCAGATTAGACTAGATTAAAACTAGGATTCTTATTTTTAATCCCAGATTAGAAACAAAATGGGATTAAAAGTGGGATTATTATTTTTAATCCCAGATTAAACACAACATGGGAGTACAACTGAGATTATTACTTTTAATCCCAGATTAGACACACAATGAGGGTACAACTGGGATTAATATTTGTAATCCCATATTAGACACAAAATGGGATTAAAACTGGGGTTATTATTTTTGTCATATTGATCACCTGTTGTCATTTTTTTGTGGTTTTGGATTTTCATCTCTTTATGTTTCAGTCTTGTTTTTTTTGTGTTTTCTTTTGTTTGTTTTTGTTGTTGTTTTTTTACAGTTCCTTTGGACATATGATTTTGACGTGCATGCCTCCCGTTTCTCCATCGTCTCCATGGTTACCCTGCGATGTGAGTGGTTTCTATGGTGACAGACGGGTCACGGCAGCATCACCAGCCAACGTTTGGACCAGAAAATAAAAAACAAAAACAACAACATGAACTACTCTGATGTACGTTCACTAACAATGCGAGCGTCGTTCGTTCTTTTCCTTTTCAATTTTTCCTTTTTCCTTTTCCTTTCTTGTTATAAACGATCTCGTTATAAACTTTCTTCTCATAAATGTTCTCGTTATAAACTTTCTTCTTATAAAAAAAACAATCTCATTATAATAAAAAATTATTTTGTTATAAACGGAATGATTGAACATGGATTAACATACGGCACATGCGCGTCTCCCGGTTGCTATGGGAACGTAAACACGCTCCGTTTGCCGTTTTGAGGCTGTGGAGATGCAGCGTGACCCTTTCTGCTTATTTTTCTGTTTGTGATGTTGTTGTTGTTTCTTTATGGATTATTTTCTCTCTGTGAGGAAAAAGAAAATATGATGCAGCAGCATTTCAGACAAACGTGTGTGTGTGCGCGCGTGCGTGTGTGTGTGTTTGTGTGTGTTCAGCCGAGGACTGTGGCAGGTTTCAGAGGAACGGTTCGTTACGCTTCAGTCAACGCTCACAAAAACAAGGTCAGTTTACGCCGATACGTCGCCTGTGAAACATTTAAACATGAATTTCAGTCGTTACAGCCACAAAGTTCATTTATTTCCTTTAAACCGACAGAAATCCGCTTCCATGCTGGATTATTATTAGTGATATCCCAACGATGCCTTTTTCTGTCTGCAGGAAATGGGTCGCCATGACGACCTGTGGTCATTGTTTTACATGTTGGTGGAGTTCGCTGTCGGACAGTTGCCGTGGCGAAAGATCAAAGATAAGGTGAGGTTTTCTTGGGATTATTTGAACAGGAATCTGTGATGAAGAACTTTGAACTGTGGAACTTTTTTAAATGAGATTATCTGCTCAGTGCTCCATCATTGCTCACACTTTTTATGTCAGATTATCTGCCTAGATCTCTATCATTGCTTACACTTTTTATGTCAGATTACCTGCCTAGAACTCCATCATTGCTCACACTTTTTACGTCAGATTATCTGCCTGGATCTCTATCATTGTTCCCACTTTTTAACGCGAGATTATCTGCCTAGATCTCTATCATTGCTCACACTTTTTAAATCAGATTATCTGCCTAAAACTCCATCATTGTTCCCACTTTTTAATCTCACTTTTTAAAGTGAGATTACCTGCCTAGAACTCCGTCATTGCTCACACATTTTATGTCAGATTATCTGCCTAGAACTCCATCATTGTTCCCACTTTTTACTCCCACTTTTTTAAGTGAGATTATCTGCCTAGAACTCATCGTTCACATTTTTATTTTCTGACCAAACAAGTAATTAATTGACAAAGTAATTGGCAGGTCAATAAAACTGTAAAATAATGGTTAGTTGCAGATCAAGTGCCGTTGTTCTCAGCTGGTGAACGTGGAGGAGACCAAACACAGAGATTAAAGTTAAAGTTGTATTGCTTTTGACTGTCAGAAATTGAAGGTGTGTAAAACTGAGCCATTGGGGTCATTTCCTTTTATTTTCAGGAACAAGTGGGTCAGATTAAGGAGCGTTACGACCACCGGATGCTGCTCAAACACATGCCTTCAGAGTTTAATATCTTCCTGGACCACGTCCTGGCCCTGGACTACTATACCAAACCAGACTACCAGGTATGCACCGTCAGGTGGTCTTGTCCCGCCGGACGTCTCTGCCTCAGACTAACGAGTCCGTGTCCTCATTCTGTCCAGCTGCTGATGTCGGTGTTCGAGAACAGCATGAAGGAGCGAATCATCACCGAGAACGAGCCTTTCGACTGGGAGAAGGGAGGGGGCGACGTGACGCTGTCGACCACCGCCTCCACTCAACCACAGCACAACACCCGACCCACTGCCGCCATGGTGGGGTAAGAACCACAGAAACCAGAGCCCCATGTCAGAGGGTCAGCGGGTCTCCGTCTGTTCGAGCCTTCAAACGTGACTCGTGGACGTTTTGTTTTATTTTGGTGTTTAAATGGTTAAATCATGAGAACACAGTTGCTAAGCAACAGCAGCATAAATTTAGAGTCTACTCAATTGCCTCGAACTCCATAATTCCTCCCACTTTGTGGTGAGGAATTATGTGAGATTACCTGCCCAGAACTACACCATTGTTCACTTTTTTAAATTAAGATTATCGGCCCAGAACTCTTGTCATTGTTCAGATTTTGAAAGTGAGATTATCTTTTTAGAACTCCCTCATTGCTCACTTTTTAAGATTAAGATTATCGGCCTAGAACTCTGTTATTGTTCACACTTTTTAAAGTGAGATTACCTGTCTAGAAGGTCATCATTCCTCCCACATTTTTAAATGGGATTATCTGCAGAGAACTCTTGTCATTGTTCAGATTTTTGAAAGTGAGATTATCTGCCCAGAACTCAATCATTCTTCACACTTTTTAAAGTGAGATTAGTTGATGAGAAATCATGTCATTGTTCGGATTTTTAAAAGTGGGATTATCAGCCTAGAACTCTGTCATTCTTCACACTTTTTTCAGTGGGATTATATAAGGACATATATAGAACTTCATCATTATTCAAACTTTTACAGTCTGTTTGTTTTTGGTCCACAGAGCCATCGTGACACCGGTTCCTGGAGATCTTCAGCGCGAGAACACTGATGACGTTCTGCAGGACGAACATCTCAGTGATCAGGAGAACGCTCCTCCAGTCCCACCCACTCGACCGCCTGGGGAGACCAGTGTCCCCCCACACACTGTCGAGACAGGAGAGGCCTGGGAGGACACCGACTTTAACCGCAACCGACTCAGGATCAGCCTGAACAAGGTCCACAATCTGATTTTTTATTTTTGGTAACATCTCACATCGGCAAAGATCTTTGAATAAACTCTCTGACTTACTGTCGTTCTTCAGGGGGCGCAGGAAGAGGAGGCAGGTCGAGTGGTGTGTCCGGTGTCACCGGTTCGAGGCGGAGCCCCAGAGTCACCGACGGGTCAGGGTCGGTCTTTGCGATATCGTCGGGTCAACAGTCCCGAATCTGACCGCCTGTCTGCTGCTGAAGGCCGTGCCGACGCCTACGGACAGAGGTGACGTGAAGTTGTTTGTGTTCGGAAAGTGATAAAATTGTAACTTCTGACTTTGTCACCTCACGGAAAAATGTGATACTAGTACCCACCTTACAGAATTTTAATGATAACAAACGTCTGTAGCCTGAGAGGGGCAGCGCTGCCCTCCACAGGTCAAAATTCCCAAACATAGCCAGAAGTTCGAAGTTCTCCTTTTACTTTTTTCTCATATTTAAAAATCTTCTTTTTCTTCTTCTTGTGCAATGCTGCCCTTCACAATTGGAAAGTTCACGATCACAATTTGAAGTTTTGTATCATAGCTTTCAAGTTCTCCATCACAGTTCTTCTTATCTTCTCAACCACCATGCTCCAAGTTCTCTTTGATTTTTGTCCTCGTCCTCAATTCTTAATCTTTCTGGATTCTTTTCTCTCTAAAAGTTCTCTTCAAATTTTAGAATCTTGCTGATTGTCATCATCATCATCTTCTTCTTCTGGTGCAATGTTGCTCTCCATGGTTTGAAGTTCTTAATCAGTTCAAATATGTTCTCCTTTCCTCTCAAAGTTCCTTTCATCTCACCAGTCATCCCTGGATGAAAGAGTAGGCAAGAGTCCCTTGACAAGCCTTTGATGACCCTTCCTGAAGCGATGGGGGAATGAGAGGGCAGTAAGGTGGAGAACTTTGGGCTGTGAAGAATGAAGAAACAAGGAAAAAGTCTGGATGAGAATGACCAACTTCAAAATGTGATTGGGAACTTCAAACTGGAACTTCAACCTGTTCTTCTGAGAGGTCTAATGCTGCCCTCAACAGTTCAAAGTCCTTCATACTTAAGACTTTTGTCCTTTGGTTAGTTCTTCATCTCAGTTCAAAGCACCCCTGTGCAGATCAAGGTCTTTCCTCCACAACTACTGAATTCTTTTGCTTGACTTCATAGTCTTTTCCCTCAAGACTTTGATTCTGGACCAGGTCTTTGATTGATGTACAGGTACAAGTTTGAATACTCAGTTGTAGAAGTCTAGGAGTGACCTGATAGACTTCACTGTGCTCATTCAATCGTTGAATCGTCTTAATCAATTCTATCTCCTCGCATCCCCTCTGTGTCCTACAGATCCAGGATGGACATGCTCGGCTCTCCATCACGTCACGTCTACTCTTCTCAGCCGGCTCAGATGCTGTCCGTCGACCCCGGTTGCCGTGGCGATCGGCAGGCCAGCGGCCGCCAGGAGGTGTCGGTGGCGTCGGTCGACCAGGAGGCACACAGCAACGCCTTCATCCGCTCCGTCCCGCTGGCCGAGGAGGAGGACTTTGACAGCAAAGAGTGGGTGATCATCGACAAAGAGACGGAGCTACGCGACTTCCAACCGACCACATCGGGGACAACTGACGAGGAGCCCGAGGAGCTCCGGCCCTTAGAGGAGCAGGAGGAGAGGAGGAGGCTCAGAGCCGGAGGTAAGAGTCTGAACGTACGCGTACTGACCCAAGCGTTAAGGTTTATTTACGGAGTTAAGACATTCTAGGTCTATTTTCTGATAATAACGAGTTGATATTTTGTGTTGTGGTATCACAATCACGTCAATCTCTTGATGTTTGAGAAATGTAGTGTTATTTGATCTTTATTTGTTTTTTTTACCCATGTTTTATATATTTTAATTGTTTTTTTTTGTTTTTCTTATGTATTTTATTGCCTTGTTTGAGCTTTTATCTCTTTTATTTATTCTTCTATACAGCACATGCCAAAAACACGTTTCTGAAGTTACAAAAAAACGTTGAAATACTTCTAATGAGACAAAAACGTGTCATTAATGTCAAAAACCCCAGTAATATATGTGATTATGGGACTAAAATAATAAAAAAATGTTAATGTGACCAAAAAACACGACTTCTACTGTCTTGTGGGCAGAGCTTCAATGTTTGGGCTGACGGGTTGAGGTAGCACGTAGCGGTTGTGTAACCCGCTTTGCTAGTTCCGGAGCTTTAACATCAGCATTTGAGGTTTCGGTTTCTTTGTGCGAGGACGGAATTCTCACGACGCTTGCCTGTCTTCTCTCACAGGAGCAGAGCTGGTGGTTCGTCCAAAGACTCACACGAGGGAGAGCAGCCGGGGGATGCTAACGCTCACCGAGGAGGAGGCGTCGCGGAGGAGTGGCGGCGGGAGCCCCGCCCAGTCGCCCTGTCACTCGCTTCCATCGGGACGTCCGCGCCGGAGAGAGTCGGAGCCCACGGGACCTCAAAGACCGGTAAGAGAATCAGCCAGCCAATCAGACAAGAGCTGAAGCTGGTGGACAGATGAACGGAGTGGACGGCTGCGCTTTATGGCAGCTACTGCGCCGAGAATCTGTCCGTCAACACGCAGCTCAGAGGACAAATCCAGCCTGAGTCCACGTTCCAATGATTATGTCCATAAAATGTTGATCAGTGTCTCCCAAACCTGGAAATAATGATGTTCTTAAATGTCTTGTTTTGTCCACAAACAAGAATTATTTAGTTTTAACTGTTTGTCACATGGAGCAAAGACAACAGAAAATATTTACACGGAAGAAGCTAAAAAATCTGAGAACTTGTTTTAATTATTCAAAAAAAAAAAAAAAAAAAACAGGACTCAAATGGATGATCAAAATGGTTGAAAATGGACAGATTCAATTTTCCCCTTTAAAACTTCTTAATAGTCCATTAACTCCTCTCTGAGTGTTATTATCACATTGTTCTGGAAACCCAGGGTTAGGGTTAACCCAATTTTTTTTCCTGCACGAATGTGAAGTGTGGCAAAACAATTTCAGGGATTTTAGATAAATTAAAGTTGCAAGCAGCAACCAGGGTCTTTTTTTGTTGCTTTTGTTGAGAGAGACCTAATGGCAGAAATTGTGAAAACATAACTTAACGTTTGTCCTCCAGTGAGCAACTCCCTGTTTGCAGTTTTGACTGATCAATCTGAATTTTTTTGTGATGGGTAGGTGATCACCCAAATATGTTCCCATCAAATTTTGGTAAGAATCGTCCCAATGGTGACGTCACAGAACTTGAATGGTGCCAAGATTAAGGGCTAGGTGCCATTCAGGATGAATTTTGTAATATTTATGTAAGATGGTAAAAGCTATAAACAGATTAAGTGTATCTATCTTGTTTGCTGTGTTTTGACCTCATACCAATCTAACTGAAACGCAGATTGATCGCTGGCTATTTTAATAATCAATGAATCAGATGTTTTTCTTAAACCAAATCCAAGTTCTCTGACTTTCTAGGGCTTAAAATCTATGAAAAACTTTGAGTGTCTTTTTGTTCGTGGACAAAACGAGACCTTTAAGGACACAGTCACTTTGAGAAATACTGATTTTTTTTTTTTTGTTATGGCACAAGCGAAAGAAAACTATCACTGTAGCTCTAATTTAAAACTTTTAAATGCATCTGTTCTGTCAATTTTACCTGACATTTTCCCTAAAATACAACAAATAGATGAATGAACAAAGACAACAAGGCTAGGCCATTGAGTCTCCATTAATTAGCAGTAGCACATGTGGATGCTGGATTTGTCCTTTAATTTTGTGTCTGTGTGGACGGACTTTGTCTGCAGATGAACTTGTGTCACATACAGTCGTTCTGTTCAAAAACTGGCAAACTGGCAACTAGCTAGAATGCAAACTCTTGACAGTGAGTGCGCTAACTGTCTCAGAAAACTGCCCTGTCCTAATGTTAACTGTTTAATTATGTAATTGTTTAGCTGCTAATTCACGTGATGAACACATGAATTCATGTGTATGACCAGGCATTTGTCCTTTACAAGCACCAGCTGTACGTTTTTCCCCCGTTGCTCTATAGCTAACATTAGCATTAAGAGCTGTTACAATAACAACAGAAACGTGAGTTAGCATAAAACTTAATTAGCCTACTTTTTCAAAAGTCCTCATGCAAAGTTTATTTTTATTTTATCGTTATTTCTTTTTACCTTGATGACGTTAGCATGCTAACCTGCTAGATTAACATGTGAGTTAGCATCAAACTAAATTTGCCTACTTTTTCCACTAAGTCCTCAAGCAAAGTTTATTCTTATTTTAACGCTATTTCTTTTTACCTTGATGAAGTTAGCATGCTAACCAGCTAGATTTACATGTGAGTTAGCATCAAACTTAATTAGCCTACTTTTTCCACTTAGTCCTCACGCAAAGTTTACTCTTATTTTATCGCTGTAGTGGAACTGAAGCTAACATGGACTTCATCAGATGTGTCTACGTTTCTGAACAGTTTTCATTATTTGTCGCCCAAATTTACTCAATTTAAGCGGTGTTCCGCTGTTTTTGGAGACTTTTGTGGGGTTGATTCTTCCACGGCTGCATGTGACACATACTGTACGTTAAAAACCCTGTTTGTACCGTCACACCGTGTGAACGGTGCTGCCACCTTGTTTCTCCTCAACCAACATCAGAGCCACATTTTACACTTTTAAATAATATACATATTTTTTATTTATTTTGTTTTTTTTCTTCATAACTTTTTTGCTTAGTCGCCAGTAGTTAGCCCCGAGGCAACTTAACTGAAAGCTAATCCAGTTGCCCGCGGCTAACTCCTGAAGATGACTATGACCTGGATGAGTGAGAACCTTCACAGATGTTTACATGTCACAGGTTGTCGATGATGCTTTCGTCTGTTGTTCTGCTGTGTTTTCACATGTACACACACACGCACACACACACACACACACGCACACTGTGACTGATGTTTGTTCATGGTAACACACAAAGGGAATTTGTTTTTTTGTTATATTTAAGCAGAAGCTCAGTTTCCCATAAATGGACGATTTTGGTCCTAAGGTCAGTGTGTGGAAGTCGGTGTAGTAAAAAAAGATAAGCTCTACATTTATTGTTCTTCTATATTTTTCAATTCAAACAGACATATTGATCAAAAAGTCGTGAGTCTGACTTCTTTTACGTCACAACGCAAGAACTCCTGTGTTGAAGTTTTGAAATTAGGTATTTGTCCGGTGCCGTGAAAGAATTTTTATTATTTGTTTGATTATAAAAAAGTCAATCAGTTAATGCGACGATTCAAAGTTACATTAAAAATACAAAACTACAAAACCATTCTTTTTTACCATCGATTGCACTACCACAAGGTGGCAGCAGCAGGAAGCATTCAGTTGGTCGACTGCAAAAGTGTTTTGCACGTTTTTGATTAATCATCAACTATTCTGATAATCAATTATTTTAGTGTTTTGTTGTTGTTGTTTAATAATTAAAACAAGCTTTCTGATTTTCCAGCTTCTTAAATGGGAATATTGTCTGGTTTCTAGGCTCCATTTGACAAAGAAATCATTAAAAAACGGTGAAATCATTTTGGATGTTTGGGAAACACAACAACATTTTCACTGTATTGTCTAATTTTCCTCTTACTGTGAACACTGACATCACGTTCTGCCGAAGAAAAGCTGAAAGTAGGGACTGACACCGTTAACTCTTCACGAAAGTGTTCACTCACGTTATGAAGCTCATTTTCCCACAGACTTCCATTCGTACTGAGTTCATTTTGCTCCCACCTGAGTCGCCCCCTGGTGGCTATTGAATATATTCTTACTTCCTGTGTAGCCTCGCTGAGCAAACTGGAAACCAATGCCCATTACCTGAAATTTATAACCAATGACCCACGAATCTCCAAACTCTTAAAACCCTTTTAAGTTCTAAAACACGCAGCCGAGACGGTTTGATGTTAATACCAAGTTGTCCAGCAGGGGGAGCAGTAAGCAAAGCTTTGGGAAAATCTTCCGACAGTGTACCGTGCCACGTAATATTTTTTGGAGTACATATATATATATTTTTCTTTTTAAAAACGCAACAGCTCTAACTTGTACGAGTGTAACCCAAAATAAATTATTTGTCCTGTGGGTGGTGGTAGAGGGAAACATTTATTTCTTTGTGCATTTTTTTTACACCTAATTTTTCAGGATGTTGTCATTCATGGGCGGGATTTATTTTCTTTATCCATTTTTTTTGGCTCATGCTTTATCATGCTTTCATTTATTTATTTGTCAGGTTTGGTCGTCCGTACACGGTGTTTGTGCGGCGCGTCGTTTCTCCATCACTGACACTTAACTTTAAAACATTTCCTGGGGCTAAACATGAGGAAGCTCTACTGCAATTACATCATTGTACCAATTGTCACCACTAGTGGTTTAATTTTTTTCATTTTTAACCCACTTACGCTTTGAGGTTGTGTGACCATTTTGTTTATTTTACATTTGTGTGACTTATTTTAATTTATTTATGCTTGTTTATTGTTATTTCTATTATTCCACCTTTACATTTTTAGGGTAGAATTTAAAAAATAACTGGGTCAAAGTGTTTTTTTTTTGGTTTTTTTTATATACATTTATACGTTTTGTTTGAATTTTCACATTTGTGCGTGGCCACTTTAAATTTATTCATGCTCTCATTGATTCATTTGATCATTTATTAATTATGTGAGGTTTGACCCTCCATATACTGACACGTTAAATGCTATCCTGAAGCTAACCATTAGCTATCGGCTTTATTTGCTTCATTTTATTTATGGATTTATTCTATCTTTAACTTTTTAGGGTAGAATCTTAACAAACATGTGTGACCATTTTAGTTTTTTTTTTGCTTTTAATACATGTATTTTCACAGTTGGTCTTCCATACATAGGTGTTGTTGTTGTTGTTGTTGTTTTTTACATTTACATTTTTGCTTTCTGTTTATATTTCTAACATTTGTGTGTGACCACTTTTAATTTATTCACGCTCTCATTTATTTATTCATTCACTTAAACGAGTCATGTTTGGCCTTCCATACACGTGGGTGCTGTGTTCACAAGCTCTGGATGAAATATTGCTGACACTTCACAACATTCACTGTTGAAATGCAAGCGGCGCTGACGTCGCGTACTCCTCTAGCGAAGCATTAGTGAGGATTTGTGGGTCTGATTTTTTAATTTACTTTTTTCTTAATCATTTTTGAACATTTGTGTGTGATCACTTTTGATTTATTCGCGCTCTCATTTATTAATTTATTTGTTTATTTATTTATTTATTTATTTATTTATCTATCCGAGTCATGTTTGGCCCCCCATACACGTGGGTGCTGTGTTCACAAACCTCTGGATGTGACGCTGGGAACATTTTACGGTTGAAACTTCGGGACGTTAGCGAGCTGTGCCGCAGCTGCATTTATTTGTTTTTTTTATTTTACGTGACGACTGACTCGGAGCAAGCGAGCTCTCCGCCATCGCCACCGACGACAGCCATTCTCTTTTTTACTCCTCTCCAGTCCCTCCCCCTCCCTCCCTCCACATAACTACTGACGCCTCTGCCCCCTCCCCTCCCCCCAACCTATCGCCGTAAAAGTACACAGTATGTCAAGTTTGACTCACCTGAGGAGACAGAGAACAGAGCGAGGGACCATTGGGACAAGACGAGAAGAAATAAAGTGATGTTTCGGGGTAAGCACAGTTTAGGATTAGTCCTTTAACTCTGTTCTCTCACTCACTTTCTGTTCTTCCTTTTCCTCTCTTGTTTTGTGTGTCTGTGTCGTGCGTGCTTGATGACTCCATCTCTCTTTTGTGTTTCCTGTTTTTTTTTTGTTCTTTTTCCTGCATCACCAGTGGAACATTTATTTATTTTTTTACACCCTTGAAAAATCAGGCTCAGACTGTTGTAGTTTAGTGAGATACAGTGTGTGCAGTGCTCGTGCTGGTGACTTTGTGTCCTTTATAAAGTGCTTCTCTGTGGGGGGGTATTTTCAGCAACACCATTTTGGGGGATGCTCGTACGACCAATCTGGCAACCCACACAGCTAACAAACTACAGCTCCTGTTTAGCATCTTTTTAGATTAAACTAGGCATGGGACGATATTTCTTGACGATCCTAAAAACAAAATTTACAATATTTTTGCAATAATTGTAAAAATAAATATTTTTTATTTATATTCATTCATGCAAATGTATTTTGTGTTATTTATTTATGTAATTTCATTTTTTGTAAATGTTACAAAATTACAAAAAAATGCAATATTTTTGTTATAAAATATAACAGATCAAAAACTTTTTTTAAAAAATTGTTTTAGGTTAAAAAATTTATTTAACAAGTAATGACCAAATAAAAAATCAACAAATTAATTTCATAAATTTTTTTTTTTAATATAACAAAATATGTTATAATATGGTATATGACATTATAAAGAAATTCATCACATCACAAATATTTTTACCCCATATTGTGACAAAAATATTGTTCTAATTTTACGTACACATGTAACTGATATGACGTTACCAATTTTTTTTAGTAACATTTTGTAAAATTACAAATATACTAACATGACAAAAAAATTCACATAACAAAAAATATGTTATGACATGACAATACAAATTTTGTAATGTTTAAAAAAAATCTAACTTGACTAGAAAAATGTTTTGTGTAAAATGTTGTACTATTACAAAAATATGTTACTAACATTGAAAACATTTTTTTACAAAAAAAATTACAAAATGCTCTAATGTTACAAATACTGATATGAAGGAAAAACTGAAACGTTTTTTGGAACATTTTGAAATGCTACAAAAACATTTGACTAAAATTACAAAAAAGTCATCACGTCACAATTTTTTTTAAGAAATGTTGCAAAAATATGTTTCTAACGTGGCAAAAAAATTAGTCATATGATGATTTTTTAATTTTTTGAGTAAAATCATTAGTAATTACAAGGTCCTGGAATGACTCGTGGTGCAGGCGCCCCGTTGTGGCACTGCATGCTGACGCTGCTAAAGAACTTTTTTTTTTAGTTATTGGTGAATTTCTTAATTCACAGGTTATCGCGATAATAGCCGCTCACCATGATGAAGTTATTGCGCGTGCTTTTTAACACAACGTACAACAACATCCGATATTGTCCTGTCCCTAGCTGTAACTGTAGACCTGAGGTCCCTCCCCTCATGAGCTTTGACCAATCAGCTGCAGGAGTTTCTTTTTTTTTTTTTTTTTTTAGTTAGAGGAACATAGCATTTATTTGTTTTTGTTTATTTGTTTCCCGCTGGGGTTAACCCTCTCGTGCTTCCCTTTCTCTGATTGGTCTGTTGCAGTTGGACGAGGACCGGCACCAACCGCGGCCCAATCAGCTGAGGAGGCTGGCCTCCTACGTCTTCTCCTCCTCCACTCTGGAGACGGAGCAGTACCCACACGCCGGAGGCAACTTCATCCAGAGGAGCCGCTCGGCCGAGAGCAGCCCCGCCCACATCACTGCCGCCTCGGTGCGGCGGCGGAACGCTGGGACACTGCCGGCGCCCGGCAGCCCGCGGAGCAGACACTCGGTCCTGAACGTGTCGCGGACACAGCTGCAGCAGATGTTAGCGAAGCTGATGAACAAGAACAGCAGCTGAGAGACAAACACACACACGTACATATATATAGATATATATATATATAAGTGCAGGGTTGGTCAGTCCTTTTTGCACCCTGGTGGCCCTACCTGTGAACTGCACTCTATGAACCGATTTAATTATTCGCCGTCAGAATGTGGAGCTTTGAGTCCAGAGCGACATTTCAAAATAAAGTTCCACTTCCACATTTTGTTAAAGGGTTCATGAAACCTGAAGTCGTTAAAAAATGTAATTTTTCATAATCTGTCGTCGTTGAGTCCATCAAATGTTTCCCAAAAACCACGATGTTCCTAAAATGCTTTGTTTTTGTCCTGGTTTTAATGATTTCCTCGTTTACATACGGAGCAAAGAAACAAGAAGCTGGAAAATCACAGGAGCTAAACTCAAACCGGTGAATAGTTTCTCAAAACAGTCGACGACTAGTTTAGTCATCGGTAAATAAACCAGTGATCGTTTCGGCCCTTTATTTATTTATTCAGCAGCTTCAATCTTACAAAAATTGTAACAACAAGTAATTTTTGGGGGCCCCTGGTGTCTTTAGACCAGCTCTGTCATATATATGTATATATACATATACATATATAAAGTAAACAGCACACATCAAGCCATATAACTGACACACACACACACACACACATACTCACGTAGCTCTACCGTGGACGTCTCGAGCAGAGGAAGAGGACGAAAATATCGATGAAGGGAAATATTTTTCATGCAATAAACTGTAAACAAACAAAAAAAAAGAAAAAAAAAAAGCCTCTCTGCAAACCTGATTTGCACACGCCACACATGTGGCAGACTGGTGGGGGAAAAATGTGAAACTGAATATTTCGCTGTGACAAAAGAAGAACGAGAAAAAGAGAGTGTGAAACAGAGCCGCGCTGCTGACAGACTGTTACGCCTTTTTTTTTTTATGCTACTTTGTTTTGTTTTTCGCACGTTTCCGTGCTAAAATGAAGGAGCTGTCGTCCCCGGCGGTCACGTTTTTGCGACTTCTGCGTTCATCCCGCTGCTGAGCAATACGCTGCCACCGCTATGCCGCACTGCGCCACGCGTCTTCACTGACACACTTCACTGCAGTCGTGATAATGTTTTAATAATGAAAAAAAAAAAAGGTTAAAAAAATCTATATGTATATATATATATATATATATCTATATATATATAGATATAGATATATAGCATTTGATGAAAGGTTAAAAGATAAGGCCAGTATTTACCCACAGGCAGAGCTGTTACTTTGCATTTAATCAGCCTGTTCACAGAGATTACAGGAATTTCAGCATTTTTTTTTGGTCCAAACTAAATTTTTCAGCAAATGGCGGCGGAGCTGTAAGCGTGGAAGGAGGCGGGGACATTATAACAGACTGCTGCTGCTACTACAAAATAGTTATTTTTTTCTTGTGTGCGTGACTGTGGGTTGTATCTTGAGATTATAATATTATTAATTACTAATTATCTTAAGACAGTTCAGCAATATATTGTCGTAAACTTTTGTTCGGGAGTTCATACCAGTTTTAGTTTCGACCAAAGACTGACTTTTAGCACATGTTAGCATGCTAACACACATTGTGAACATAGTAAACAAATATGATAGCACTAAAGTAAGTAACGCTGACAGTGACAGCGACGCTAATATGCTTAATTTGAGTGATGTTTTCATCTCACCGTATTAGTTCTGTGTCTTACTTTCTTTTAGTGCTCGTTATCATGCTAACACACATCAAACTAACTTGGTTAACATGATGAACAGCGGCAAACATGCTACCTTTTAGCAAAACTAACAATCACTGTCATAATTTTGTGTCATAGATTGCTTTTACCACATGTTAGCATGTTAACACATGAAATTAACACAATCTACCCAGCAAATATTGAACACATTAGCATTGGCATTATTAGAAATGCTGACTGACAGTGCTAACATGCTACATTTGAGAAGAATCGTGTAAAACTGACAGATCATGCTGCTGTTCAGGCACTTTGTTGTCTCCATGTAGTAAAATAAGTTACTAAATTATAATCTCAAGATAAGGAGCCACGGTTAGTCAAAGCTACAGCAGGTCACATACTTAACCCTCACCCTGCTGTGTTTGACTTAAATCCAGGTCTTCCACAGGAAAAAGGTTTATCGTGTTTTACATATGAGCCCCGTCATCGTCAGAAAATCCGCCAATAAGATTGTTGTTGGTTTGAGATCGTAGGTTTCGTGGGGGGAAATTGTGTAGTTTTTGTCGTAAACGGCCGTCAGCGTGAGCTTCACTGGATAATTATATCTGTTTTTTAATGTATTGCCATGTTTTTGTCAGTTGTCGTCTTATTTTCATTGTGCTTCCGCTGGATTTTACTGTTGCACTTTATCACTTGAGTTAACCAGAAAGGCTTATATGGATGCAAAACACAGAGGCAATAAGTGAAATTTGGATATCACAGCCAAAATGATAATAATGGTAATAATGATAATAATAACTTTATAAAACGGACATTCTGGTGCTTCAAGTTGCTTTTAAAACACTTTCAGATCCTATTAGTAACATCAAATTTTAGGTTTTGGTTTGTCCAGGCAGCCTTTGGATTCCAATTCCCTCAGAGACTTAAAGAAGAAAAGTTTTGGAAACAAACATGTTTTTGTTTTACAATGAACTTTCTGCAAATGTATTGCCGTCAAACTATAAATGCTATAATCTTCTTGTTCTCGACAACGGTAAACTCGTCGTTTGAGCCGATGAGTCACATATGTATAACCCTATAGAACTTACGCATTTTACAGATCTCACCCTGAGAGCAAGCTCTATGCTAGGGTTGGGTACCGAAACCTGTACTTTGATGGTACCAAATAGCGGTGGCGATCGTTGAGAATCTCACGACTCAATTAGATTCTGATTCCTTGATTCAGGATTTGATCAAAAATTTATTTTTAGTACATAAAGCTGCTAACTTTTGTGTGCTAAGAAAAGTGCCGTCATCATGAAATCAGAGAAAAGTGCAAGATTACGTAGCTTTAAAACCAAACTCTGAAAGGCCGGACGCTTATTTGCCTTTTTCACTACAGAGTTGCCCCCTACAGTTTCTACAGTACATTTTTTATGACATCACCGTAAACATCCATCCATCATCTACCTCTTTATCTTCACTGTCGTAAAAACTCACCACTGACATGTCCCCTCTCCATACCATGTGCATTTTTTCCAACGGAGCCGGCGAACACAGGCTGTGGACCCATGTCCAGTCGCTATCTGGTTAGGGTGTATGTGTGTGTGTGTGTGTGTGTTAGTAGCACCATGAACCAATTTGTGTTTCTGGTGAGATCAGAGACTTCACAAGACCTCCTGATTCTGAGGAATCTGGGTCGGAGGCCCTGATCTTTGCAAGGCTGGTTTTCTCCCCACAACAAAACATTTAACCATCACAATGACCCTGAAGCATATTTTATGGGTCATGTGAAGCTCCTTCCTTACCAGGACACTGTAGAAATGCACCCAATCACTGGCTTGCTTCTCCATGTTAACAACGCTTACTTCAAGCCAAGCTAGCTTGCTAATGCGTCACCTGCTGTTGCATCGTTGCATGACTTTATCCAAGTAGAAAGGGTAACACATACTCGGAGTGACCTCGGGTTTCCAAATGTACAAATTAGCCTGACCCAAACCAGACATGCTTCCTGTTTCTGGATCTGACCCCTTATTAGCCTGGCAACTGGACTAAATTTGGATCTTGTTTGTACCCAGATACCACAAAGAGAGTAAAGCACCAAAAAAAGTATAGAATTCAAGGTACCTGTACAGGTATCGACTCTAATTTGAAAAGTACCCAAACCTACTCCATGCCTTTCATAATTGGTAACAACCTTACTTGTACTGTGGCTAGCACTGGATGTTCTCCCCGTGGGGATGTGGGTTCTCTCTGGGTACTCCAGCTTCATCCCACTCTCCAAAAACATGCAAAATTGGGGATTAGGTTAATTGGACACTTCAAATTGACTGTAGGTATGAGAGTGAATTCTTGCTTGTTTCTTGGACTGGTGAACAGTCCAGGGTGTACTCAGCCTTTTGCCCCCTATGTCAGCTGGGATTGACTCCCCATGATCCTATTGTGGACGCTAAAGCTGTAGAAATGAATGAACATACTCACACTCAAATAAAGTGAAACCAATGGCTGTCTGAACCAAAACTAATAGCAATCTGATTGACGATTACAACATGATGAGTTGGATTGAAAACGCCAGGATGATCATTTTACAGATACTTTCTCCATTTCACAAGCAAAAGAACTTTACGGCCAGGACCAGTTGTAAAATTTGTAAATTTGTATTGAACACGTGTTTCCCAGTAGATGCAGTGTTAGAAGAATTGTAAAATATGTAAATGAATGTGAGAAATCAAATGTGGTCAAGCTATGAAAGAGACAGGGGAAGGGGAAGAGGCAACAGCAATTTTAAGGATTTTTATGGACAAGGTCAAAGAAAATACTTGAGCCTGGCTGAAGTGAGATTTCCTCACTTCATCAGGACTTTACTTCCTTCTTGACATTAAAACAAAAGCACTTCCAGGAATTCTGATCGATAAGGACAAAACCTGAAAAAAAAACATCACAACTCCCAATCTGCTCTTCGTATCCTCTGGATTTCAAAGGTCATGGTGGCTGTTATAGGCACCTGTGTTGTGTCTATGCATTTTGGAACAATCCATTGACCTGTTAAGGTAGTTGTCTTAGCCAACAAAACAAAGAAGTCGCGTTCATGCTCCCCCATAACATTCCAGCCGAAATATCTTTACAAACATTTTTGACTCCCTGGTAACTTTTACCCAGTTTGGTCAGTCCTTCAGATTCTACATGTGAATATACAGAAAGTGTAAGAAAGGGACAGGATCTTTTTCTGGCATGCCATTCTTCTTCGACTAATCATGTTTGAGACTGTTGTGAATAGAGATTAGCTAAAATTCTCTTCTTGTTGTCAACAAATTTGGTCTTGCAGTAACTGCGACTCCATTCTTGTTTCAAAATTAATTCTTCCGAAACAAGACAGAAATTTGTGAGACATTTCTGTGGTTGTTTCTGGTCGGCTCTCTACTGTGTTTCTATTCCGACGGTAAACCCTTGCAAGATTTGTGAGAAGTATGAAAAATTCATGTAAGAACGCAGCTAATGTCATACCAAAGCAGATGCCTGTGGTATGTTCCCTCCCTTGTTGTCCAAAACAACATCCATCCATCATCAACCGCTTATCCTAGATCAGGTCACAAGGGTAGCAGCTCTAACAGGGAGCCCCAGACTTCCCTTTCCACATTGTCCAGCTCTGACTGGGGATCCCCAGATGCTTCCAGGCCAGTGGGGAGACATAATCTTTCCATCTAGTCCTTGATCTGCAACGAGGTCCCCTCCCAGTTAGACGTGCCAGGAACACCACCCGAGGGAGGTACCCTGGTGGCATCCTTACCAGGTGCCTGATCCACCTCAGATGGCTCCTTTCCACACAAAGGAGCAGTAGCTCTACCCCGAGTTCCTCCCGGGTGGTTGAGCTTCTCTCTCTAATGGAGACCCCAGCCACCCTTCTGAGAAAACCCATTTTGGCCACTTATACCAATCCAAAACACATGTTTATCTAATTAAAGTCCAAGAGTGTGCCTCGGGGGCCGTTCTGTGCAAAAGGAGGCCTAACTTTTACTCTCTAAATGTGTTACAAGGGCTACGTTAACTAAATATGCACCATCTGCTGTTCCATTAAGCTCCTGCCCTGAGGCATTAGCTCAACCTGAGCAGGAGATGTTTGACGAGGACACACCCCGAGTTTGTTTTCATGCTGCTTCATGCTAACTTCAGGACGCCCCGTGTGTTGTATATTTAGCATAATGCTACAGTACAACCACGTGTAGAATGTACGAAGTGTGCTAGCTGCTGACTTTATTTTGCACGCTCGCAAAATGATTCACCTTCCGTACAAGATTGTCACTGATAGATGTTTTGTCCCGTGTCGCTGTGCCACGTTCAGCGGTGGAAATGCAGCTTATTCTGTTGTTTTTTTTAAAGAAAATAAATATCTGCAGCACATGAGACAGAGTGCCGTACAAACTGACTGTTTCCCGACTGTGTCCACACTTTGCATGAGATCTGCTGTTAGTACGACAAGCAGCTCCGACTGCAAACCGACACCAACACCGCGGAACTGATAAAACATCTGTGATTTTCTTCTGTAAATAATCGATAAAAAGAGATCGCGGATTAGAGCTGTTGAGTTTGTCGATAACTCTGAAACGATGAAAAGCCTTTGTATAACCGATGATCGTCTCATCGCGTCATTTATTCTTCTGTCATGTTTTGTTTGTGAGTGGATGAGGTCATCGTTGCTGTTTAGACTCTGTAAATCTTGTTTTTTATACGAGTCAGGTGACTTTGTGAGCCAATAATTCTAGATAAGATGGGTTGTTTTTCTGTTTTTAGAAAAACAACTTAACACAATGTGTCTCACTTTTGCTGTTTTTGGATATACTTGTAAATCTGACTGCAGCTCAGATGCGGTGGCTCCATTGACGAGGCACCAACAAAACTGATGTACTCAACCGACTCAGCCAAGTCTGCCAGCGATTTGAGTTCACTCTGCAGACGTGTCTCGCAAGGACGCCATTTTGGCTTTGTTGACATGTTTTCCATTGCTCTGCATGCGTCATCCAGATCATTGGTCATTGGTTGGAGGTCTATCCAATCCGCGGGTCTTGGAAGTGTGAGGCGACTACACCCTTTCCAGGGTTAGCCAGGGTCGTTTTACTCAAATGCTGTGTTTCAATCATGCTACGGTTCGGTTGGTACAGTACAGTATGGTTTGGAGTGGTACAGCCCTGGGTCAGGCTTGCATGTTGGGTGTCGGCTCTGCTCGATGGCCGCGTAGCGTGACGTCGTACCGGTGCAACAACAACAAGCGACGTCATCGAATGTGAGACAACGGACAACAATGGAGGACATTCAGCAGCTCTATTTTTGCTGCTGTTTGTCTCAACAAGACGCCAAACTTTGTATGAGAACAGGCTGCAAGCGTTTTCCTCGACTTCCATGAGATATTAACACAGATCGCTTAAAATTTTTATATCACCCAACTGTCTTTAGTGGAGCTACGCTAACTGTACTGCAACGCTTCACTCTGGTACCCCAAGGGAAGGGTGCTAAAGAATGGAACAGTTTGGGCTGGTTATTTTGGTACTATTCTTAATGGAAACGCAAAAAATACATACCGTACTGTACCAAACCAAAGCGTTCCAAAGCTAAATTGTACACTGCAAACTTTCAGCTGGCGTGTGGTGGATTTGCGGTTTGCCATGTTTTCCGTGTTTCAATTTCTGCAGGGATATTAGTTCACACTCACTGTTCCAGTCGCACTAAAATGAGGGTCTGCGTCAAGTCTTTTCTTCACCACATGCGTCCCACGTTTACCCTCGCACCTAAACCTACCCGGAGCATGTGGACGTATGCAGTCCATGTGGTCACAAATATTGGAGCCTGCATGTTGATGTCTGCACACTGTCCACAGTCAAAGATTGTGGTGATGGTGGATAACAACATCACATGGACCGTTGTTGAGATGAAAACTATGAGTTGACCTTTAAGCAGATTTGCACGTCAACAAACTCGTGAAAAGGCATTTTAGGTGCATTAGCTGTATTCACACACATCATAGTTTGCTGGAATTTGTGTGTCAAACCTTTACGTGAAACTCTCCAAAGGCTGGCAGCGCGTTCCACACAAAATGCTTACTAGGGCTTTTTAAATGATTCTGTTTTTGTGAGCATGTTGATATCCTAACTCCAGTATTTCATATTTTACGTCCTCAAGAAACCTGCTAACAGGGCTCTTGTGGCTGTAAGAAAAACAGCAAAACAAAACATGAACTTAAAATCAGCTTGGAGTCTCATATTAGCTCAGCTGCACAAATTGAAATATGTTAATTTCACCGCACAAATTGAAACATCCCAATGAGTAGAAATGCAATATTTAAATGTACTGGTCAAACCTGACGTTAGCCCTTGAAAAATGTACATATTTACGATGATTATTATAATAATTATTATTATTGTTATTATCGGGAGAAATTGAGTTTACATCTCATCAACGATACTGTGAATGTGATGCCTTTGTGTTCCCACTTTTTTATTTGCCCTACGTCACTTGAGTGCGGATTTAACATAAAAATAGAAATATACCTCAAAAATCACAGGAGAATATAGAATATAACAAAAAAACACAAATCTTCGTGCTCCTACCCAACTTACATTAAATTGCTGGTGAACTTTATGAAAACAGGGTGATATTGTACAGATTAGGTACAGACATTGTCGTCTTTGGGTGTTAGCTTTGTTTAGCCCGTCTGTCATTCACTAGCTACATATTCATTGGTTAAAACGAGAAAAGAAAAAGGAAAAAACAAAAAAGGTGTCACAGCTGATTCTCAAAGGAACAGATGCTGTAAATTATTTTTATTTGTTTTCTTCTAAGAAGATTGACATTTTTTTGGCCCCTTTGTCAAGTGAAGGGTCACGTTAGCTTAGCGTCGCACAAAGACTAGAAGCAGATGGAACCAGTTCATCTTAACTTGTAACTGTTTTAGCTGAGAGTGAAGTTGGTTTGTACACTTCTGTTTTCAAGCCAGTAATTTGTGGACTAAGCAATTTTACAGTTTTGAGCGAGTAGATTTTCTCTAAATGTTTGCTTTAATTTGGCTAGGCTAATCACACTACATACACACAGGAAGATATCTGGCAAAATTGTTCATTTGCATTTACATTTGATTTTACATCTCTACATAAAACACCATACAAATGTAATCAGAGATGTTGTTTTTTTGTTTTTTTTTACGGAGCTACCTTGTTACCCTGCTACGGGTCTTTGTGCTAAGCTAGGCAAACAACATCTTGAACTTATGGTGCCGTCAAATGAGACTCATATATCTCTTGGTTTTATTAGATCAAGAGTTTTTTGAAGAATTTTGAAGGCACCATCATGTGACTCTGGACGACAAAAAAAAAAAAAGCAAAATAATTTCATAAAATCTAGCAAAGGTTCCTTCAAAGTTTTTCGCAATAATGGCAGGGTGTCTGTGGTGGAGGTGATGAGGTTCAAAGAGTTCATGGCGTTACTCCAGTCTGACGACCCGTGAGTGTCTTTTCACGTGTAAAATGCATTTTTTTCTATCACTATATGACTGTACAGTACTGCTTGTATAATTTAAAGCATGTATTTTAAACCTTTTTGTAAATCCAAATGATAAATGTGTACATATATACAGAAATGTAGAAAGTCACAACGTTTGCAGTTAATCTCTAATAGCATGATAATTAGCAGGGGTTTAGTATGTATGTATGTATGTACAGGCTCTATGTTAAATCTTTACGAAGGGAAACACTTGAAAAATCACCGGATATCAGACTGCGTGCTGTCTAACGATAAACTCTGCAATGCATTTTTTGTGCCTTTTATATCAATGTATGTAATCTAGACAATCTTGAAAAGCTTGTGTACAACCAAAATGACATTAAAATGGTTTTGGGGGCAAATACAAACGACCTCATTGTCTTTCTTACGTATGAACGTAGAACCTGTTAGCTTCTTCAGAAGCATTTAAACGCAGTCTTTCCTATTTTGGCGGCTTCGAACAAGAGCTGATATTGCGATAATTGTAATGCAGCATCACACTTAAACTGGAAGGACATTTCATTTCACTGTGACAAAACCAGAGTTCATCTAAAACAGACTACATTTAAATTAAAATAAAGTTTTTATTTAAAAAAGGTTGACACATGAACACAATACAGTGATTGACCTCTAGCCGTCGTATAATCTGATTTGTCTTCCATGTCAATTGTTTTTAATCTGCATTGCTTTGTATGAAAGGTGAAAGATTGAGTGATCATCCTGATCCTGATCATGATGTTAGTAAACTTTTTCCATAATGTTTGTGTTCAGTCTTTTCACTGCTGTCTTCCCAGTGGTAATCAAAAGTTGTCTCACATTGGTTCCAGGTGTTGTCACCCACGGAGCAGAGCGCCCCACCGCCAACCTCCCCAGACTACCGAACTAAGGGCCAGAGTGACGAGAAGGAGCATTTCCACATCCTGCCTCAGCTCCAGGCCAAGAGAGCAGACTTCCTCACCGTCATGTTGACCGGTACTTTGCCTCAGCGAAGAAGCTTTGCCACGCCAGAAGAGGAAGTCCCAGAACCTGCAGGGCCAAAGGACGATGATGTCACAAAGAGTGAGTCCAACAGTGAGGCCAGTCAGAAAAGCACTGAACGAAGCCAGGAAGCTGCGCCCTCCACACTCATGGCAGAGGACCAGAGGGTTCAGCGGGAGCTCGCTTCAGCCGCCGATGCAGACCCTGACTTGGAGGATGCATCCAAAACCCTTGTCCTCTTCTCTCCTGGAGACACACGCAAGTCTCCCTCTGGTGGTGATCATGGGCTAGAAGGTGAGTTGGCCACACCGTCTGCCCCCACTTCACGTACTGACCGCCTCCTGGTTGGAGAGGCTATGCAGCCTGAACCCTCTGAGACTGGCCGTTTGTCCCCAGCACTCAGGTCAGACCTGAGACCTTCCACTCCCATTGCTCCTGCATCACCACCCTTCACCAAAGTTGAGCGCACTTTTATCCATATTGCAGAGACATCGCACCTCAATGTTATGTCTTCCAATGGTCACTCTGCTAAGGAGAGTGACAGGGAAGTCTTGGCCATCATGAAGGAATCAGCTGTAGAGGATAACACCTGCGAGCAGGGGGGAACTCCAGGGACAGAAGATTCACTAGAGGGGCCCGATCAAATTGCACCAGTTGACAAACTCACCAAAACTGAGAGCAGTCTGTCATCTGTCCTGGCTCAGTCTTTGGAGCCTGTTTTGGAAGCAGTGTCCCCAGTTCATGAAAATAATGAAGAAGTTGCTAAACTACGGACAACCGTATCACCACTACCAGCTCCCACAAGGCCCCGAATCCGTAGCCGGATCCCAATACTTGTTTCTGAAGAGGACTCAGGTTCTGAACTGTCCTCTTCCCTCTCTGCTCGGGCTCGGCTTCAGCAGCGGGCTAGGCAGCTGGACTTGGCTCGCCTTTTGGTCCAGAAGCAACAGGGTCGTTGGATCAGGAGGAGGATGCTGTCTGGGACATCATCATCATTGTCATCCGGGGACGATGAGCGCCGGCGGGCTTCTGAGACTCTGTCCACTGCTGGCTCTGAGGAGGACACACATACCTCAGACGAGTCAAGAAGAAGCTCCCGCCTTAAAACGACTGTAGAACAAGGTTCAAAAGAATGCAGGAGCAGGATCCCCAGGCCTGTCACCCCCGTAAAGAGGCCTTCGGGTGGGCCTGCAGCCACTTCTCCTCCTGTTTCCTTTCCAGATTCCAGCACTACCAAAGGAGCACCATCTTTTGCCAATGGGTATGATTCTGTTTCTCCCCGTTAGTCAATTAAAGTTTTCATGTTGGTATGGTTTGAATAAATATAACACCTTCACTTTACTCTTCTGTCCACAGGAATCAGAAAATTGGACTTAGCACTCTCAGCACCCAACGGAAATCCATACCTGTGTCGCCCAGGTCCTCTTCCTTGTGTCCCCGTCCCACTGCTGTCCCTGCCACATCTGGCAGTCCTCGAATGCCCCTGCGAGTCTTGTTTGGTACCCGGCGCAGCCTTAGCTCTACCCACTACAGGACTGACAGCCCTTCTCCACAGAGAATATGTCCATCCAGGCAGCCACTCTCGGTTCGTGCCCCAACTGTCCCCATGCTACCGCCTAGGACTACTACAGCAACAATGCGGCGCAGCGCCTCACAGGACGTCACTGCCCAGTCCTCCTCTGGCACCATGTCCACCAGGACCAGGCCAAAATCAGCTGGTGTGATTAAGGGGAAAACAAAGGCCAGGGAGAAATCAGTGACCGCTAGATAATACAAAGAGACACATTGCTGAGACGTGTTTGTGTATAATCAGTCTTCAGACAAGCTTCGCCTCAAAGGTTCTCACTTGATTCCATATTAGACTGTGCTGTTACAATGACCTCCTTTAAATCCTTCAGTGTATATGGACCTCTCATTTTTTTTTCCATGTTCAGCTTTTTGAACAATCTTCATGGGCTTCCAGTAATCTTGACTAACTGTCGTACAGGAGCATTGGTGCCATGGTGCTATGATTATATCTGCTGCTCCCTGGCCAATCCCCAATCTAACTGATCCCAGGAGGTGAAAACAAGTCCAGTAACAAAGACTCTCATCTTACATAGTACTCCCAGCTTGTCCACAGCTCTACTACTCTCCTACTAACAGTACCCTGCTTGGTGTCACATTGCATGGTGAAGTCTACCACAAATACATTGAATTGTAGAGGAAAGATGATATGTACAAGATCTGTACCTTTAAATTATGTGATGTAGTACTCCTTATTGGCCAAAAATTAATAAATTGGACTGGTTTGAATGCCTGAACTATGTAACTATGGTAAGAGATTTCTAACTATACCCTGTACTCATTATAGTCTTGGATAAAAAGAGATGGATGTGAACACAAAAATAAATTGCTCGGCTGCTAGTCTCCTCCTCATGGTGCGACAATGGGCATGCTTAATTCAATCTATTTTCTGGGTGTTTTTATTTTGTTTATGCTCTGAATTGTACAGAATATAATAGAATCATTTCCCATAAAGACATATTTATTTTTTATCTTGCCAAGCAAAGTCTAAATTTCAAGTCTTTAACTTTCTGTTCTGATGTGTTGGCACTATGCCTGTTTTTTTTTGCGCATGAGAAAAACAGGGTTAACCATGAGAGGACATTATACCTGCTTGGATTCTGCTGACAGTGCAAAGGCCAGCTGGTTGTTGGGGCTTGTGATGTGTTTGTGAAGGGGTTGATGGGCACTGAACTGTGAAGTAAAGTCTTGATCATGTGAAAGGCTGTCCTGTCATTATTTTCCTCAATGTTTTTTTTTTTTTTATGTAGGATGTGGGTCTGATCTGGGTCTCCACTCCAGAGTCCAGAGACAAAGTCAAGACCAGGACAAAGGAAGGGCAAGAACAAGACCAAGGTAGAGCAAGAACAAGAGTAAGGTCAGGCAAGAACAAGACTATGGTAGGGCAAGACCAACACTAAGCTAGATCAAGACTATGTTGGTGCAAAACTAATACTAAGGTAGGGGAAACAAAGTTTACAGCAGGGCAAAACAAAGACTAAGGTATGTCAATAACAAGACTATGGTAGGGCAAGAACAAGTTAAAACCAAGGTAGATCAAGACTAAGGTAGAGCAAATCCAATACTAAGGTAGGGAAAAACAAAGACGGGGGTAGGACAAGACCAATACTGAGGTAGGGCAAGACAAAGACTGAGGTTGGGCAAGACCAAGTTAAAACCAAGGTAGATCAAGACCAAGACTAAGGTAGGGTAAGACCAAATTAAGACCGATACTAAGGCACCAAAAATGGGCGTGGCAGTATGCTGATTACAGAGAGCGGTTGCACCTGTAATTCACAAACATATGCATGGAAGCTAAGACTGGCCATGGTCGCTACTGTCTTCCGTCTGTTTGCCATGTCCAGTTATTTCTTTTGACCCTTTCGAGACTCTGACACTGCTTGGCTTCTACCCACCTACCAAGACGTCACTTGCTGACCAACTTTTTTCCATGAAAACAGTTTGTGTTTTAGTTTTTGCATTGTTGGGTCCGGTCTAAAGTCAAAGTTTAACCCAGTGCTGATTTGAATGTTATCTCTAACAGGAAGACAATTTCTGCTTTTGACATAGACTGACCGTGCTCGAAACCCTGGCAGGTCACAGGCTCCGCCCATGGCACTAAAACTTGTAGTAGACATCGGCTCAAACCAGTTCTGCTTCCGAGAAAGTCAGGCGGTCGTTGTAACTGAGAGAAGAAATGGCACAGCAAAGAAATCAGCTGGAGCGAGAGTGATTCAGCTGCCCTCAGTGTAGAAAGACCTTCTCACCAAGGCCTAAACTGATGAAAAGCATCATGTTAGCAGATTTAGTGGAGGAGCTGAAGAAGACTGGACTCCACGCTGCTCCTGCTGATCACTGCTATGCTGGAGCTGAAGATGTGGCCTGTGATGTCTGCACTGGGAGGAAACGTAAAGCTCTCAAGTCCTGTTTGTTTTGTTTGGCCTCTTTCTGTGGGGAACATCTCCAGCCTCATCATAAATCACCTGCATTTAAGAAACACAAGCTTGTAGTGCCGTCCAAGAACCTCCAGGAGAACATCTGCCCTCGTCATGATAAGGTGATGTAGATGTTCTGCTGCACTGATCAGCAGTGTATCTGTAATCTCTGCTCTGTGGACGAACATAAAGACCACGACGCGGTCTCAGCTGCAGCAGAGTGGACGCGGAAGCAGAGAGAGCTGGATCTGAGTCGAGAAGAAATCCAGCAGAGAGTCCAGGACAGAGATGTGAAGGTGCTTCAACAGGAGGTGGAGGCTCTCACTCTCTCTGCTGATAAAGCTGTGAAGGACATTGAGAAGACCTTCACTGAGATGATGCGTCTCCTGCAGAAAAGAAGCTCTGACGTGAAGCAGCAGATCAGATCCCAACAGGAAACTGAAGTGAGTCGAGTCAAAGATCTTCAGGAGAAGCTTCAGCAGGAGCTCACTGAGCTGAACAAGAGAGAAGCTGAACTGAAGCAGCTCTCACTCACACACGACCACAACCAGTTTCTCCTCAACTACCGCTCACTGTCAGCACTCAGTCCATCGACACACTCGTCCACCGCCCACGTCCGTCCTCTGAGACACTTTGAGGACGTGACAGTGGCTGTGGCAGAGGTCAAAGGTCAAATACAGGAGTCCTGACGGAGACGTGGACAAACATCTCACTGGCTGTGACTCAAGTAGAAAATCACACTGGATCCAAACACAGTTCACACACAGCTGTTATTATCTGAGGGAAACAGGAAAGTGACATTTATGAAGAAAAATCAGTCTTATTCTTGTCACACAGACAGATTCACTGATGTGTATCAGGTCCTGAGTAAAGAGAGTCTGCATGGACGCTGTTACTGGGAGGTGGAGTGAAGAGGAGGAGTTTCTGAAGCAGTGACTTACAAGAACATCAGCAGATCAGGAGATGAAAGTAGATTTGAATTCAATGACAAATCTTGGAGTTTATATTGTCACCAAAACAGTTGTATATTTGTTCACAACAGTATCAAGACTAAAGTCTCAGACTCAGAGTTTACCTGGACCACAGAGCAGGTCTGTCCTTCTACAGCATCTCTGACACCATGACTCTACTTCTCAGAGTCCAGACCACGTTCACTCACCCTCTCTATGCAGGAGTCTGGCTTTATTATGATTATGGAGACACAGCTGAGTTCTGTAAACTCAAATAGTCTTGAGTTATGTAAGAAGTGAGTTAAAGGTGCAGTGCATCACTTTTAAATATAAACAAATGTCTTTTGGATTCAAACCACTGTCAAACTCAGTTCACATGACACTGATCCACACAGAAACTCCTGTTTTCCATTTCAGCAAATGTCTTCATCACTGGCGTAGAAAAGATTCAGTGTAATCATGGAGTTTTCGACACTGGTGTGTTTGAATGCGGCAGCGGTCACAAAAATGACTCAATATTGCCATCTTCTGGCCTAACAGAGGCTGTAACATCAGTTGAAAAAAGAGACACTGATTTAACTTCAAGGAATCAAAGTTAAAACAAATAAATCACTAAAACTTAATCATCATTTCCAGCTTTGAGGAACACTGATCAATATTTCCTTAGGATCCCTGGAGGAAAAATAAAATAAAATAAAAGTATGTTTTTTTTTACACAAAAAAAAGGATTCCAAGGATTTTTTTTTAACTGATTTTAATAATTCTAAGGGGAAAAAATTAATCCAAGAAGTCAGGCTGTTAGGGTTTTTATGTTTTTAATTTTGTTTCCAATTTTATTTTTACATGTTGCCCCAATCCTCTAAATAAATCAAAAAGTATTTGTCTTGTTTCAATCCTTTGTCCAGTCCTTAGTTCCATAATAGTTCCCAACAGTTCCCAAAGCATTTATTGTACATACAGTGATAAACAATACTCCAGAAATACTCCAATGTCTTTTTAGCTGTGTATACAAAACGTTTTATTATTAAGTCAGAATTTTGAGGGAAAAAAAGTCAGAATTTTGAGGAAAAAGAGTCAGAATTTTGAGGAAAAAAAGTCAGAATTTTGAGGGGAAAAAGTGAGAATTCTGAGATCAAATTAAAAATTCTGAGATTTAAGTCTGAATTGTGAGATTATAGTCAGAATTCTGAGGAAAAAAAGGCAGAATTTTGAGATTTAAATCAGAATTCTAAGGATAAATCAGAATTCTTAGATTAAAGTCAGAATTGAAAAATTTAATTCAGAATTTTAGGGAAAAAATACTTAAATCTCAAGTCAAGCTGTTTTATATGTATAAATATGTTTCCAATATGTTGCTCTAATCCTCTTCCATATTCTCATTATCCTCTATGAGTTCCCAACAGCTCCCAAAACATGTTTATTGTACATACAGTGATAAAAAAAAAGTGACACATATTGACTTCTTCTACTCCACAAACGTCCAAACATGCTGGTAGCTGGTGAAAGTTGTTATTTGAACAATTTTACTGCCTGACTCAGCTGAGGTGACGCTGAACAACAAAGTGACGTCATCAGAGGGCGACGCTGGCACCTTTTGAGAGCCACAACATTGATGAGGAGCAGACGGAGACAGACAGACAGACAGGCGGAGACAGACAGCGGGGACAGACGGTAGACTTTGACGCGGACGATGGCGGACTGCGTCGGCTTCCAGGCTCAGATCGCCTCGATCGTCGAGATTCTGGCCAATTCTGCGGTGGCGGAAATCTGTAAGCTGGTGGAGGACGGTTACGCGGCGCTGCGCGCTCAGATGGAGCAGGAGCGAGACAAGAGCGAGAAGGACAAGAGTGCGCTGCGGCAGAAGCTGCGAGACATGGACGTGAAGATGAGGAGCTACGAGAGGAAGATGAGGAGGCGCCTCCAGAGGGAGGAGGGACACGGGGAGCAGGAGGACAAGAGCAGAGGAGCAGCAGCAGGTAGACTGATGCAGGAGACACATACAGGTGTCCTCATGTACACACATGTCCTCACACACGTGTCCTCATACACACACATGTCCTCACACACGTGTCCTCATACACACACATGTCCTCACACGCACACACGTGTCCTCGTACGCACTTTTTTCGTGGCTGGTCATTTAAGAAAGAATCAAAGTTACGCACTGCAGCTTTAAATGAGGAGTCACTGGTGCATGTGTTGTTCTCCAGGACCTGAAGACCTTCACACTCTTCCTGCCTCCTCTGAAGACAAATCCTTCCACCACCTTTCAAAGGTAAACTGTTCTTCTGCTGTAGGGACGGATCATGTACGATATTGGACTTTTATGTTCATCCCAAGGAATTTTAAGTGCTGGGTAAATGTCCTGTCACGTTCTCAGCAGGAGGAAACCAAGCCGCTGCCGCTGGTGAAGCAGGAGAGGGTGGAGCGAGGCGACTGCAACCTGGACCTGAAGGTGGAGGTGAACATCCGGGCGGAGTGTGGCCTCTCTGCTGGTGAGTGTTTTCATTCACTCGACTTGTTTCCACGTTTTATTACAGCCCTTGTGTGAGTGCAACTGTTCTTTCCGGAGCAATGTGATTTTCACCCCACTCACCTTGTTCCTCAGCTCTGGAGTCCAGTGAAGAAGCTCCTCCCACTGTTGTGACTGACACCAGTGCCACCCACATCACCGCCTCCACCATACTCCCCTCCTCCTCCCCCACTGACGGCACAATGGATCTGGCCTGCCAACCTCGAGCCAAGCGTAAAGCCGTCAAGCCTTTGGGCAGCAGTTTGACAGGCGGTGGAGGCGGTGGAGGCGGTGGAGGCGGCGGAGGCGGCGGAGGTGGAGGTGGCCCGGTCCCTGATGCTGCACACCAGGAACTTGGCGTGACAGATGGTGCTCTGAAGCCAGAGATCCAGACTGATGATGTCACTGTAGAAGAACTTCACCCCTCTCAATTGTCGACCCCACTAGCATCAGATGAGCCAAGCCCTGATCGACTCAACAGCCTGGGCCTGGACCTGGCCTGGATGCAGGAGAGGGTCAGCCATCTTGGTGCTGCATACGCGGTGGCACAGTTGGGTTTGGGAAATGCAGAACATCCCTCCGCCTCCTTCTCCTCACAGGGAGGAGGAGACAGTTTAGACGGCCCTCCAACCATGCTCTTCACGGGCGGAGCTCATGAAATGGCTGCGTTTGCCGCTTCCTTTGACATGGCTGCCGCTGCCGCTGCTGCTGCTGTAGCTGCACCACCTCCTCCTCCTCCTCCTCCACCCCCACCAACAGCTCCTTCTGTCACCACAACCAGCCAGAGGCGGCTGTACAGGAGCAGCGCTGCCACCGTTGCTGCTGTTGGTAAAGAGTCTGTGGCGTGCGCGGTGTGCGGCCGTCTCTACCCCAGCGCCGCCGCCCTGGAGCTTCACCAGCGGGTGCACACGGGGGAGAGACCATTTACCTGCCCTCACTGTGGGAAGGGCTTTGCCCAACCCAACAACCTGCGAGTCCACCTCCTCATCCACACTGGAGAGAGGCGATATCGGTGCACACTGTGTGGGAAGAGCTTCATCTCGTCCAGCCACCTGAAGCGGCACCGCACGGTCCACACGCAGGAGAAACCGTACAGCTGCGCGCGTTGTGGACAGTCCTTCAGCCAGATGTGTAGCGTTCGCAGACACCGGCAGCAGTCGCAGTGTGGCCTATAGACCGAGTGCTGCAGGAAGCAGATGGAATCTGAAGCGTGGATGGTTAGAATCTCTTCACGTGGGAATTCATGCATCTTTATGTAAGCACGAACAAATGTGACAAGACTGAATCCTGTGATATTACGACGTATGTAGAGTTGATGTTTGCCTTCAGTCATAGCAGTATGTGAACTGTGCTTCAAGGTGGAGCTCGTCTCAACCTTCTCTTTCTCTTTGACCACGTTCAGATCTGGTATTGACATCCGTCCACAGAGATCCAATCAACAAGTAGAGGTCGACCAGTAAGCCAATATAAAACTTTACAACAATAGCATACATCGAGGAAGTGCATTCAGTCACTCACTCACCCACTCCTCTTCTACCACGTGAGGGTCGCGGGGGTTACTGATGCCAATCTCAGTTGATAGAGCGAAAGGCGGGGTACACCATGGACAGGGACACATAGAGACAAACAAACGTGTGGCCCCTTGAGGAACTGCAAACACACAGGAATACATAGAGTTTATCCCAAAGAGACAAGTGCAACAGAGTGAACACCAGTCTTTTCCAGGTCTCAAATTAAGTCAGTCCTGGTTTACTCGCTCGGTCAGACAGTTGTTTCCTCTTCCCCACTTCCCCCGACAACGTTTTTATTTCTTCCTTTTTTGGACTGATATGGAGCTGAAATGGTGGCCGAAGAAACCCTTCAAAAAAAATGTGGTTTTCAAAAGAAAACGTAGCAGTGTCGATGAAGCCTCACAAAGAACACTTCTGAATATGACCTTAGGTTCTGGATCGGATGGCGCATTCAGAGCGTATTTTGGCGGGTTCACACCTGAAGACCTGAACACCTGTGATTGGATCATTCAGGATTGATGTTGGTACCAGGTCTTTTTTTTATTTTTTAAAGGAAAGGATCAGTAATATAAATGAGTGCCTCAGACAGTGTTGACAAAAACACTTAACCCCCCTTTTCTTTGCGTTTACGTACATACAAGTGTTCTTTTAAAAAGTTTTGGGCCTCAATCACTGTAGAACGATTGTTCTCGCATAATATTTCAACGTAAGCTTGGTATGGCAAATTTTAAACGGAATTTGTATACCAGAATGCTTCGGTCCACTGCTGTCAAGTAAAAATTAGGAGTCAGTTCACCAAGGTAACCAGTAGGTGGTGCCATAATCTGTCACCCCACAATTTTTCAACATTAGCTAGGTTTAGATACAATGTTTCAAATAATCTGTAAACCAAAATGTTTCGGTCCACTGCTATACAGCAAATACTGGGAGGTAGTTCACCAAGATCAGCAGTAGGTGGCGCCAAATTCTCTGTCACAACAGAAAAATAAGAAGAAGGTGGAGGTTAACGAAAATAAGAAGTAGCTATAGGTGCACAGCTGGTTTCACTCCATTTTAGTATTGGCTTCTTGTGGCGCTAAGTGAAGGTATGTTACATTGTGTCTCACTTTATATTCTGTCATGTAAAAGGCCCGTCCTTTGTTCGCTGTTTCCAATGCACTCGTTCGCATCTTCTGTTTATCCATGTTCCAATTTTTCCTCCTCCCTCAAAGCGTTAGTGTAATTGTATCTGTCACTAAAACCGTGCTAGTATCGCTAACCCCCCCAGCTTAAATTGAGGGGGCGGAGCTTTTTAAACGGCTGTCACTGGGTCCATATTCCGTCTGTTCTCTTTTAACATTCGTTTTCTGTATCTCACTACCTCACTCGTTTGTCGGATATTTCCTTGACCTAAACTCCTTTTTCAACTCGTGTTTCAGAGAACTGTAATTTTGCTGCTGCCTCACTTCACTAGCGTAGCTGTTATGCTAATGTCTTCCTTCCATCAGTCGCGTGACGCAATAGATTGAAATTAGTAAGTAACGAATGTAATTTGTTTATGTTGAAAAGTCACACGTGACAGCTACACTCACTGTCTCCTTTAACGTTTGTCCACCCGGTCCACCAATGTCTGCCCGCCACTGTTTTTTTTTTGGAAGGTCACACCCAGAGCCTGCGTCGGGATTTCAGTTTAGAAAAAGGAGCTACAAGTCGTATGTTGCCAGGTTGGGTTTGTCTGCAATTTAAAGCCACGTTTGGCTGCTTCTGCCACTGCCACCTTTTTTTTTGGTTTTATGGAGCTTTTTCATTATACAGTTTTTCTGTCGTATTATTGCTTTTCCATTAGGGATGATACCTGGTACATGGTGCGAGCTGAGCCGATACTAAAATGTGATGTCAACAGACTGCCCGGCCACTGATTGGTCAGAGAGTGTCGTCACTGGAAGAGTCATGAGTGAGACGTCTAACACAAGAATCAAGGCGAACAATGCATCAGTTAAAAATACTTAAAAATCACTGAAAACATGCGTTATGCTGCGTTCACACAAGTTTACAAACAAAGTCAATATACGTGGCCGGGCCAAGTGGCACGGTCGATGCGTGTCAAATCGTGCCTAACGCACACATCGCAAGTTTCAAACAAATCGCGGCGGCCAATCAGCGTTCTCATTCTCCAGTTTTGGACGCTCTGAGCTAGGGGTGCAACGGATCAAAAAACTCACCGATCGGATTGTTTCTCGGATCAGAGTCACGGATCGGATCATTTTTCGGATCAGCAAAAAAAGTCTGGCACAATCTTTTCTCTGAAGTGGGTGCGCCGTCGTAACGTGGCTCAAGCACTTTCAGCATGTGTTTAAAGCCCTCGTTTTGCACAACCGAATATGGGCTCATGTCTGCACCTATAAACACACCAATAGCGTTTGTGATGGCTTTAGCCCGGTCTGATTGTTCAACAAGGGGCTGCTTAAATGCCGCGGTGATAAGCGGTTGTTGAGCAGCCTTCGTTTTCACTCCTGTCGGTGAAACACTGGGGTGATGTCGCTTCAAATGCATGGCCATGCTTGATGTGTTTCCACTGTCATATGGCTTTCTTGAGCCACAGTGCCTAAACACCGTCACGGTTTTATCCACTAACTTCTTTCCTTCATCATTATATTTGACAGGGAAGCCAAAATGCTCCCATACAGGGGATTTAAATGACGCGGGGCGTTCAAGCTCCTCCGTTCCTCCGCTCGCCATGACCACGCTGTGTGTGGACTGAACATGCGCACAACTTTTTTTTTTTCATAAATCAATCTGCGGATCACGTGTGTGCCGAACCGAAGATATTGATCCTACGGATCACAGATCAATGATGATCTGTTGCACCACTACTCGAAGCTGTACAACACTTAAACTCTTGTGGAAACGTCTGCAGAGAAGAAACCGACGTCAATTTGCGGTTTAACAACAACCGGACACAACGTAGCGAGTTTCACCACTCAATCCGGGAGCTCCGTATGGACGGTATTAACGGTGAAACTTGCCGAGTTGTATCCGAGAGAGTGCAACAATGCTTTGGTTGATGGTGAAAAGAAATGCCCGTTAATTCTGTTTAAAATACGGCGACTTGTGGCCAGTGCTCCCATCGCCTCGCAAAATTTACAAAATGGGCGTGAAACGATGCGACTAATCACATTCGGTGTGAACACAGCATAAATCTCCAACATTTAGCAAATGAAATGTCTAAAGTGTCAATGATTAATAGAGGAGCCTGCTGTTTTTAGCGACAGCACTGCTGAAAGCTGGCGATCGTTAGCTGAATCACAACCATGTTCAGTGGTATTTCAGTTCAGTGACCGTGTCAGACAGAGTCTGTGCACCACTCATGCAGGAAGTACTGAACCATTCTGTGAACAAACCGTTTTAATCGACTGATTCTAATGATTCAGTTACACTCAAAACAACTGCTTTACGAGTCACTAGTTTATGTCGTGTATAAAACCACGTCACGGCAGTTTCGACCCCGCCCACATTGAGGAGGAACTATAAATAACCAAAAAAACGACGTGACCAAGCCGAGCCGAGCCACACTGGCATAAAAGAAAGGCAACAAATTGTGTAGGAAACGTGCAAAATTGTCCTTTATTTTAAAGCACTTTAAACGTCATTGTGATGTCCTTTAAGCCGCGTTCAGTCCTGCACTTTTCCCATGTATGACTGTGTTGTGGTGATGATGTGTTATATTTGTTTTTTTGTCCCGATAAAATAAATAATATAAAGAAGAAAAAAAAAAGATGTAAAGTGAAAAAAAGTGTCAGAGTTGTGTGTGTGTCGGTGTATTGGTTGTCATGCACACGATGACAAATATTTTGTCTTTTACTATTCTTTCATGACCTGTTCCCATGTTTGAAAATGTATGGGCATCATTAAATGTGTACAAGGTTTGCAAAGAACCTGGCAGCGATGTGGGCGTGGTTTCTGTTTTTCTGTGGTTTTTTGTACGAATGAGGGTCGAGAAATTCAGCTAACTATCATGAGCTTGATATACAGTACATATATATATGTATGTATACATAATGTATATCTGTGTCCAACTTGGAATATTTCCAAAATTCCTAAACCAAAGATCCCATGGAAGGTTTCTGGAAATATACCGGGGAACTTTGCAACCCTAAGAGTCGGTATTAAAAGTTAAAATAAAATTAAAAGTACCAGAAATAAAGAAGGGAAACCCTCTTTGTACTCACTCTGCAGAAACCTGTAGCTCCAGGTCTGCAGGACCCAGATCCTTAGCTGATTCAATTAAAAAAAATATTATTATTATAAACACAATATTATTTTGTAACCTTTATTTTGTTGAGATGATGCCTTCAAATTTTGTATCAAAAATACTTCAATGTTATATTTTTGTGAGTGTGTGTTTTTTTTTTTTAATACTGTAAATGAATACTCGATTGGACCGCATGGTGCTTGGTACTTTTAATTTGCCAGGACTTCCAAAAACAATCACACGTATCAACAACACAGCTTTCATAGCCACACTTGAGTTTGCCTTTTTTTTTTATTAATTGTTTATATAAACGATAAATCATTTATTATTTTATGAAGTGTGGCTGCTGTATTTTGTAGTTTATTTTTGATATATTTATTAGTTGGGTATTTGGTATTTTATTTTAATTTAATATTTTTATTAAATTAAAATTATTCATTTATTTTATCTATTTTGCCCATGTTTTAATTATTATTTGTTTGTATTAATCGTATTATTATTATTATTATTATTACACTCCTGACCAGCTGGTGGCGGTAGTGCGGTGTTCGCCATCCGCCATCCGCCAATGAACAACAAAATAGAGGAAGACGTTTGTGGGCGGAGCTTGTGGTGGAACCAAGAAGGTCTCACGGCTTGTATGCAGACCAAACAACGGAACACGTCGACGCTGTTCTTGTTATATTTAAGCCTGAGCCTCTAGCGGCTTTTGTGGCGTCTCCACGGGAAGAACCTCGGCGATTTCAGCGAGGGAAACGCCCGCGAAGCCTCCTCACCGCCGCCGCCATGTCCAGCCGCCTGGCCTTCCAGACCCAACTGGCCTCCATCATGGAGGTGCTCGCTAACGCTGCCGTGGCGGAGATCTGTAAGCTGGTGGACGACGACTACGCCGTGGTGAGTTTACAGATGTCCCAGTGTCAGCGAGAGAACAAGGCCCTGAAGAGGAAGCTTCACCTGCTGGAGCTGAAGATGGCGAGGGGAGCCGCCGAGAGGAGGCTCCGCGACAGCGCCGCCAACAGCAGCCGACCGAGGGTGCAGATCCGGGAGTCCTCGTCTTCCACCGGTGAGAGTTGACCCACAACCCACAGCAATGACACACTGGACGAGTTTTCTATGACTTGTAGATTCATTTTTATGTGATTAATAGCGATTACATTTTCCAATGTCTGAAAATTGGCGACATCCTATGGTGAGGCGGTGACGTGCAAACGTAGACTGCGTGTTTAAAGCTTTCGTGTATGAAGTAATACATGGGGATACCTGACTAAAAGTACAAGTTTGTTCCTAGAAAATTAATTTGGTAGAAGTTGAACTCACTTTTTAATATTACTTTAGTAAAAATCTTAAACAATATGACATTTAATGTACTTGAGGATCAAAATTTAAAAAAAAAAATTCAATTCCTGGCTCTGCTGGTCTTTGTGTCATTGAGCAAAGAAATTCCAATCTCAATTCCACGTTGCAGCGTGTGAATCGGTATGAAAGATGTGTGAATGGGTGAAAACTGTAGTGTAAAGCAGCTCATCAAGACTGGAAAAGCTTTATATAAGTACGACCCTAGTACCAACTCTTCTTCTGATTTAATTTGGTAGTATGAGTAACAGATATTTAGGGGAATGTAGTCGCGTAAAAGTGCAAGTTGCTAGAAATATAAACAACAAAGTAAAGTACAGATACATGAATTATGTACAGATACTTAGAAATTTTAGTTTTAAAGTGGACGTATATTTTGTCCCATTAACTCAAGCCAACTCAATGAGTTTAACATCGTCTTCACAAAACGTGGACACATATAAAGTGAAATATAGCAATATTTTGTGTGGCAATATTACATTATATCGTGTTTGAAACACCGAGTGTTATATATTATGGTATATATATCGTACCGTGACTTAAATATTGCAATATCGTAACATAACTGAAATATCATTATAATATTCAACCGTGACTTAAATATTGTAATATTTTATCCTGACTTCAATATTGTGATAATATTGAACCGTGATGTAGATATTGTGATATCTTATTGTGCCTGAAATATCGTGAAAATATTGTACCATGACTTAAATATGGTGAAAATATTGAACCATGACCTAAATATTGTGATATCGTACCATTACTTACAGTTTATCACAAAAGTGAGTACACCCCTCACATTTTTATACATTTTTTAATTATATCTTTTCATGGGACAACACTGAAGAAATGACGCTTTGCTACAATGTTAAGTAGTCAGTGTACAGCTTGTATAACAGGGAACATTTGCCGTCCATTCAAAATAACTCAACAAACAGCCATTAATGTCTAAACTGCTGGCAACAAAAGTGAGTACACCCCTAAGTGAAAATGTCCAAGTTGGGCCCAATTAGCCATTTTCCCTCCCCGGTGTCATGTGATTCGTTTGTGTTACAAGGTCTCAGGTGTAAATGGGGAACAGGGTGTGTTAAATTTGGTATTATCGCTCTCATACTCATACTGGTCACTGGAAAAAAAAAATGTTGCTCTACATAAAGATGGCCAAGGCTATAAGAAAATTGCCAACACCCTGAAACTGAGCTGCAGCACGGTGGCCAAGACAATACAATGGTTTAAGAGGAGAGGTTCCACTCAGAACAGGCCTCGCCATGGTCGACCAAAGAAGTTGAGTGTACGCACTGAGCGTTATATCCAGAGGTTGTGTATGGAAAATAGACGTAGAAGTGCTGTCAGCATTGCTGCAGAGGTTGAAAGGGCTAGTTCTGCACTTTTTAGACCCACCCGAAAGGGGGACGGGACCTCATTCCCTGATTGTAAACCGTGTCCCGCCATCTTTGCTGACAGTTACGCTAACAGGCTAACAATGACAGAATGTAGTTTTCAAACTGATATGGCTGCGAGGGGAAAGACCTGCATCTGGGTGAAGATGAAGAAACGGAGGACACTGCCGTATACGTAACCGAGCACCCCAGCTTTGTGCCACATATGCATTTCAGAATCCTGAATGTGAATTGGAAACGACAGACAAAGCCCACAGGGATAAACGGACGTCTGAGCATAGAGTGAGTTGTTTTTGTATTTTTATATTTATTTTTATCACCACATTCGTCCCTGTTGACATGTAACGCCATCTGAGCTAACGTTAGCATCTTTACAGTTCATTTTCATGTATGCTACTGTAAGCACAAATAGTTTGCATCACTAGTGTTGTGCTTGTTGTTGTGTAGACAGTAATATCACCTAATGTTGTGCTCATTGTTTTGTAGACAGTAATATCACCTAACAGTTTACCCTCACTTTGTGGAGTCCAGCAAGAGACTGAGGAAAGACGATCTTCTTGTTTTACCTGCCTGTGTTGTTCAGGACATCAGAAGAAAATATTCAGCTTCTGAAAAGCAGTATTGTGTATATGAAGACACTGTTGTGATGCTAACGATGAGCTATAATAAGTCTGACATTTTTTTAATCATTATTATTATTGTTGTTGTTGTTGTTGTTGTTGTTATTATTATTATTAATAATAAAAGAGCTACTTTGTTTACTGGTGACAACTGCGTCATTTTTATCGTGTAAATCTAACTTGTGCAGTATAGTAAGTAAGTAACTGTGGTGTACACATGAATGCAGGCTAATTTGAAAACAAACAACTTTATTATTCACAAAGGAAAATGTTTTGCCATCATATTCAAGGCCTCAAGTTAAAATAAACAAGGAGACAAATGTAAAAGAATGTCTAACACAGTATGCAAACAAAAAAGAGGAGCAGGTACTGGATCGTGTGTGGTGTAAAGATTTTCTCCAAGGCTTGATTAAACCAAGCTTCTCCCGTAAAGGACAAGGAATACAATTACACATGAAATATAACCAAAGATTTGACCTTTTTCCCGGAAAACATAAACCTTTCAGTAAAATATGCCAACTGAGTTAGCTGTGAGCATTCGACCGCGGTGTGAAAACGTGGAGACGGTATACCAGTGTTTCCAGGTTTTCCATGTTTTCAGTGTCTTTTCCGAACTCCGTGTGGTTGATGGGAACTTACTGCTTGTCCTTTCCTTGTTTTACTGCACATCCCAGTACAATTTAGCACCATAGGAAAAACACCCTGAGTAATTTACAAGTCTGTAATGTGTTTGCCAACTAAATACTCTAGGGGATTTGTGTTAGGGTGTGGACTTTGGCTGTGCATCGCAGGGCAGCGAGTGCAGTGCATTCTGGGAGTTGTCATTCATCTACACGAGCAAGAAATACATTTTTTGGTCTTTCTCGGCCAAGAAGGCAGTTTTTCACATTTGTACCACGTAGATGACCCAGTTTTATTAAACATTCATCTTTCCAGCTGTGAATTAATCCTTTAAATATCTTGATCGTACTGTGTCGTGACTTAAATATCGTGATAATATCGTATTGTGGCGTCTCTAGCGATTCCTGCCCCTAGTATCTTGGGCTATCTTGTTAGCTATAAAAAATGCACAATGGCATTACATTACATGTACGACTAATTCACTGTGAAATAAATTGGCAGCCAATGCACCATTAGTTGTCGCGGTTTGCTGTCGGAAGCCAACTGGGAAGTAAAAGTAAACCACAAGGGGGCGACTCTATTGCAAAAAGAGTCTTTAGCATGAATGAGCTTCGACTTCCCATTTGATTTATATTGTCGTTAAATAATTTCACAAACCCCAAGAAGAGTCATGATACGCGACACGGTCCACGATACCAATAATATCGCAATACAGCAATTCTGTCTTTATCAACATATTGTGAGACAATGGTATAGCGATACATCGCAATATCTGTATAAGTGAAGAAAACAAAACGTTAACCTGAAAAATTAAAGTGTGGGCTTTCTCTGTTTGTTCTCAACACAGAGAAAGGTCAAAGGTCATAAAGTCTATCTATTGAACGTGGATGGAGGGTCTCTTAACACTGTAAACTCCCTTTTCTTCTGGTCAGTTCACTCCCACCCAAGTTTTCCCCTCACTTATTTGAGTAGCGCCACTTTGAGGAGACATGATGTAGTGACGCCCGGCGAGTGAAGCTGTCAGGGACTGTTTACTTTAGAGCGCCTTCATTTGTTGCTTTAAATATTGATATTTGCCCTGGCGTAACGATTATCGTGTTGCAAGATGAAGGTCGGCGATTTATCTCCAAAGTGTAATTTTAGTTTTTTACCACAGTGTCGTTTTTAATAAATTAGTCAAACTAGTTGGTGATAAATGACTGGTTGTTATTTCATTCTTAACTACTTTATAAAGTTTTTGTCTTTCAGTTGGTGAGTTAGGACGTGCTTGTTGTGTTGTCCATCTTCGCTGCTCCTACGTCAGCGCCGACAAACTTGTCCTCCACCCTGAGGCTTCTTCTAAACTGTTGTGTGCAGGTGGCGCGTTTGAGCGACAGATGACCATGTCGCTGTGGTCGTCGGGTGGAGCCGCCGCAGGAGACGTAGCCAACCAGCCCATTCACTCAGACGACATGCAGTGCAAGGTAATAACACGGGGGGAGGGGAAGGGGTGTGTGCAGTGAATATAATATAGGGAAACCCTTTCTTTATTCCACCTGGGTATAGAGTGTCAACTACTGTGATTTATTAAACTGCATTGTGACTTTTCAAAAAATAAAGGCAAAAATGGCATTAATGTTCTTTATTTTAACACAAAACCACAGAAAATAGGGACACAGTGGTTGGTAGTGGTAAGCACTGTTATCTCACAGCAAGAAGGTTCTGGGTTTGATTCCCAGTCTGGGGCCGGTCTGTGTGCAGTTTGCATGTTGTAGACACTCGGACACCTAATCTTACAACAACCTTCCACAACAGAGTGAAGCAATGCTTTGGTTGATGGTGAAAAGTCGTGTCACAAAATGTACAAAATGATGCAGTACCATTGATGGAGACAGAGAGCGGAGAGACTGTAGCTAAAACCAGTTCTGTGTGTGTGTGTGTGTGTACCATTTGTCGTTAAACTGACACTGGTAGACGTTTAGTCCCCACAAGAGGAACGAGACCAGTGTGTGTCAGTGACCTGTTGTTGTTGTTGTGCAGTCTCCAGATGTCCAGCTGGTGGAGCCAGAGCAGCTGCTGGTGAAGGAGGAGTGCGTGGAAGCAAACAAAGTGGAGGAGATGGAGGAGGACGTGTCGCTTATCAGAGACGACGGTGAGTGAAGAGTGAACTGGAAATATCCAGTCTCGTATAAAGTACCTTAAAGTGATACTCAAGTAAAAAAAATGTTACTAGAAAATGACTTTGGTAGAAATTGAAGTTGCTTTCTATAATATTACTTAAGTGAAAGTATATGACATTTACTGTACTTAAGTATCAAAGGTAATTTTCTGATAAAATGTACTTGAGTTGTATTTTCTTGGTCTGCTAGTCTCCTTGACCAAATACTTAGCCCAATGTTGCATGTGTGAATGGGTATGAAAGATGCTGGATTTAGCTCACTATTTGGCAATCAGTCTCATGGTGGATATATAGAATAGTTCATTATTTAACCCTCAGTCTCGGTAGATGTATAGAATAGTTCATTATTTGGCAGTCAGGTTCTCAGTGGATATATAGAATAGTTCATTATTTGGCCGTCAGTCTGTTGGTCGATGTATAGAGTAGTTCATTATTTGGCAGTCAGGTTCTTAGATGATATATACTGTAGAATAGTTCACTATTTGGCCGTCAGTCTCTTGGTGGATGTATAGAATAGCTCACTATTTGGCCATCAGTCTCTTGGTGGATGTATAGAATAGTTCATTATTTGGCAGTCAGGTTCTAAGTGGATATATAGAATAGCTCACTATTTGACCATCAGTCTCGGTGGATGTAGAGAATAGTTAATTATTTGGCCGTCAGTCTCGGTGGATGTATAGAGTTTGGCCTGTTTACGTGACATATTTTTATTCCGATCAGGCTTTCATTGTGATTACCTGTGTCCATGTAAATATAGCGATGGACATAGTATCGGACCGATATCTGTAGATACTCGAGGTTGTGATATTGGTATCGTACACAAAAGAGTTATCTCGAGATAAGGAATGCACGATATTATCGCCACTATATCGGTATCGCACAATATTGGCTTTAAAAGGTATTATGGGATATATGTGCAAACACAGTAAGAAGTATTAAACAGGTTTTGTGTTTTCTCTTCATATCCTCGTCTCTGTAAAGGAGTGCTGGAGCGAATCCATCGTGGAGCCTCTGGACAGAGAGCCAGCCTCGAGCAGGATGCTCAGTCCCAGTCCCAGACCCAGACCAGCAGGACGAGGCCTCCCGCCCGCAGCAGCAGAGGAGCGGAGGTCAGTGACTCCTCCCCTCTCCTTAACTGTCAACCCACTTCCTCTAATGAAGCCAGAGACTTGCCGGAAGAAACCATAACCCCACCGCAGTTAATCGATGACTCTCGGTTCGACGTCTTGTGTGACGACGATAAAAGTGCGAACTCGTTGGTCGAGGACTTTTTCGTTGAGTCCGCGGGGGGCGATGGGGATGGACAGAAGCCGCCGCCGCCGTGGTCGTACTCGTTGGCAGCGGCCGATTTCCCGTCCACCTCCTCCGGTGTTAACGGCTGGGCCCGCTACGGCCCCGCGTTCCCGCTGCCCCAGCCCTGCGGAGACGAGAGTGGCGCGCCACACCACCGAACCAGTGCCAAAGAGAGACTGTTCGTCTGCAGCTACTGTGGCAAAGCGTTCAACCGGCCGAAGAAGGTGGAGATCCACCAGCGCATCCACACGGGGGAGAGGCCGTTCAGCTGCTCCACGTGCGGGAAGAAGTTTTCCGAGGCTGGGAACCTGAGGAAACACCAGCGTGTTCACACCGGGGAGAAACCGTACTGTTGCGGCTTATGTGGCAAAGGATTCGCCTGGATAAGAAACCTGAAAGCCCACCAGCAACGGAGCCACCCGGAATTTCACACCGACGAGGCGACACCGGAGCTGACATGAACTCACATCTCACTTTGTGCTGATCCAAATGAATTCATTTTTGTTGTTCAAATGGATTTGTCAATGTTTCATGGAGTAATTGCGAAGAAACCTGTGGAATGAACGGGGGAGGGAGGCATCGGGGCTGCATGTGACAGAAGTTGAGAGGATTTGCCGGTGAAATCACATTTAGGCTTCAGGCTGTTGCACACTGGAAAGTTGTGGATAATTTAGAATGTTAGCAATAGAATATAGAAAGAAATTATGAGGACGAGGGGGGAAAAAAATCACAGTGAACGTCAGTGAAAACTATTAAGAAGCTTGATATACACGCGCTATCCCACTGAAGCGCCATTACAACCCCCCGTCACAGGTCTTCAAATTGTTTTACAGTTTTTTCTTTATTAAAAAGAACAGGGTTTTGCGCTATTCCACTACACGACTCGGCTCTACTGTTTTTACTCCTACATCAGTGATTTTTGTAGTACCTGCTCTGGCAAGTTTCCAAGCGTGTTGAGCCAATAATAAAATGTGACATCAACAATTTGCCAGCCACTGATTTGTCAGAGAGTGTCGTCACTGGAACCCTCTTAACATGATCATCCGGCTGCCTTGATTCATTTTGATTTTACGGCTGTGGAATTGTCAAAAGATATTCAATGAGTGATTTCTTCCCAAGATAACTTTAACTTTCCATATCTGGCAGTTCAACCGTTTAGGAATAACTGTGCTGAGAAGCCGGGGTCACAAACGTGTCTACGATTGGACGGTCGTTCCGCGGAAGTCACTGAGGTTCTACGGGCACAAAGCTCTATTTCTCTGCTTTTCTGGTATCCATGCATCCATCCATCCATCCATCTATCTTCTACCGCTTTATCCTCCACATGAGGGTTGCGGGGGTTGCTGTGCCAATCTCAGCTGACATGGGGCGAAAGGCAATAACTCCTAGACCGGGGTCACCCGGTATGACCCAGGTCTAGGAGTTGCGGTGATAAGCACGCATGATGTATCCTGTCGGCGACGAAAAGACAGTCACAGAAGGGTTAAAAAGACTTTCAAATCCTGAAAACGTGCAGTAATCTCCAACATTTAGCAAAGGTAAAATGTCAATATTTAACAGAAGAGGAGTCTGGTGTATTTAGCGGCAGCACTGCTGAAAGCCGGCGATCGTGAGCCCAATACAGGAAGCACTGAAGGATCCTGTGTACAAATCCCTTTGATCGACTGATTCTAATGATTCAGTAACACCCAACATAAAACTGCCTTACGAGTCACTAGTTTGTGCGTTTGTGTCGCGCAGAAAACCATGCTATGGTAACTCCGCCCACGTTGAGGAGGCGCTATGAAGTCATGGAAAACGATACTGATAGCGAGTCGAGTCGGAACTGTATAGTGGGAAAGCGCCAAAACGAAGCGATCCGCCGTTGTGTTGAATGTCGGTACTTTACGTCATTGGTGAAATTGATGAGTTAGCCGTGGATTCGTCGGAAAAAGGAAGCTCGGCAATGTTAACCCGAGATCCTGGAAAATAACAGCCGTGGGCGACGTGAATGCTGCGTTGATTGGACACGTGTTTGGAAAAACGCACCCGGTGTGCAAAGGCCTTTAAACATAAAGGTTATCACTCGGGGCTTAATCCCACACTGATACCGTTTAGTGGTCTGCATGTATGTCGCACTTTTCCAGTCACTCAAAGCTGCTTCACGCCACAGTTTTTGAGGCTCACGCCCACTCGCTTATCATTTCATCGCTCATACCCGTTCACGCGCTGCCGGAACACCCGTCTGGAGCAGTGCCGTAGACTAGTGGAGCCCGGAGCCTGGAATCCACTGAACCACCTTTGTTTTATTGTTAAATAAAACAAAAATGTTGGCTGTCCTTTTACAAACAAACCGCCACTTTGCCGTGCGTGATCCATTTGCGTACGTCATTGCAACAGGCCAGATTAGCTTCCTTCCCATGCAAAAGTTGTCGTAATCCACAGGCTTCCCACAGTTTCCCACACCTGGAAATGGTTTGGAATTAAGTGATTGTTCTGTGGAAGTGTTTGAATTCTAAGTGGATGTTAAAGAGGGGCTGGGCAACAATATATCAATGTGTTTTATTTATATCATGACAAGAGATGAAATGTAGAATTTTAAATATTTATTATATTGAATACATTTGTAAAATACACTAAATATTATATATATATTGATTCAAAAATGGGCCTAATTATTTGTGTTATAGCAGAATTTGGCCATATTTATATTTGATATCATTTAAAGAAATAAAGCAAGTGTTTGTATCTGAAATGAGAGGTTATAATACGTGTATTTTAAGGTCATGTGATACAGATTATATTTTATTTTACAGTGTGTTGTCGTTCGAACTTCACTACTATCTGCTACATCACAATGAAGACTAAAAATACACACATTACCTTTAAGTCACCCAGCCTTACAGCCGTAGACATTTTTACACACACACACACACACATATGTGTATATATATATATATATGTATGTGTGTGTGTATACATATATATATATATGTATATATATATATATATATATATATATATATATATACGTATACATACATACATATTGAATGATAAATAAAGTGATAAAGTACAGAGTGATATTTGTTTTAGCCTATATTGCCCAGCCCAGGTAAGTTCATTTTTCATAATACGCAGGTTCCAAATGACAAACTAAAGACTGGATGTTGACGAAGAACTTTAATTCCAAAGTTGTTTTTTTTCCGCTACAAAGCCTGTGATGAGCTAGTGTGCAAGTGTCAGAGTAAGAGTCTCAATATTGTTCCATCATATCACCGTGTGTTAAACTACTTCGATTGAGATACTCTCCCCAAATGCTTTCGCCTTTACCTCTGCAGCTGTTCTGTAGGGTTATGACTTGGAAAACATCCGAATGGCAGGGGCCGTAACGGCTCCTGGCACAAATTTTTGCGAGGAACATATCGTTATCATTACACGTCATTTAGCAGACGCTTTTATCCGAAGCGACTTACAATGGAATTGAGTATAATCAGCCAGGGGTGGAGTCAAACTTGCGACCATGATGTCTTTCGCACACAAGGTACCGGTCTTAACCACTGAGCCACTCCACCCCCAGATTTATCCTTCAGATTATTATTATATCCGTGGCTTTGTCAGTCATATTTGAGGGTGTTAACGTGCATATAACTCTTGAAACTTGGCATGGAGGTCAGGTCTGGCGAAAATGTGATATTGGCATAGTTCCCAGACCTTTGGTTGCTCAAGGGCTCTATCTGAAAACAGAGGCAAAATTGTATTCCACCGAATTCCCCGAAACTTGGTGGGAAGATGTTAAAGACCAAGACGAACAAAAAAGTCCACCGTAACCATGGCCTCGGCGCAACAGGAAGTCGGCCATTTTGAATTTTGCCGTCTATTTTGGCGATTTGCAACCTACGTGAATGAGCGAACCCGTCATTTGTAGTACCAACATAGGTGAAAAGTTGAGTGCATTTGTAGTACCGACATAGGTGAAAAGTTGTCGAAAAGGTTTTGTTGATTCAAAACGGCGTGGCCACAGCAACCCTCTGCGTTTTGGCGAATTTCGACCACTCGCCACAAAAACAGGAAGTGCCCTATAACTTCGGCTTACATTGAAACTTGGTGGGAAGAAGACAAACAAAAAGGTCGACCGTAACCATGGCCTCAATCAACAGGAAGTCGCCCTTTTTGAATCTTGGCGTCCTTTTTGGTGATTTGCACCCCACGTGAATGAGCTAGACAATAGAACTGCTGCACTCTAGCGTGGGGGCGCAGGGGCCCTATCATGACTGCGTGCAGTCCTAGTTTTTGTTTGCTTTTCTTTCTCTTTGTGGAAAGTTTTTGGTTGTATGCTTGATCATCCATGTAAATGTTTGATCTCATTATCAAAGTGTGGACTTTGATGTCACGCGTATAACTGTACTGTATGTTCAAAAAAACTAAAGAGACTTGTGTCATTGATTGAAATAAAATATGCATTTTAAACCACTCCATGGGTTTGGTTTATCTTGAGTGTTTTACATATATATATATATATATATATATATATATATATATGTATATGTGTATATATGTATGTGTGTATATGTGTGTGTATATATACATATGTATTCGTATATATACATACATAGAGTACATATATACATATGTATACGTATATATACATACATAGAGTACATATATACAGTATATGTATATCTAAAACAAGTTCTCTGATTTTTCAACATCTTATTTTGGTTTGAGGATGAACTTGAGAATTCAATTATTCTCCAGGTCTGGGAAACGCTGATCTACATTTTTTACAAACAAGTAATTATAATGATCGCCCAAAATAACACTTATTTTCATAATCTATTCATCTGCCGACTCTCTCAATCAATCAAGTAATTGTTTGGTCCTAAAAATGTTGAAAATAATGACGTTCTCACAAACTTAAACATGGTTTAGTTTTAATGACTTCTTTTGATATGTGGCCACTTCTTTTGATACCAGAAAATATTCACATTTAAGAAGCTGAAAAATCACAGGAACTGGTAGTAACTCACACTCACTTACCCACACCAAAGTCGTTAAATCCTCCAGTAGCATGTGTCTTCCAGATGTCGTCGTCACGTGTCTTGTTCTCTGTGTTTAAAAGGCTCAACCCACTTTTCCTCTCTCTCTTTCTCTCTCTCTCCCTCCGTTGTTTGCACAGAAAGAGGAGGAGCCAGATGTGGTGCTGGTGAAGGTGGAGGAGGCGGAGCCGGTGACGGGTACTGACGACTTGATGGGCCTCAGCATTCAGGAGGGTGAGGGGCAATGACTGGCCCTCGAGGGACTCGTAAAAAGTTTCTCTATGAAGAATAAAAAAAAATAACGATTCTTTGTTGATCAGTGACTTAATCTAAAAGGTGTTTTGTAGGAAAGCCGACATAATCGACTGAATTGAGCGAAATGAAAATGGAAATCAACCGTTAAACACGGAATCTTGCTGGGTTTATACAACCATTATCGGGTTGTAGAGTTTACGCTAGCAAATATCTTTGACGGCCCATGTGGCCGTTCATATTAAGAAATTCCGGCCATGATTCGGTTGTGGAGCGAGAATCCACGTTCGGCATGGGAATTATGGTGGTGATCTTCCCCAGCTTCACAGCCGTCAGGGTTGTTTTCCCCTAAATCCCTTATGACTGTTTCACAAGCAGTTTGGAAATTCCAGCGTCCATACCCACGCATAACAGAGCAGTGGCACCACGTCTCGCTACAAATCCAATGATAGTTAGGTTCGCTTGTTAACATATCTCATATTTAATCCATAGTCATTGATTTAATTATTTGGCATTTTTTCTATCGGACATTTTTGCCTTTGATACCGGCTAGCGCAGATGCTTTCCTAGTCCATCCAAGACCCGTAGTAGAGGATGGGTCAAATGTAGAGGACGGAATTTCCCCAAGGGAATTTATAAAGTATAAGAATCAATCTCAGCCTTCAAATTCAAAGGTGGAATCGAGGATTTAACCAAAACCACCGGTGTGGAAATATTCTGCGTTCCCGTGAGTTTTGTCAACAACAAGAACAACCACGGTGTGTAAACTATGCTGTAATCGTGTAGCAAAGCACAGGATGTCTCCAGTGTTTCAGTGTGCCGTGTTCGCCAAACAAAGTCGTTTCCTAACTAGTCCATCTTCCCCCACAGGTTCTCACTCAGTGTCCTTCTCTTTGGGTCCAGGTTTGGTGGAGTCGAGTACGGATGACTACAGAGGAGCGCTAGCGGTCGATGAAGCCACACCAGCCCCCATTAATCATCTGTCTGAGCTGCAGGAGTCTGATGGCAGCTTCTCAGAGGTCAGCTATGGCTGTTCTGCACTGTGGACTAATGATGGGAGTAGTTATTGTCATGACAACAGCCTGCTGCGGCCGTCCTCACACTGCGCGCCCCTATCGTTTATGCCTGGTGCACTCTCTGCAGCAGAGTCTGGCACCTCACGGAGAAGATCTGCTGGTGAAAGCTCCAGAAGCTTCCGGGCTTCCTTTGAGCAGCAGCATCCTGTTATCGATTTGTCCGAGGAGTCTAACCTCCCTGTCCAGGCTTCAGGTCACAGTCATGGGGGGCAGGGGTCTGTTCAGGGTCTGTACCTGGAGCCGGGGCCGAGTCAGAATCAGGGCAGTTCCAGTAGTGCTGATAAGCAGCAGCAGCAGCAGCAGCAGCAGCATGGCAATAGGAAGAGGGTTTGGATATGTAGGTTCTGTGGGAAAGGCTTCATGTCAGCGGCCGGTCTAGATTCCCACACGAGGACTCACACTGGAGAACGGCCGTATGTCTGCATCGTCTGTGGGAAAAAGTTCTCCCAGGCGTGGAACCTAAAGATCCACACCAACATCCACACCGGGCAGAGGCCGTACCCGTGTACGATCTGCCCCGAGAGGTTCTCTGATCCCAGCAACCTGAAAAAGCACCAGAAGAGACTCCACCCTCAGACCTAGGCGCGTTCTAGATTCAACCACACTGTCTAACTTGCATTGATCCACGTTTATCGCAGTGTTTTGGTTGGAAACGTCCATCAGGAGAATGGTTTTTGGCACATTTTTAGAGATGCTATCTCGCGTACCTCAGAAGATTTGTAACTGTGACTAAACAAACTTCAATGTATCAAACTTATTCTTCAATGCGGAAGTATCTAGGGGTCTGACGTCCTGGGACCTCGGGTATTCCTTCACGTATCTGTAAACACAGCGAGTTTCTCTTTCTTAATTAACGTGGGAACACGTTTGAGGACATAAGGAAGTGGCCTCATATAACGTATAAGGATTTTCTTGTGTACTAAATCCTGATTAGCTGGGGTTTTACCTGCAGATGCTGACGTCGCCTTGGACGTTTTACCGGCACTTCATAGCGTAGGCTGATTTTCAACAAAGTCAGCCAAACAGGCAAAGAGACGTGTCATTTCCTTCCTAATTTCGTAGAGGTTTTGTTTGCGGCCATTGACCTTCACTCCACTCAACTGTCACATCAACCCGACTGCACATACGATACCTGTTTTTCCCCCACAATTTGTTTTATTTTAAAAGTTTTCCTTGTCTGCTGCGTCAAGCTACACGACTACGGAAATGCCAAACCACAAGTTTGGTGCCAAGGACATATTTCGCCCTAAGGGCTGAATTTATCCATGTTTTTGGCACCCTTGCCTTGGGGAATGGTTTGGACAGGCTTTGTCATCTGACCAGACCGCTCTTTCCGGTCTTAGCTCCACCCATGAACGTCAGCTGATTGGGCGGTACAAAAACGTCACTCCCTTGTGACTGGTGTTCCTTAAACGCCCGCAGTCTGTTCTCATACAAGTTTCGATTGTGGTCCCCCAATTGTTGTCGGTTTTGTCACGTTTGATGTCGTTGTTGCACCGGCACAACCCGCACCCCGCCTACCAAATGTAGGTCCCGTTCTAAGTCCAAACGCAAGCCTGACTCAGACCCAGCCTTTTACTGCAGAAGGCGTTGGAGCCATACATCCACTAGAGGGCAGCTCCGAGTCAATATTTTATAGTTCCTTTGTGTCTGCTTTTCACTACACGATTTTCAGCCAGATACGTCCAGAGAATGCGATTGATAACATTTTTAGATTTGAAGAGTGCAACAAGCTACCCCCCCCCCCCCCCCCCCACACACACACACACACACCCCAACAAAACTACAGTGGCCTTCACATACCAGAAAGACTGTTAAGACCTTTTTCGCAACTGTCCACTCTCTTGCCGTAGCAACAGCAGTACAAGATGGCCGCCTGTTCTGTCTGGCATTAGGCAACAGCAGCACAACATGGCCGCCTGTTCTAGGGCTACAAAAACCAAACATTTCTTTTTTTCTTTTCAAGCGAGGTCAGACACTTGTACAAACATGCATATGGCTAATTTATTCATCTGCACGTAACAACCTTTTAAAATAGTAAGGAATTAAATTCCAATGGGAATTTAGGGTGACAGACTGTGACAATCCTGATGTAACTTCTTCTTCACATGTTCTGTTAGATAAATACAGACTCACAGCCACTGTAATAATGAGACAGAGAAAATTTTATGTGTATTTTAACATCGTCATGGTTTGAATCATGGTCTTCCAGTGGGAATTAATCCGGTTTGATTTGAAAAGAAATAACAATAATAATAATGATAATAACACAGGACCACTTTTTTATATTTGTTTGTTTTAGCTACAAGATTAATTTTCCTCTGGAGGAATGTGTTACATCAAACTGAATGTTGTGTAAAAGACACCATATCCTGTAAATTTTAACTGCAGGAACTTTTTTTTTGTCTTTTTTTTAAATGATTGTGTCACAATTTTGTAATCGGTGTGCGCCGTTTTTGTAATGTCAGTGATTAAAACTATATCAAATCATGAAACGTGAATTTGTGTTTTCATTGTAAAAAAAAGAATTCTGAGAAAAATAAATAAATCATACAATCATTACAAAATTGTGACACAAAATTAGCAAAGAGTATTGAACCCGAATGCAAATTCAGGCTGTCCGCAAAATTAGATAACAACACATTTGCGTGCTGTGTGGCCACCAGAGGGAAATATCTCATAAAAGAGATTCAAAAGCAAACAGAAGCACTCGCCCTTCAGGTGAAGTTACATCATGAATGTATTTCATTAGCATGACGGCAAACAAGTTAATCAAATTTTATTTGTATAGCACTAAATTAACTACCCAACCCGTTTTTTTTCTTCTTTTCCATCAGTGATCCTACCTGGTAACTTTTTTTTTTAGCACCTGCTCTGACGAGGTTCCAAGCAAACTGAGCCGATACTGAAATGTGACATCAACAGACTGATTGGTCACTGAAGAGTCATGAGCGTGCCGTCCGACACAAGAATCAAAGCAACAATGTCCAACTGTAGATCAGTTAAAAAGACTTAAAAATCTACTAGAATTTTCTTCCAAATTCTACTTATAATTCTAAAATCTACTTATAGTAGTTTCCTTCTTTGCAGACGTTTCCACGACAGAGATTGTTGCAACAATGCTTTGGCTGATGGTGAAACGTTTGAAAACCGGCGCTCCCATCGCGTCACAAAATGTACAAAATAGTCCTGCCGCACGGGAGATACGGTGGGAGCAGAGCGACGTTGACAAATCGCGCTCGGTTTGATCACAGCATTAGTCGGACTACGACTTTAGCTCGATTAAACTGTGTGTGCATATAAATGTACCGAGTGACAGCGAGCCTCCGTGTCTGACAATGGGGGCACTGACGGCGACGGGTCTCGTCTTCAATCTGAACAGACACGTTTTTGTTTTGACCGCTTCCTGTAACCTTCTCTCTCTCTGTTCACCTCCCCAGTCGGCTCCCGTGATGTCCGAAGATTCCAGCAGCGTGGTCGCAGTCCAGCTGCATGTTCCCGACACCAACACGCCCGCCAACCCCAGCGCACAACAACAACAACAGCAACCAGTGGCGCAGAGATCCGAGTACTCCCTGTTTGAGTTGGAGACGTTCTTCACGCGCTGGGCTCCTGACGTTGACTCCGCGTCACCGTCCACTGGCCCGTCGTGCTCCTTCAGCACCGATGACTCGGCAGATTGCGACCCGGATGAAGTCACTATCGTAGAAACCGAGCCGCCAGGTTCGTCAGCGGGGGCGGCGATGGGTGTGTCCTCTGCGGCCGTCGCGTCCACGGCTCACGTCCAGCCGACTGAACCACGAGGTGACGAGAGTTCGCGTCAAACGCGTGTCCGTGTTCCGTGTGTTGATGGTGCATTCCATTGGTAGTCGGAACTCAGAATGTCTGAGGTGGGGGGGGGGGGCGTTCCCGTCGAGGGAACTCGGATTTCTAACTTCACGTAGCCCGTGTGAGGATTAGTCGTACACATGGTACAGATTAATAATCATCAGTACGGTTATAGGGTTAGAGTGGATTTCCAGTAAATTTCCAGAATCCTTCCATGGAATTGGGAACTTTAGTTTGGGAAATTTTCCATTATATGCGGTCTGTGTTAAAATACTGTGTAGACCAGTGGTCAGCAACTGACGGCCCGTGAGCCAAAACTGGCCCGCCAGCATCACTGTCTGTGGCCTGGCATGGTTTCAAACATCATATTTTGGAAATGATTTATTTTACAATTTCATCCAGTAAAAAAAAAAAAAATGAAAGCGATACCAAGAATACTAACAATAATAACAAAAAGTGGCTTTATAAAGTCATTTATTGTTTTAACAAACTTGAACAGATGCAGCCATTTACATTCCACCGTGTTTCTCTCGTCAAACTCCAAATAAAAGAGATAGAAAATATAGGTTCATATACAGTAGCCTTTGCTATGGCTCGCTAAACTGCTAACGTCTTTGTCGCTAACGTTAGCTGTGGCTGCACTCGCGACTGGGTGGTATTGACGTGGTAGGCTAAAAAACTTAGAATTAAAAATTAGATTAATGTGATTAAAAAAACATAACATGCTTAATATGACTAATTAATTCATAACTCACTTCTTCTTACATAACTCAAGGCTATTTGAGTTTACAGAACTCAGCTGTATTTCCATAATCATAATAAAGCCTGACTCCAGCATAGAGAGGCTGAGTGAACGTGGGCTGGACTCTGTGGAGCAGAGTCATGGTGTCAGAGACGCTGTAGAAGGACAGACCTGCTCTGTGGTCCAGGTAAACTCCGACTCTGGAGGACAAACCACCTGAGACTTTAGTCTTGATACTGTTGTGAACAAACTCACAAATGTTTTGGTGTAAAATGAACATCCAAGATTTGTCATTGTATCCAAATTCACATCCATCTGACCTGCTGATGTTGTTGTAAGTCACTGCTACAGAAACTCCTTTTCCTGTCCACTCCACCTCCCAGTAACAGCGTCCATTCAGACTCTCTTTACTCAGGACCTGACGCACAAACGCTTGTGCGAATCTGTCTGTTTGACGAGGATAAGACTGATTGTTCTTCATAAAAGTCACTTTCCTGTTTCCCTCAGATAATAACAGCTGTGTGTGAGCTGTGTTTGGATCCAGTGTGATTTTCTGTGAATATCTGAGGAATTCAGCTCTGGTCTTTGGTTCTGGTTCTGGTTCTGGTTCTGTCAGTAAAACATCTACTTGAGTCACAGCCAGTGAGATGTTTGTCCACGTCTCGGTCAGGACGTCCTGTATTTGACCTTTGACCTCTGCCACAGCCACTGTCACGTCCTCAAAGTGTCTCAGAGGACGGACGTCGACGGTGGACGAGTGTGTTGATGGACTGAGTGCTGACAGTGAGCGGTAGTTGCGGAGAAACTGGTTGTGGTCGTGTGTGAGTGAGAGCTGCTTCAGTTCAGCTTCTCTCTTGTTCAGCTCAGTGAGCTCCTGCTGAAGCTTCTCCTGAAGATCTTTGACTCGACTCACTTCAGTTTCCTGCTGGGATCTGATCTGCTGCTTCACGTCAGAGCTTCTTTTCTGCAGGAGAAGCATCATCTCAGTGAATGTCTTCTCAGTGTCCTTCACGGCTTTATCAGCAGAGAGAGTGAGAGCCTCCACCTCCTGTTGAAGCACCTTCACGTCTCTGTCTATGTCCTGGACTCTCTGCTGGATTTCTTCTCGACTCAGATCCAGCTCTCTCTGCTTCTGTGTCCTCTCTGCTGCAGCTGAGACCGTGTCATGGTCTTTATGTTCGTCCCCAGAGCAGAGATAACAGACGCACTGCTGATCAGTGCGGCAGAACATCTTCATCACCTCATCGTGACGAGGGCAGATGTTCTCCTGGAGGTTCTTAGATGGCTCTACCAGCTTGTGTTTCTTAAATGCAGGTGATTGATGATGAGGCTGGAGATGTTCCTCACAGTAAGAGGCCAAACAAACCAAACAGGACTTGAGAGCTTTATGTTTCCTCCCAGTGCAGACATCACAGGCAACATCTTCAGCTCCAGCACAGCAGAGATCAGCAGGAGCAGCGTGGATTCCAGTCTTCTTCAGCTCCTCCACTAAATCTGCTAACATGGTGCTTTTCATCAGTTCAGGCCTCGGTATGAAGGTCTTTCTACACTGAGGGCAGCTGAAGATCCTTCTCTCATCCTCTTTGTCCCAGTGGCTTTTGATACAGTTCATACAGTAGCTGTGTCCACAGAGAAGAGTCCCTGGATCCTTCAGAAGATCCAAACAGATGGAACAGCAGAATCGCTCTCGCTGCAGCTCATTTCTTTGCTGCGCCATTTTCTCTCTCGGTAACGACTGTCTGAGTTTCACTTCCTCACAGACAGAACTGTTTTGAGTGCAGTGGGCGGAGCCTGTGGTCAGCTGCTCCCTCCTGAGGGGGAGGGAACCATGAAATGTGAGCTCAGATCAGAGCAGGCTGTGTTTGTAGAGGGAGGTTTATCAGAGTGTGACTTGTTTCCAGGAAGAGGAGTCGCCTGACAAACACTCTGTTTCACTGTTTGTGTGCGATTATGACAAATGAGCAGTGAAACCAGGCTATGATTAACACACAGCAAAAGATCTACTGTTTTCTTGTGTTGCTGCAGTTCCAGAACAATTTCTCATAACAATCTGTCCTGTGAAGTTTCCTGAGTTGGAGGATTTGGACAGTGTGTTTTTTTAAAAACTGTTACTGCACACGAAAATGTGCCACTAGCCAGTCTTTTATAAAGTACCTTCAAGTGATACTTTCAGAGTAAAAGTACAATTATCTTAACCAAAAAATTACTTTGGTAGAAGTTGAAGTCTTAAAGTATATGACATTTACTGTACTTAAGTATCAAAAGTAGTGGGTTCACTGCAAGGTAGTGGGTTCACTTCCTGCCTTTGCTAGTCTATATGTGTCCTTGAGCAAAGACACGTAACCACATGTTGCAGTGTGTGAATGGGTGAAAACTGTAGTGTGAAGCAGCTCATCAAGACTAGAAAAGATCGATATAAAGACAGACCATAATACCAACTCCTCTTCTTCTTCGTCTCATTTTATTTGGTAGTAACGAGTAACAAAGAGAGTTAGAGGAAATGTAGTGGAGTAAAAGTACAAGTTGCTAGAAATATAAACAACAAAGTAAAGCACAGATACATGAATCTGTGTCTAAATACACCAGACTCCTCTGTTAAATATGGACATTTTAGACATTTCCTTTGCTAAATGTTGCAGATTAACGTTAATGTTTTCAGGGATTCTTAACTGATCTACAGTTGGACATTGTTTGCTTTGATTCTCGTGTCCGACGTCACACTCATGACTCTTCCAGTGACGACACTCTCTGACCAATCAGTGGCCGGCAGTCTGTTGACACATTTTAGTATCGGCTCAGTTCACTTGGAACCTCGTCAGAGCAGGAACTAAAAAAAAACACCAGGTACGAGGAACTATCCCTGATGGAAAAGCAAAAAAAGTCGAGCCAAGTAGTGCTAGAACTATATCATGTAAAAATGCCTCGAGTGTGGGGGTGCAAAACCCGGCCTTGATAAACACACAGATGAAAAACAAAAAAAGTTCTTGTGTGTTTTTTTGTGTAGTTGCAGTTTTACAAACCAGTGCACTAAAAGCCGGGTCGGTGTCCTGGCAGCCATGTTTTCACTGACGAGACAAGTCCCAGGCTGGTTGTCAGCAGCAGGGGGCGCTCACAAGTCAGCGCTGACTGTGTGTCATGACACACACTTAAAAAAAAACAAAAAAACAACTGAACTTAAAGATGTAGACGTGAAGTTAGAAAAACTTGTTTTCCAGGCCTGGAAATGGTTTGAAACAAAGTGAATGTCAAATATATTGCCCCCTGGTGGATATTTAGTATATTCTGACTTGTGGGTTGTCCTGAAGCTATAGATATTGAGAGGCTACGTCCAGTTTTTATCAACGGTCTATGGTTGTTGAGTGTTTGGGTCAGGGAGGATGATGTAATAAAAGTGTGTTTCTTTTCCCGCTGTCAGCAGGTGCATCTGCGTCCGTACATGTTAGGATGCAGGTGCCGTCTTCCCAGTGTCCATGGAGCAGAAGAACAGCCATGATGAGGAGGCAGCAGCAGCAGCACAGTCGCCCGTCTGCACCGTCCTCCAGTGCTAACAGCATCGGCGATAAACCAAACGTATCTTTGCCAGCCGGAGGATCCCCTGGCATCGCCGCGCATCATCGAGCCGCCTTCCTGGCTCACCACAGTGAAAGCCAGGCGGCCGACATCGCGTTCAACGACCGCCGCAGGAAGAACTACGTCTGCCGAGCCTGCGGCAAAGCGTTCCCGGGCCTCTCCAACCTGGAGGCTCACGAGAGAGTCCACACGGGGGAGAAGCCGTTCCGCTGCAACACCTGCGGCAAACACTTCTCCGAGGCCGGCAACCTGAAGAAGCACCAGAGGGTTCACACCGGGGAGAAACCCTTCAGCTGCAACCAGTGCGGGAAGAGATTTGCCTGGATCTGCAACCTGCGGACGCACCAGCAGTCTGCCACAGGCTGCGGTCCACAGATCGGGGGAGGCTTAGGACTGAGCTGATCATGCACAGTACACTGTTTCCTGATATTTCGAGTCTTTGGTGGAAAAACTGTGCGACTGTCAGCGCCTGTTTTTCCCACGTTGACCGGCCCCCGAGAAGACTAATGTTACCTTCATGAAGCTAACATTGGTCGGAAAGTTGTGTGGTGAGGCTCCACACAACAAAACCTGTTTACAGGCTCTTGTACATCCAATAAACTGGTCCACCGTTATTCCCAGACATGGAGGACAGATGTCTCCGGTTTGCTTCAGAGAACCCCGCAATAACGACCGTTGCTGACGACAGTGATATACAGTGTCAATATGTTGCCTTTGTGGTGACGTGTCTTGTTCTTGTCGGGATGTCCCATTCTGTAAGGGTAGACTTTAACTACCCGTACTAACTCAGTTCCAAGTGGTAAGGGGTGAAATGGGATTGGCCCTTTAGGTCATTAGCTACAAACCATGTGTTCTCTAGGGCTGGACCCACATATTTTGTACAAGTAGTCCTTTTTTTTTAAAAATTCTGGTTTTAGTTTTTAACAATTTGGTGAAGAACGGCATTTGCTTACGATGGTAGTTCCCAGAGTTCTAGGCCTCACCTTGGAATGTTGGGAAAACCCTCGTTTTGGGGCAAAACTGTGTATTAGGGACGTAACGATCCCGATCTCAATGAGACGATCTGGGAACTTTGCAACTGGTAGCGGATCGGCGGTCACCCATGACCCTGAAAACAAACTCCAGCTTCAGGGGGTTTTTCACGATCGTGCCAACTGTCGGCTGCTGTATTAGCACAGAGCAGGTTCTTCTCCTGCTTTGATCGTTTGTGCAGTTGCACGTCGAGTTAAATTCCCTGTAAAGCAAACGCACAAAACTGACAAACCTTGGGTGTCCAACTTGGAAACCTCACGTACACATATCCCCCCTTCCGAATTAGGATTCCAAGATGGAATTCCACTTCTGTCGCATTAACTCCACAGTAAATCAGTCATACGCGTAGTACAGTTTTATTCTTAACCGTAGACAAGTTGCGACACTTTGTGTGCGCAAATAACCGCGTTGTTATCGACTGGCATTGCCAGCGATAGCCAATCATCGCTAGGCCTGAGATACAGTACGTTTGAGTTTCCGACTTCTCAACTGGAACGCAGTGAACTCAAGGTCCCAGATCCGACTTCAGAGTTCTGATATAAATGGAACGCAGCACGAATTCGGTTGTTGGTGTCTGTTGTGCCAAAGAGTTAATTTTCTCTTTGCTCCGCTTGACCATGGGCGTGGCTTATCTCAGGGGTTTTTTTTCCCTTTGTAGAAGAGAAGTGTGAGGCCTCCAGCTCCTGGTAAAAAAAACGCTTTCATTTCTGGACGGTTTCAAACACGGAATTAAGGAATAGTATGAATTAAAACACAGAAGTTAAAACATGGCATTGGTCCTGTCCTCGTGTGTGTTCTTTTAAAATTTGTTATAAGGATTTGTTTTCCACCTCTCAACTGACAACACATCAAAAACACACCATCAACCCTCCCTTTAAGGTCAACAATGTTGTAATAATATGTTGATTTATTTCACAGTTTGAGAATTTAGAATTATAAGTAGATTTTGGAATTATAAGTAAATTTTGAATCTTTGGGAACGACTATAATGTAGTTGTCAAAGATGTACAGTAGTGGGGGAAAAAAAAAAAAAAAATCACATAGCAGAGGATGGTTTCGATCCATCGACCTCTGGGTTATGGGCCCAGCACGCTTCCGCTGCGCCACTCTGCTGACGGTGACACGAAATTGCACGTTGTCTATATAAATCTACCACACGATAGCAGTGTTGAATCGATTATCTGTTTTATTTCGGCGGAACGTTTACCATACGTGATGTTATATTCATTGATGTATTTATTTGTACTACTCTCAACATATAACCTGCTTCCTCCTCTTCTTATTTGAATCTGCCGCTAGAGGGCAATGTAAGACCACTTGTCTCTCACTGCTGCTGGCTGAGCACGTGTGTGACTGACGTGGGTGAAAGTGTAGGAACAACTAATTGTGGGTTTTACTCGATTCAAAGAAATTAAATTTAAAACAATGCTCAGTGCAATTTTTCAAAATACCGAACCCAACGGAGGTTCTTTACCAAAATGAACTGTACCATGATGGAAACACAATAGGGCTGTCAGTTTTCCTCTACAATACCATTCGAATTCCGTTCTTCATTATTTATAATATTCAAATTATATCCAAATTTTTAATAATTTTTTTTACTGACGAGCATCTGTGAACCATGCGATGCGGAGGGAGGAAAAACACACTTGCCTGCTCGGACTTAAAAAGTGGTGATTTCTGTGGGTGTTTTATCGCCGTCAGCCATTTCTGACTGAACGCGAGATTGTTGTGATTCAGAAAACGTTCGATTCGATTATCATTGATCATTCGATTATCATTGATTTTGATTTTTTTAATATTCGAATTATATTCAACCCCCAAAATTCGTTCCAACAGCCCTAAAACACACCGCTATATGACGCTTTTCTATTACACAGTTTAGTCAATATGTCAATAGTTAACAGCGGAGTCTGGTGTATTTAGCGACAAATCACGACCACATTCAGTCATATTTCATAACTTCTTCAAGAAAACTAGATCCAGATTCGGGCAAAAGACTCAGAGGAAGCTGGTTGGCTGAAGACCTGTTTATTCGGTCAAACAAATTGCGCATCGGCGGTCCTCGCATCAGTAGCACCTGGAAAGTTCTACTCGTAAGAATACCGATTGGAGTGGTTCCAGCTAACTCTGTCTCTGTCTCTGTGGGTTTGACCAATGTTCAATAGAGGGAGTGTCTTTCTTTAGGGAGGGTGATTCAGCCAATGAGATTGTGTGAGGGAGATTTGTACAGGACAATGGACTTATATTTCAGCAGTGCTTGCGATTGTGGGCACTCAATGCTCTGACCAGTTTTCCTGGCTCCAGAGACACTGAAAACCCTCCAAAATCCAACAGGAGTGACACTTTTCTGTTGCCCAATCAGGTGACTGTCGTGGGTCTAGCTCCAAAAAATGGAACAGCTGGGGCCGGTTATTTTGGTACTATTCCTAATGGAAACACACACAAAAAACACTTGAAACACGGCATAAAATGGAAAAGAGCCAATGGTTTGACTTTGAATCGCAGTACCAGTTTCAAACACTAGTGGCCACAGTTTTCCATATTTTACCTCATGCCCCACAAGGTTTATTGCAAACGTCAGCAAATGATCTCTACTCTTTATTGTTCCCGTCCTCCTGCTGTTTCATTCCGTCTCCACCGTCTCTCTTCTCCACCTCTTCATGCATCATCCCGTCTTCTGCTTCTTCTTTGTCTGCCGTCCCTCCCTCTAGTTCCCCTTCCACGCTCCTCCTCCTCCTCTTCCTCCTGTCCCGCAAAGCACAGGGAAGACAGTTTGCCAGGAAGAGGACGGCAGAAAGACAGAGCAGAGAGAGGACGGCGCCAACGCCGACCTCCAACTCTTCGGCCTCATCTTTGCCATCCTCCTCCCTCTCGCCTTGGTTCTCCTGGCTTGGGGAGAAGTAAACAGATCTGTCCTCCTGGTCTAGCGTCAGCACAGCCCTTTCCAGATTATTCCGACTCACCATTCCCCTCTTGTTCCACGCCCTCTCGTCCGTCTTGTAGTCGTAGGCGTCTTTGCTCACGTTTCCATTGTTGTCCACGTCAAAGTCTGGTGTGTAGACGTTGCCGTCGAACTCGACCAGCGTGTCTGAGAAGTCAAACTCCTCAGCCTCCTCAGCCCTTTCATCTCCTGGCTCCAGGTTCACTCTCACCCAACCAGATCCTCTCGCAAGCCTCCTCACCCTGACTCCGCCTCCTCCACCAGTATCCGTCCAGTCCCAGTTGCTGTCATTGATCCCTTCGGATGTGCTTGTCTGGCCAGTGCAGGTTGGGACCAGAAGTTCCGCCATCAGTAAAGGACCGCCTCCATCTCCCTGGGCAAAGACGTGTTGGTCGGGGCCGGGTGTCACCACTACCACAGTCTCGGCCAATGAAGTGAGACGCAGGAAAAAGGGGAGGTCGCTGAAGGCGGAGAGGAGGGAGGCGGAGTCATCGCTGAACTGAAGCCAGACGCTGATGGAGGCCTCCTGCAGAGGAGCATGGGTAATGTTTGTGTAAGTGCATAATCGCCTTAAAATAACACAATGGTTGGTTTTCTTCTTTAAGCGAAGGTGTAGCTAAATAGATACATCTACAATATGTTAAGATTGTGTTCATGTCTTTATCTCACTGTTTCCAACAGGAAACTGACGTTTGTAAAACGCTCACTCTGCCACACCAAAGTCCACAGAGAAAATCAGTGATTTTAACATCACAGCACACAGGAGTTGTTGATCCACTGCTGCCAAATGTGTTACTTTTCTATGTATGAGATCCTTCGTTCAGATTCACCTCAGTGACACAAAGATTCAAGATTCAAGATTCAAAGTGTTTATTGTCATATGCACAGTAAAGAAACACGTTTCCCTGTACAATGAAATTCTTACTTTGCTGCAAAGTGACCACACGAGGCAGCAGCAGACCAGCAGCTTGCGTGTCCCCGCGAGCTAAAATCGCTTTGGTGTGGGGAGAGTGAGTGGATTTTGTGGCAGTCCTCTCACCTGGTGATGGTTGTACAGGATGTTGTAGGCGGTCACCGTTGTTGTGAGGATGGAGGTGTGGGCGGGGCTTCCAGTGACCGCCATGCCAAGGCCGCTGACCACCTGCACAGAGAGGTCAGCGGGGGTGACGGGGTCGGAGGTCACAGTGATGTCACATCGGCCCAGCACGCCGTCCCACTGCTCAGAGACAACCTGAGAGAGAGAGAGAGAGAGAGAGACGATGATGAGGATGAGGATGATGATGAAATTCATGTCTAAGTGTCACCTACACGTAGTGACGTCTTCCCAGGCCGGAAACCAATCACGCTGTTGTGGGCGTGGAGGGAAGCCACTCCCGGGTCCTCGACTCTCAGCCAATCACGGACCAGCACCGTCACGTCCACGAACCAATCAGATGAGCGCAAGAGGTGAACAGTCCTGCTGTGGGAGTCCTGGGCCGTGAACCGAGTCAGCACCTGAACTGTGGAGCGCTGATACACCGGCAGACACCTGAGGAGACGGGACACATGTGAGGACTGGTTGTCCTCATGGAGACCTGGTCCTAATGAGGCAGAACCTCATTTCTGAGGAGCTGGTTACGTTTTGAATTGTCTGTTTTGTTACCCATCGTCTGTGAGTTGGTTCCAGCCACTGATGGCGTTGAGAACGGGGTCTGACACAGACACGCGCAGGGGCACGGTCGGAGCCCACACCTCCAGACACACTGATCCACTGAGCACGCCCAGGTGAAACTCCACCACAGCACAAGTGTTCCCCAGTGCCGACTCACTGCCGTCCACAAAGACAGCAGAGCAATCAGCGGAAACCTGGTCAAGACGGAGAAGAAGGGAAGAGACGACTGGTGAGTTAAGTCTCTTTCACACTACGGCCTTATGTCCACACAGAGATCTTTTTCTTTACTTTTTGTTCTTAAATAATTAATAAAACCAAAGATAACATGAAAACATGACTTCTATTTAATAAAAATAACTACTAAACATTAATGATATCATAAAAAAGTATTTTATTTAAAAAAATGTGTATTTTATTTAATAAAAACAACTACTAAAATGACAGATATTTTACGGGTTTTCTGGAACAAACCGGGTAGTAACGCCCACAACTTGTGAATAATGTGTGTCGCACCTTGACGGTGTTCTCGTCCGTGGAGTGACACGTGACTGCAGAGGTGACGTCTGACATGTTCCCGTCATGGCCAACAGCCAGAACGATGACAGGAAGTGACACGGGCTGACTGGTCAAAATGGCGGTGTTGATGATCCTGTTACTCTGAGGACAGAAAACAGGTTGTTTTTTTTGTGGTGGTTTGCGACCTTTTGGTTTGAAAACTAACGTAAATAAAAGGATAAATGTGATGACGTACCTCCGTGACGGGAGCGATGCCGACGACGTGTCGATCAGTGAACGAAAAGACGCTCACTGCTGCCCCCCGTGGCCACGAGGGGTTACTGTGCCCGGAGTACTCCACCCACCAGTTAGCTGACACTGTCATGGCAACACCGAAGCTCCGCCTCACGCCTCTAACTGACACGCACACCACCTGGTGGAGGAGAGCGGGACTGCGTGGCGAAAAAAAAGTCGTAGATTAACGAAAACCTTAAATCACAACTTTCTCTCCATATATTTATCATTTCGTAAACCGTAATACAACATTAATTGTTTTTTATTGTTTTTGTTGGACAATAATAATTTGTCCTTTGACCTTTTCATGCACCACCTGCAGTGCGTACTCGACCCACCAGGGGGGCTCACGCTTTGAGCGCCACTGCTGTGATTGTTCATGTAGGTGAAATTAAACTACTTAAATAAAACGTACTTGCGAGCGTGCTTTGCTGCGCTGTGTTTGTGGCAGACGATGGAAACCACGTCGTGTCTGGAGCCTTGACTTCGCTCCAGGGTCACGACCCACAGGTCAGAGGTCAGCGTTCTCTGGGCCACCATTGACACCAAACCCTTCTTCACCTTCAGCCTGCACACACATACACAAACACAGTTATCTTGACAGAAAGTGATTTTCACCAGTAGGTGGCAACAGTGTCTTACTGTGATGTACTGAAGCTTAAAAGGGTGTGGCCCTGCGGGATCGATGTTAAATGCGTTCCAGGTGCAGTCGGAAGTTGGAATTTCTGAGTTGAGGCAAGTCGGAGTTCTGACTCGGAATGTCGTAACAACTTCACAAATCCTGGCATTTTATAGAATTCCAAGATGGCTTTCCAGCAGTGTCTCACTGTGACATACCCTAAAAGATCTTGGCCCGTACGGGGATCGAACCCGCGACCTTGGCGTTATTAGCACCACGCTCTAACCAACTGAGCTAACCGGCCTGTGTTGCACTGATTTTTAAAAGGGGACTCGCACACATAGGGATCGAACCCGCGACCTTGGCATTATTAGTGAGATGCGTTCCACTTGTGGTTGGCAGTGTTTTACTATGATTTACACCCAGTAGGTGGCAGCAGTGTCTTACTGTGATGTACCCTAAAAGGGTGTGGCCTGTATGCACAAATTGACAAATTGTGGAAGGAAAATGAGACACGGTAACATTGACGTAAGATGCGTTCCAGTTGTAGCTGGAAGTCGGAAACTGTGATTTAGACCAGTAGGTGGCACTGTCTTTTGTCAAATGGGAATAAATGTCTGATATTAGGCGATACAGAGAAAGAAAGAATGAAACATCGAACCAAAACATTGAAGTTCACATAAATTAACAAACATTTGCGATAATGTATCACGGTCATTTTATGACTTAATGGAACACAATGTACCGTTAAACCAGTGAGCTTTATTGGCAGCATGTGAAGTTGAAATTTTGTGCTCACTTTATGACGACAAACTCTGCGCTGAAGTTGGATCTCAGGTTCACGGACATCCGGATTGGCCGCCCAACCAGAACCGGACCTCTCTGGGAGCGAATCACGACGTGGGAGTCTAAGCTCAGCTCCTCCTCTTCCTGCCTGTTCAAGCAGGCTGCTTCCCTTTCTTCTTCGTCTTTGGTGCTGCTCTCCTCCTCCTCCTCCGCCCTCAGTGTCACTGCGTTGATGTGGAAGAGCCGCCTCTGAGACTGAGCCTCTCGCTCCTCCTCACATCTACAAGAGGACAGACAAATGTCGTTAAGAGAGTGAGAGAGACGAGGAGATTCCGTGCAGGTGATCATCACACTTACTCTGCTGGTGTCGGCTTTGTGTTCACTGCTGCTGCGTCAAATGAGGAGTAGTAAAGCTGTACTTGGTCTCTGATCGGCACCCGAGGATATTTCAGGGCCTGGTCCACATTAACATCCGGACGGAACCTGAATGAAAGCACAAATCCATTCGTCACACAAAGCAGCTTAAAACAAAAAACACACACAGGGGTTTTCATGTACGATACAAAGATAACATAAAAACTGTATTTTATTTAATAAAAACAACTAATAAAATGGAATACAGCTGTCACTTTATAAGTTGCTCTCAAAAATGAATATCTGAATTTGTTAAAAATAAAATGATAAAACTTAATATTTCACCTCAGAGAGGGAGAAGTCGCACGATGATGGTTAGCGTGATGTCGTTCACCTCGCCGCCGCCTCTGGACGCGGTGGCGAGCGTGGACGCTGCTGTGCCACTCGCTCGTTTCCCGATAGGATCGGTTTGCATGTAGGTCCTCGAACCAGCCACTAGGTAGCGTCAGAGTGACCACACAAAGCCCCAGAGGAGGCTGGGAAACAGGACAAGTGGACAGATAAATACTTTTTTTTGTTGAAAAATAGTGGAAATACTAGTTCAGAATAATCACACTTTTAATTGTTTCAGGTTTTTTTTTTCCAAGTTAGGGGAAGCTCAGTATGATTTACAGGACTGTGTATCTATAAAACATAAAACGTTTTTTTGTGGTGCCTCCAAATAAGGGTGACCACATTAATGTGTTTTAATGAGAATACTTATTTTTGTTTTGTTTTTTTAAAAACATTTTGAAGTCATGTACTGCGTTTATGTTGTGAGCAGATGGGCTCGGAACGTTTGCCTGCCGCTCTCGCTGTTCCGGGGACCAGGAAAAAGTCAGCACCAGCTTCCGCTTTGTTCAGCGGGAGTCCGAAAGGAAACTGGACTCCCCGTGTCCTCACTGCTCCTCCTCTGCCTGCTAAATACAGGTCAGTACACGTGGACCTAACCACAAATACTCGTCGTGTAAAGTGGGGGTGTATGAACGGAAGTGTCTTCACCGACTTCGAGACTGTTTGAAGAGTTTTATTCACTTTTAAAGGGACAGAAAAGCTGTCGCGTTTTCCCGTACGGCCGCCATTTTGTGTCAGGCGCTCACCAGCATATTTTTTTTTTAAAAATAGAGGAAAATTGGTATATTTGTGTTTATTGGGTGTATATGTGTGGAATTTACACACTGTCTACCCGGTAATTATGTGTTTAATTGAGTTTTATAACTTGAACTTTGTTTTAAATCACTTAATTTGCTGGGGTAAGAGAATAATTGATGCGTGCATCAAGGTACTTTACAGCGACATTTCGCTTGTCCGTATATTTAACTGGCTAAATGTCATGTTTTATATAATTTAATGGGTATAAGACATCTTTTGTTTCGTCCACAAATGTACATGAACTCATTTGAGTCACAATGTGTTTTATAAAGGGAACAGAAATGAAGAGAGAACGTGTTTTGTGTACGGGAAACGTAACTCTTGTTGTCAGTTGACCGTTGCTTATTGTTAAATAAAAAGAGGGACAAGATATTGTGAAAGAAGGAGAATCTTTCACAATCTCTGTTACTGAAATTAATGATTAACTGATTAATTTAATTGATATCTCGTGGATTACATATCAGGGAGGCAAAAATAAAATTCCTAAACTATGATTCTCGTAATCAGTTGCTCTGTCATCTATTTTCTCATCTGCGATTGAATCTATTAGGCGTTTGGTCTACAAAATGTCCCAAAACAAATTCAAAAAGGTTGATGTTTTGTTGAGTTCAGTCAGTTGTTTTATGTTGTGTATATATTGACGCATCAGTGTCATTTTAGTGGTTTGTTTGTGTTGTTTACAGTGAGCAACACTTGTCGAGTTTTTATTTTTTGACTGATTTAAGTTTTGGGTGTTGGACCTCAGAGGATTTTCAGATTTCAAATTTCAAAGTGGGGCCCCTGGAACACTTCAGCTTGGGAATGGCTGCTCTGTAGCAAACACACACAAGCATGCAAAGAAGAGGAAGGTAAAATCGGAGTCCGAGCATCCTGCGGCCTCTGGTGATCATGAACTATTAGAATGTCGGAGGGAAAAGGCTCCAGGCTGAGGAAGAACCCGCTCATCACCTGCGTTAAACACGAGGCCTTGTGCTCCTCTGTCTCTTTGAAGGCGTGTAGAGTGATGCAGGTTCTGCTGCTGTCGCCCCACTTGTGGAACAGCGTTCTCACCCGGAACCGCTCGTGCCCGTCCTCATCCCTCTCTCTCTCCACATGCTCTGAGAGGAGGGAGGCAGACAGCGACGGAGAGGCAGGGAGAACAACCTCTGATATCAGCTGTCGGAGGAGAAGCAAAGGGGTAAATTTAAGTAGCTGGTTATCTTTCGAGGTTTGGTACAGAAGTTGTGTACTTTGCCATTTGTTTTGTTTTGTTTTTTTGTTAAAAATCATACTACCCATAAGTGTTTTTGTACAAATGGTCGAAATAAAGATCATTTGGTTTTCCTTAGACCCAAGAACACGACAACAAACCTCACCTGTCCTTTTCCACTCACCTGTGTCACTGAGTGAGGGCCAAATGAAGCTTGCAGGCGTGGCTTGGGCCCCCAGACGGGTGGAGGCACCATGAAGAGGCTCTGTGAGAAAGAGAAGGGGCTGGAGTTGGAGAAGATGGGACCGAGCTCTTCCTGAGAGAGGGGAAGAAACTGCCAGGGAGGAGGAACGACGGACATGTGGACGGGCAGCGAGAGGGGGAGAGTGGGCTGCAGGAGGGATGGAGGGACTGTGGAAAAGAGGAAGAGAGTGAACGCACTAGGTTTCTCTAGGTTTTGAAAGTGTATCACAACATTTATAGTTTTTTTTTTTACTTAAAAGATGCTGTAAGAAAAGAAAATCCTTAACTACTCCCTCTCCCACACCAAAATCCATAAAGAAATGTAGCTATTTTAGCTTGTAGGGACACGGGAGCTGCTGGTGCCTCGTGTGGTCACTTTCTGTCACTGAGGTGAATCTGAACTAAGGATTTCAAACAACAAAGTCACAAAATAACTTAAAATCACTGATATTCTCTATGGGCTTTGGTGTGGGAGAGGCTTTAGTTCTGGAACTGATGCCCGGAACTGAAGGTCAACCAAGTAAAAATAAAGTTAGCACAAAATCTACTGACACTTTTGTCATTGAATAAAAAAGTAGAAAAAAATATTTAGAATGGGGAAGAAATACGATCAGAACTAATGTCTTTGTGAGGTACAGATGACGTAAACACTAAGGAGGACACACATGACATATTGTTCCCAATTTCATGTACAATGTTACGGAACACAAAACCCTTTGTAAACCAAATCAAAGAAAAAAAAAACAAACTCAAACTAAAACAAACCAAAGTCGACTAAAATACGATGATTCTGAATCAACTAAAATATCTCTGACATGACTGAAATACGAAGAAGCTAAATGGTGTTTCAAGTTAAAAGACTCAGTCAACTAACTAACATGCCTCTTATGTTTCTATCGTGTAACATATTCTGGAGCTGCTGAACTGTGAATTTCTCTGTGAGATGAATAAAGTATCTATCTATCTATCTATCTATCTATCTATCTATCTATCTATCTAACTAACTAACACTCAGTCAATGTTTGACTCACCTGTGATGAAAATCCAAAAGAGCAGCAGCGGAGGCATCATGCTATGTCCTCTTCTGCCCCAACACCCAATCGCACAGCAGCCGACGCCTGCCATCACCTACAGCCAGTCTGCTGGGACAGTCATCGACATTTTCACCATTCGTCCATATTTCAACAGCCTCAGTATTGTACCGAAGGAAACTAAGGATGCCCATACGGATTATGTTTTGGGGCCACACGGTTGGTGTAGTGGTTTGCCATTGGAGCAAAAAGACCCGGGTTCGAGACCTGGTCAGAACAAGGGCCTTTCTGCATGGAGTTTCCACACTCTAAATTGACTGTCGGCGTGAAGGTGAGAATGAATGGTTGTTTCTCTCTGTGTGTCCCTGTGATGGACTGGTGAACTGTCCGGCTTGTTAGCTCAGATTGGCACAGCACCCCCGTGACCCTCATGTGGAGGATAAAGCGGTAGGAGATGGATGGATGGATGGATGATAAATGGATGCTTCTGTTTGGACAATTTTTTTCCACCCTGACTTATGCCAATGATCACTCATGACTGACCTTTGGACGTTAATTCTCTGGCCTATCCATAAATAATAAAGAATATCCCCATACGCACTTCAGACTAGGCCTAAAGGATGCAGCTGGGAGCGGTTCTCAGAGCTCCCGAAGTAAATTTAAATAACTTGCCAAGTTGTGTCCGGCCACGAAGGTGAATCCACACACACACACACACACAAACCACACACAACTGCGGTGTCTTCTCTGCAGACGTGTCCACAACAGAGAATGCAACAGTGCTTTAGTGGATGGGGGCGGGGGAAGAAATGCCTGTTACTTCTGTTTAAAATATGGCGACCTGCGTACGTCCCATCACATCAAAAAATTTACAAAATGATCCAGTGATGGGCGCATAGAAGCCAGCCGGCCCACACTCCCTATCCCTATTTTCACTCGGCAGTCATATCACTTTGAAAACTACATACTGCTATTGTCATTCTCAGTTTGCTCTGCAGGGCAAGAGCCTGTTACCGTAACTGTTAGCGAAGATGGTGGACGCTGTGTTTACATTCTGGGAATGAGGTCCCGTCCCCCTACGGGTGGGTCTTAAAAGTTTCAAGCCTCGGATAAAGAAATGCCCTCAGATGAATCGCAGGGTATTTTACAAAACAAACAAGAAAGATATTTATCAATTCAGGGGAAACGGGGGGGGGAAGCACAATTCTATTCTAGTAATACAAAGCTAAATGCAAATTGGTGAAGTATTCCTTTAAAACTACCTGGCTACTGACTAACAGGACATCTACTTTATTCTGTCACATCGAGCCAATATTTCGCCTACTTTTTTTTCCCGTTCTTGTGCTTTTGCTTCTTTTTTTTCAACCCCACATTTTGTCGCCACCCTGCTTGTTGGACCTGTCACAGAGTTGACACGGTCTACATTCTGTATCACAGCCCGACCAATCAGAAACACAAACAAAGGTGGAATACACAAGAATACGCACCAACTCCAGTTCCAGGTTCCATTTTCTCCTGTTTTTTTCCTCACAGAATCTCGTCACGCAGAAACAAAAATGATTTAAAAGCAACTAAAGTAAACAAAGCTACTACGTCTCCCACTGTGTTTGTGTCTGATCGTCCACTCTCACTCTCCCACTCATGTGCCAGATTCACACGATGAGGATTTGTGCGTTTAAATCATCAGTAAATAATCCTCTGTCCCTCCTCCCTTCCCTTCATCACGCCGATCCAATTCTGTTTTAGATTTTGCTTCTTCCTCGAGCCTCTGCTTTTCTCTGTTCTTCTGTTTTAGTTGTTAAATGTATGGATTTGGCCAAAGAATATATAGATACATTCCCCTTCACTAAACAATCATTGTGGCGTGTAGAAGTCGACCGATTTAAAAAGAATTTGGCAGAGGTATGGGCAAAAAAATGGCATCAGATATTGTCCTGATTCCATAAAATCAGTATTGGCCAAGGAAAAAAAAAAAAAACATATCGGTCGACCTCTAGACCTGGGAGCCACGTGGGGTTAGTAGGGGGCCAGTCCTCTTTAAGGAAAAGCAACTGTTCAGTACAGGTGGGCGATATGTACTTAAAATTATAGCGGAATTATGCCATTTATGACGATATTTCACAATTCCGAAATAATACTTTTGATGTGAAATGATATATTGTATGTAGTTCACGATAACAATGTATTTATGATGCAAGATGAATGTAAATAATAATAATTTGGTATAACTTGATGGATGGGCTTCAGAAGGGCCACGGGCCACAAGTTTGAGACCTCTGTTATTAGAGACTTTACCAGGTCCTGCCTCTCCACATCGTCCCGAGTGTGCACTACACTGTGCTGTACATATAGCGACAGTGAATGTTTTCATCACTTCGCTCCCTCCTCTGTCAATCCCCGCTGGATAATCTGCCGCTGTAATCTGTCATCTGTCATTGTTTTATCTGGATGGGACATTTGCAATGAGGCCAGATTATCATTTCATACCGTGACCTGAACAGAGAGGACGAGATGAAATACACCCACTCGCACACAGATGGACACAAACGCACAGATGGACACACAAACCTCTGACCCCACACACGCAAACTACAGTCAGGGTGAAGCAGGTATTAACATGGGGCCCCTAAGAATGACTGATTACCTTCATTGATTTATTTATTTTATTATTATTTATTGAAGTTCTCACGTAAAAAGTTCCTGTGCAACACAAAATAAAGCCCCTTTTCCACCTATGGTCCCAGCTCGCCTCAGCATGGCACGGCTTAGTTTGGTTTGCCACTACAAAATAGTACCTACTTAATGTGGGCGGAGTCATCGACACACACAAACGAGTGTCTAGTAAAGCAGTTGTTTTAAGTGTAACTGAATCACTAGAATCAGTTCATTCAAAAATAGTTGTTCAGTACTTCCTCCATGACCGGAGCACAGACTCCGTCTGACACAGTCACTGGACTGAAACACAGCGTCAGGGTTTGTGATGCCGGTCGCGATCGTGATCATCAAGTGCTGTCGCTAAATACACCAGACTCCTCTGTTAAATATTGAGATTTTAGACCTTTCCCTGGTAATTTTTTTGGATCGTGAAATCTTTTTAACTGATCTACAGTTGGGCATTGTTCGGCTTGATTCTTGTGTCTGACGTCTCTTCCTGTGATGGCACTCTGAACAATCTGTGGCCATCAGTCTGGCGACGTCACGCATAGTATCGCCTCAGCGCGTTTGGAACCTTGCCAGAGCAGGTACTAAAAAAAAGTACCAGGTACTGGTGGCGAGGCAAGCTGGTGGAAATGCGCCATAAATGTTATCCAACGGGATTATTTCCTGAGGAGATTTGGCTGCTTCTTAATCGAACCCTAGTTAACCCTAGTTTGCCCGGGAAGTCCGTGGTGATGGGTAACGCCGTCTTTATTTTGGGCACTGAAGTAGTCCTTTAGAATAACGCTTCCCCCCTCCTCACCAGACGTTTTCCTAGGAGAAATCCAAACAGCGGAGGAAATTAATTAAAGGAAATTAAATTAATGGACTGATTAATCTGTCCATTAATGTCTTGATTAATCGATGAGTCGCTTGGTCCTTAAAGTGTCAGAGAATGTGGAAAAATGTTGGTTTTATTGTGTTTCCCAAACCTCAAAAATTATCTTGTTTTGTCCACAAACCAAAATTATTCCGTTTTAACAATTTCTCTGTCATATGGAGCAAGGAAACCTGAAAATATTCCCATTTATTAAGCAGCTGAAGAATCTTAAAACAAAACAAAAAACACTCAGTGCGATTAAATGTGGCAGTTCAGTCTCACTCCCGTTGAAACACGTGTTCAGTAGAGGGAGTGATGTAGTTTTCAGTCGGTGAGCAACTTCAACCATGATGTCACCAAGCAGAAGACGACAAGAGAGACCGAGGCAGACCGATAAAAGGACAGGACACAAATGAAAAGAACGGGGGACTAAAAAAAAAAAACAGCAAAAAAACATCCTGAGAACATGACAAGGAAGTGAAAGAGAGGGAGAGAGATTCAGGTTACGACAGAAATAACACAAACAGGATGTTGGTGTCAACGGCAGAGGAAACCACATCTCTGCACTTAGTAACCACCTTCGTCTCCTTGTCCTCCTCCTCCTCCTCCCGTCTGTGAGTCTTCTCAAAAATGTTCCACTCACCTACTTCAAAGACGGCAAAATCAGGTCAAACACAACTTGAGACAATTTCTACTCAAAGCGAAAACTGTACAAAGTCAACAAAAGCAATGACGAAACTAACTCCACTCTATCTGCCACGCCTCGTTATCAACTCGGCTTTCAGCTTCTTCTGATCTCAAAACCATTTATCCTCTTGCTTTTCTCACTTTCATTGCCCTTACACCAAAACTGTCTAACTTTTAATCTGATTTTGGACCAATTGTAGCAGGAGTGACCAAACTTTTTTTTTTAACGAGGCCCGGATTTGATAATGTGAAGATTTCCTGGGGCCAATGGTCACTTCTGCTCACATCCATCCATCTTCTACCCCTTTATTCTCCACATGAAGGTAGTGGGGGGGGGGGGGTCGCAAACCCAGGTCTTCTTGCTGCAAAGGCAAGTGTGCTAACCACTACACCAACCATATCGCCCCGTCAGATGACATAACATAAAAAGATAAGTGCAGGGATCTGTCGGTCACGGGTGGGTTTCGATCCCAGGACTCTGGTTTCAAAGCGCAACTCCTTACCAGATGAGCTCATGGGGACGAGGGCCGATTTCCTTTGTCTGACTCCGTCCCGGGCCATAAATAATACATCATAAAACCGAAGCTGCCGGCAGTTCACAGTCCTGAATTGTGGGACTACTGTGCGTGGAAGTATACCAGGGGCTTGACCCATCCTCGACTAGGAACTGTTGTAGAATTAGGAGCAGTAAGCAGCCACTGAGCAGCGCCCGGGGAACAATGGGGGTTGGGTACCTTGCTCAGGGGTACCCCAGCCTTTTGACCTGGTGGGGACTCAAACTGGCCACTTGGCTATGTGCTGCCCATGGGAGGCCAGTTCCAGCAAGGTGTTAAAGTCAGGGACCCTACTTAAATCCGAAATGCCCTTTGAAGGCCCATGAGAAGTTGTAACCTAAAGTATAAAAGTAGACAGGTCTTGGTGTTCTGGGTCTTTTGCTGCACAACACTGCTTGGGTGAAGGAACTGACCTTTCTTGCAATGAAATAAAAACTTGTTTCTATTTCATTATTCACCAACAACAAGCAACACAAGTTACAGGCCACTTCCTGTTTCGTGGCGAAGTTCATCTTTGATGTGTCGAGCACAAATTGACGCATTTTTCCTTTTTTTTTTTTAAATTGAAGTTTATTTTGACACATTTATCAGTTGGCTATCTGGTGTTTTGTTTTAAAATACATTTTACATTTTTGCCCATGTATGATTAGGATGATGACGAAGATCAGAAGATGCAGACACTGTTTCTGCTGGATGAAGGTTCTCTGCTGTCGCTCAGTGTCAGTCGCTCCAGAGCTGTTTTTAAAAAAACAAAGCACAGACGGTTTCAGTGTAACGTATGACACTGGGGGTGTGTGTGTGTGTGTGTGTGTGTGTGTGTTTTACCCGGGTAGGACAGCCTCTGCTCCCTGTCGTTGTTTTTGACAGCACTCTTCCCTCGATGGTAAGACACTGAGACAAAGACGTAAAACAAATACTTGTTTAGTTTAAAAGGCCTAACATCCATGCGTCGATACTGAAACCACTTAAAAAGTTGAAGCTCTGTCATTGTTCTTCAACAATATGTAAAAGGAAAAAAATGGCGATTACAAACCTATCTTTGTGAGGACATTTTGATTTGAAGGCTTGGTTTTAGGTTAAAGGTTAGTTGTGATGGTTAAGGTTAAACAAAGGGGCACGAGGGCAGGAGTCTACAACCTGCGGCATTGTTTTTACTTTCTTTCCTTCCATTATTTGTTTCCTAGGGATCAATTCGACAAATGAAAGCGGTTTAACATTTCGTCCTTTGGGTTAAATTATGCGCCGCGCCACAAGCGTCTACGTCAAACGTGATGTTGAAAACTATTAAGACTTCACATTAAGAGTCCTGTCTTATCTATATGTAAAACTTAATACATGATGTCATGTTTATTTTATGGATCAAATAGGTTTTTGCGGCTCCACATTAGTTATTTGGGTGGAGAAGGGACAAAAAAAAATGGACCCCTGGGTTCAGAAATGCATTCTAACTATGATGTGTCCTCACGAAGATATAAAAACGTGAGTGTGAGTGAGAGAGACTCACCACTGTGACTCTGTGTGGGTCCAATCCAGCGGCTCTGTCTCCTGTCTGACACTGAGAAAAACAAAAAAACAAGAATTTTAGCCCATTTTCAGACTCCAGGATCATTGGTTTTATGTCATGATAACTCATTTAATTTTTTTTTAAATTCCCATTTTGGTGTCATGCCTGATATAATGTCCATCATTTGTTTACAGTGTCCCACACTGAGGCCTTGTTGTTACATTCAAATCATTTTTTAACAACATGAACGTAACAATAACCAGTCAATGTTTAAATCCAGGCTTTTCCAACACTGAGTGAGGTCACATGTCTGAGTCACATGTCTGATGCTACAGACGCGTCTATAACGCTAGTTATTGCTTTAGAGCGAGACATTTTTGCTCCAAATGAGGACAGAAGAGGTGAAGACATTTTCAGAAAGTGAAGACATTTAGGAAGTGTGGACGTTTTCAGAGGGAGGACATTTTCAGAAAGTGAGAAGTGAAGTGAGCAGGAGATGATCGGTGTTTATCAAACCTGGAAATGATGATCCACAGACCAAAATGACTGTTCAAATGTTTTTTTTTTTTGTTATATGGAGCAAAGAAACCAGAAACTATTCACATTTAAGGAGCTGAAAAAACACAACACACAATCTGATTATCAAAATGGTTGGATTCATCGCTGTAGCCATCTTAAACTATTAAATGGCTCATTTTTATTTGATGATGATTTTGTTGCCTTTATATTCATTTGGTTGTTTAATCCAGTTCAAATGGACAGTTTTTAGTTTTTCAGAACGACCAGATATCCAGTTTTTCTTGGAGGAACGGGTCTCCTTTCTTTAATCTGGCGAGTCTTAATCTGGAAATATGAGTTTTCAGCTCAGTAAGTAAGGCTCGAATGCTAACATGGGTGCATATGCACACACATATGTAGCCTGTATGCGTGCGTGTGTGTGTGTGTGTGTGTACTCACATCTCTTCTGCAGAGCTTTGACCGTGGGTCTGGTGAAGCGGATCAGTAAAAGCACCAGCAGGACACAGCAGAGCAAAGCTGTCACCACTTTGTAGACCTGCAGCTGCCGCCCGTGAACATCTGCCACGACCTTATCTGTCTCAACTGGACACACCCACACACAAACACACACACACACACACACACACACACGTGAGGTTTCGTACTGGCAAACGTGAGTTTCTGACTCTTTCTCGTGCTTTGTAAAACATATAAAACAAAATGTCGTCATGATTGGTCTGTGTATAAAATACCTGAAAATGATACTTGAGTAAAAGAAGTGATGCACCGAAATGAAAATTGTTGGCCGAAAAGCGAAACGCTGAAAGAAACTATTATGATTCGATTACTAAATTAATCAACTACTTTGATAATTGATTAATCAGTTTGAAGCTTTTTTCATGATTAAAACAAGATTTCCCATTGTTTAAGCTTCTTAAATGTGAGTATTTTCTTAATTTCTTTGCTCTGGATAGTAAAGAAATCATTTTCATCAAGTGAATCATTTTAGTTTTTTGGACAAAACAAGACATTTGAGAACATCATCATTTCCAGGTTTGACAAACACCGATCAGCATTTTTAAAGGATTTCTTGATATTTTATGGACCAAACGATTAATCGAGTATGAAAACAGTTGTTTGCAGCTCTAGACAATTCTGTACCATTGTTTTTTAAATCTAATTTTGTTCTCATGGCTGGAACTTACCTCACTAAGGTCAAGGCATTGCAATTGTTTAGATCACATGTGTCAAACTGGTGGCCCGGGGGCCACATGTGGCCCTCTAATCGATTACATGCGGCCCGCCCACCACTGTGCGAGGTGATGGATATAAGGCTAAATGTATTTACCAGCAGTATTTTATAATAGTAATAAGACATTCGGTTGTAATCATTTCTTAATTAAATGTATTACACTCAATATGAAATTACATTTATTTAAGCTGTTTTAATCACAGTTAATCCTCGTCATTATTTGCTAAATGTTCTATTTAATTCTCGTTTTTGTGCATCATAAATATGTTTATATTGTGAATAATTTTATATCAAAACAAGCACTTTTACTTTGTAATTCTGTCTAATATCATAATGAATATCTTATATTGCCCACCGGCTACTAAATAGTTGTTTTTTGCACTTTTGTCCACTATGTCGGCCCCCGCTTGACCAGACTAGATGCTCATTGGCCCCCAGGTCATTTGAGTTTGACACCCCTGGTTTAGATTCATTTTCATGCTTCAAAAAATAAATCAATTAAGCATCTGTGAAAATATTTCGGAGGACAATGAAGGCACATGCCCCTCTTTTGTGTAGAAGACGTTTCAGTGCTGCGATTAAAGGGAATAATGTCTCTTTGGTTCACTGCTCAAAGGGGACGAGTAGCGAGAGAGAATGTCGCGGGGAGTTCATAATCTGCAAGTTCCCAGAGACTTTCCAGCATTTAACAGGTGCCGTTCCACCGTGTACTCACATCTTGTTGGAACCGGTTTATTGGGGTTCCAAACTGATCTTGGACAGACCCTAAGCGTGAGTGGACAGGCATGCATGCGTCATCACAACGTCCCGTTTCGGTCGTTTTGTTTTCGGTGTTGAAAGTCTTGGGCCGAAAACCGAAAATGCCTTTTTTGGCGATATGTTACGGTTGGTGTAGCGGTTGACGCTCTTGCCTTTGCAGCAAAAAGCCCCGGTTGGAACAAGAGCCTTTTCTACATGGAGTTGCATGTTTTCCCTGTGTGTCTGTTGGTTTTTACCGGGTTCTCCAGCTTCCTCCCACAGTCCAATATGGGGATTAGGTAAATTGGCATTAGGCGTGAATGTAAGAGTGAATGTTTGTCTCTTTGGCAAACTGTCCAGGGTGTGACCCCGCCAATTGCACTATGTCTTGGCACAGCACCCCCGCGACCCTCCTGTGGAGGATAAAGTGGTTGAAAATGGATGAATGCGCCAAATTTTTGGTGCATCTCCACTTTTTTATAACATTACTTTTTTCTGATATAAAAGGTACTTGCGTTTTAAAGTATAGGACATTTACTGTACTTCAGTATCAAAAGTCATCTTCTGATATAAACACAACTTAAAGAAAGAAATCCTGCTTCGATCACAGACCCCAGAGCGGAACAAAGTGTTGGCAACGGAACCAATGTTAATCTCCCTTTGTTGTAGATTCAAGCAGGTTGAAATATTTCAGTTGCATGCAGTGGACTGACCTTCACACCACACCTCCAGAACCTCACAACTGCTCCTCAGCTGCACACCGTCCTCTGACACGTGATAACTGTTGGCCTCGTGGTTCCCGTTGTGCCAGCTCAGTAGATCTTTACAACCTCTCCTTTTCTCACACACGTTGCCAGAAAGACTCTGGACGGTTGTCTTGCTGTCGTGGCAGACGTGTGAGCGGGTTGAGTGATGGTAGATCATCGGGTGTCCTTTACATCTACTTGTCCAGCTGACGACGAGGAAGCCGAGGAAGGGCGTCGGCCGGGGTGACTCGTCGTTTTTGCTGCTGGAGGAATCGGTGGGTTTCGGTCGAGTGCTGTCGTCGTAGCTGTTGTTTGTTGGGAGAGTCGTGGTGTTTCCGGTGTTTGGCTCCAGTTCTGCTTCGCCTGCTTCTGAAAGACAGATGTGAGTCAGTTTGGAGGAGACGGTCGTCTGAAGCTAAAACTGAAGCTAAAAACCAACAGGGCTGAGCTGTTATGATACTCGTCTGATACTGGTCAAAATCACTGAAATATGTTAAATCTGACACAATTCAGCAAGTTTGTTTGTTAGGACCCAGTGTTTGGTAATCACTGATCTACAGGCTTGAACAAAGTCCTTACATACTGTGTATATACATTTTTGCTAAATATATTACTCGGAACAGGACAAAAACGTGCGTAAATATCATATTTATGTCATAGTTTATTTGTATTTATAATATTTATCTCATACATGATCTTGTATTTATTATATTTATCTCCTATTTTATCTGTTATTTATCATATTTATCTCACTATTTCCTATTTACTGTAATTATCTCTTAGTTTATCTGTATTTATCTCATATTTATTTCATAATCTATCTAGTATTTGTCATATTTGTCTCATACTGTATCTCTTATTTATCTCATATCTCTTATTATTTATCATATCTATCTCAGTCTATGTACAGAGGGTTATTGGGGATCAAAATGAATGATGTGTGTATAGTCAGTTTGAATATTGTCATCAATGTTTGACAGTAATTACATTTTTATAGCTGAGAGACAAACAACGTCGTTTTTTCTTTTTTCTTTTGTTTAAGGTCACGTTCTGATGCTTTTTAACGCCACAAACCACTTTCTATTCAGCGCCGCTGAGTTTGGGAGGCGACTGCAGTTTCGGCAGCCTCTGCAGACGCCAGTGAAACTCTCTGCATGACTAAATGGCAGCGGCACCAAATTACAAAAATGAGACAAACACATGTGAAGCAGCAGTAGCAGTCTGTTCAAAACAATCCAAAAAAACCCCCCTGTCATTTATATAAACTAATACACACACTTTTATATACTTGAACATCCATCAAACTGAAAAACCTGACATCAACAAACACATAAGCACAAAGTGCTCAACTACGACTCTTTCTATGAGTGAAAAAGTTTATATAAACTAGTTTATACGACTGAACATCGTCTAAGAACCTGTCTCAATTAAACTTCAAGAAAAATGCACAGCAAACTTATACAACTATATAGAGAATGTTATTTATATATATACTAAATATGTAAACTCTTATTTTATGATTCAACACAATCTTTAATAACCCCACTCATACACTGTTATTTAAAACGGTTATATAGGAACGTATACTGTTTATAAGCACAAATTGCTTTTTATATAAATTAATATTTAAAACCGTATATGATTAAACTACGTTTGAGAACGTGTCTCCTACTTTGAGTATATGTGTGTATATATATCTATATATAGATATATATATAGATATATATATATATATATATATATATAAAAACCGCTATATAGAAACTTATATCTAGTATATGCAGAAACGTATTTATATAAAGTACGACTCACCACGCTCTTTAAAAACCTGACTCATACATTGTGATTAATATAATACTGAAAAGAAAACATCTATTAAACTAGAGAAAAGTGCACAACAAACTGTTATTTATATAAACGGTTATACATAAACTTATGTGCAGGCACAAATTTGTTAATTATCTAAACTTTTATAACGGAAAAATCTGACTCATACAATGAGCATTATATTGAAAACGCAATTGTAAAAATGCACATTAAACTTATTTATATTCGCTGCTATATAGAAACCCACATCTATATATCTATCTATATATGTATAGTACATATACATGCATATTAGCAGTATAAATGTAAACTCATTTTATAATTGGACATAATCTTGATTACCCGTCTCATATGCTGTTACTTAAATACTATTAACTTTTATCTACACAAACTACAATACAGTAACGTATTTATAAGCACACATTGTACTTTAAATAAATGAATACAGAAACTTTTATTACATGATTCAACACTTGATTAGAACATTAAAAATGTGCATCAACAAACTTATTTTATATTTGTATAAGTGTATTTGTATATATATCTATATCTATACATGTATATATACATATATAAATGCATCGACTTTTATGTGGTTCAACACTATTTAAAACCCTGACAAATGTTATGATTATAATATTATTAAAGATGCTATTAAATTATATATGTGTATATATGTATATATATATGTATATATATATATATATATATATATATATATAAATGCGCATGTTCAGTATAAGCAGAAACCATATGATTCAATTTCAATTCCATTTTTTTAAAAACCCGACTCATATATAGATGTAAACTGTCACTTATAACTGTACGTATAAACCTTAATATAAACTCATTATGAACTTTTACTTCATGATTTTTTAGACTTTATACATTTTTATCATTATGACCAAACAAACACAACTCCTTCTGTGATTCTAGTGTAAACTATAAACTAATAAGTAAAGTTTTATGTCACGTAAAATCTGACTTGCACCACGATGACAATATTATTTTTACATACACTGTTAAAAGAGAACCTTATACATAAGCACAAATTATTATTTAATGTGTATGAACTCTCATTATGTAATTATGTACATATAAAACTCAACTCATATACTACTATTCAAATAGTTTTTTATATATATATACATATATATATTATATTTAAGCTAAAAAGCTTAAACTGTAAAAAGTTTCATATAAATATCAACTGTTATTTAAATGTATGTGTATATATATATATACTGTATATATACATATATACACTGTGTGTGTATATATATACTGTATATATGAACTCTTATATGACTCATTGCGCTTTAAAAAGCTGACTCATGTTTATGTAGAACAATGTTTGACTGGTTCATAAAACAATAATTGATGTTATAAATCCTTTTTAACGTCTCATCATCTAATGTAAACTATTATTTATATAAGCTGTTATTTACAGAGCAAAAACTGGGTTTCAGTCTTGTTATATATTACTGCATGCGTGAGCCACGGTGTTTATTAAATACAAATTTAAATGAAACACAATTCATGTATACAGACACATTATAAACCTTACTGCGTACCAACATTTGCATAAACTCTTGCAACTGTAATTTAACGTGTATATATATTAATGGTATAAACTGTTGTACATTTAATTTTTTTCCACAATATAAATATCAAATAAACTTATCATAGGTTGTTATACATTAAATTATATATTCAGAATTAACTCTTACTTGAGTCAATATACATGTAATATATTTACAATTTACTGCCTAATATTGTTATTGTATGTTTACTAGTCAAAGGTTTTGTATAAGATGTTATATATAAAAACTTAGTGAATTCACATAAGTGAATGTGTAGAAAATATGATTGGTTAAATATAAACCTATATATAAGTTATTTATATGTACCGTCTTATTTAAATACTTATTTCCATGAATTTATAGCAAAAGTCTAATTTAAATAAACATTTATTTAAAGGTTAATTAAGTTTGATATATATATATATATATATACATATATGCATATATATACATACATATAGATATATGTATACACATGTATACTGTACATCTATATGTATATGTATATATACGCTAGCTAAAATCAGAATACGTAAGACCTGACTTGTGTGGGGTGGGTGGAGACGAGAGGTTTTTTTTTAATCTTGTCGAACTGCCGAAAAAAAATGGATTTAAACAAAAAAGGCAGATTAATAAACATCAAGAAACACTGAACCTAAAATTAAAGAGATATTAGAGCAATGTAAATAAAATAATAACATACACTTGTAAAAGTAAAAAATGTCCACATGAAAATTAAATTAACCCTTAAGAGTGCCCCCCCCCCCCCCCCCAAAAAAAAAATAGAAAACTGCTGCAAAAATATTATATATTAATATTTTTTTCCACTTTAAATGAGTCATTCTTGAAATATACATATCAAATATTAAATATAGTTTGGGGATTTTAAGGCCTTGTTTGTATGTTTACACAACTCAGTGTTTTTCATCCTCCTCCAAATTTGAGAAAATGTCCCCAGGAACTCTTAAGGGTTAAATGTTAAAATTAAGAAAGTTTTAAAAATATATATAGATATTTACATAGGATCCACACAAGTTGTATAAAAACAAGAGCAATAACTATGCATAAAACATTATAAAAGTGAAATAACTATAACATCAGTTAAGGTATTATTCATTTTTAAAGGCCCAATGTGAACAATTTAGGGGAAATAATGTTAATTTTGCAGAAATGAAAGATAAGATCAGCAGTTTGGTCAGCCACCGTGTTTTTACAGTAGCCCACAATGGACAAAATAAATATTTAAAGCGAAAATGATAAGCGCCAGGGGCCGAAACGGGTTCCTAAACCCAACTTAGTTGCACCAATTTTTTTTTACGAAACTTGGTGTCACAACCCAAGACAAACAAACTCAACAGGAAGTCTGCCATTTTGAATTCCATCCATTGGCGATTTGCGCACTTGCATCGTATCGTATATATACCGCTTATCTGAAAGCTACATCGGTTTTCCAACACTCTTGGAAGGAAATGCCACAACGGGACCTTACCAATAAATGTTGCTAGATTGTACACAGTGTACCTGCGTACCTGCGTGTGGACGTTGTTTCTAAACCATCTCCTGTGCAATTTCTGTGACATCTAACGCCACTTTTGACAGGCGAACCACACGTCCTTAAAGATATGTTACCTAAGTTTTTGTGCCTGTCATTTAAAAACAAAGACACTTGAAATCTCATGTAAAACACTGGGAAAAATTGCCGCAAATTGACTTTACCTGCACCTAAAAACTTTCGTCTGCGACCCATCTGTGGGCCCTCGACCTAGTGTTTGGATATGATGAAGAGCAGATAAAGAGCAGGTGCTGATTTCACACAGGTTACCCTCATGACTCTTGGCCAACCTCTACCGTTACTGAATATTATTTATTTTAAAAGTACAGAGCCATTGCTATTGTGTTCATTTGTTGCCGGGGAGAAGTCAATCAGAGCTTGGCGTAAACCAAAAATATGGATAATGTTGGAGCCAAAAGCAAAGTCAGTTTGTGTTAAGGGTTAAAGGTCATTCGACAGATTGATTATATCGGTCATCTTGAGGACCGATCTTTAGAATTGGAGCTAGCGTCAGGCCGCGTACACCTGTGTTCTCCTCGGACAAATACAGGAATATTCAAATTTCCTTTCACCTTTACTCATCACAGACTCGGGGACTTTTACTTTGATAGGAAGAATTCAGTAAAAGAAATCTAGTTTTAGGGCGGAAAAAATGTTGCTCAGCTACAATTCTTAAAACTAGCAAATCAGCAGGTAATACAGCGACCTTTACTTTGCAATGTGCCCTAAAACCAAACAAAAAAAAAGAGAGAAATCTGAGAAAGTAGTCTACAAGATAAGATGAGTTAACTAAAGGTATGTTTTCAGGTCCTTTTTTTTAAAGATATTCACTGAACTCGCCTGTTTGATTTGCAGAGGCAGGGTGTTCCTTTGCTTTGGGGCATAATGATAATAAAAGCAGCTTCTCCACTTTGCTTGTGAAGCACTTTGTGTACAATCGAACAATTAGCATTAAAAGACCCAAGTTTCCTTTGTGGTTGATAAGATATTAAAAGCTCAGCGATATATGAAGGTGCTATGCCATTCAGAGATTTGTTAGTAATTAACATAACCTTAAAATCAATTCTATAGGAAACAGGGAGCCAGTGCAGTTCAGCTAGCACAGCGGTGATGTGCTCACTCTTCTTGGTCGTGGTTCAAAGTCAGAGTTCCAATTTCTTTATATGTTTTTTTGGGGAGACCAGTAAAGAGTGCATTAGTTGTCTAACCTGCCCGCGATAAACGCATGGATTTGTTTTTCTGCATCTTGTTGAGTTAAAAATAAGCTTTAGTGTCTTATTAAAGAGGAAAGTTAGATGTTTTTTCTCTAGTCTCCGCTCAGGCCTTCAGGTCAGAGCCGTAGTTTTGCACCAAAAAGACATTTAATTTCTTTATTAATAGTCAGTCTGAGCCAGAAGAAGAAGAAGAACGACAACAACGTGCACTCACCGCCCACAGCAGCAGCAGCAACGACCACGAGTAAAAGAGCTGAGACGGTCACAACAGTCGTGAAATCCATAACAGAAGAGAACTTTAGGAGAACAGGCGACACAAATCAGATCAAGACGCCGACAACAGAAAAAGTGATGAGAGAGGAAATGGTACGGAGGTGTAAACACTCCCCCCCTCCTCTCTCTGTCTTTCCCTCCATGCAGTGAGTGAATCACTTCATCCACGTTCTGCTGCTGCTCGTGCAAAAGTGCAGATTTCCTCCCTTCAAAGCGACAGAAGCATTGAGGGGAGGGGAAAATCACAAATGATGATAAGAAGAAGGGAGGAAGAGGTAGGAGGAAGAGGTGAAGGGAAGAGTCTGTGACTCGAGCGTAAGCTCGTCTTTTCTTGTTTGTCAGTCATGAACCTCTTGGTGCAGGAAGGCCGAGGCATGAACGCATCGTCCTCAACGTCTTTCTTTTTCGTCTCCATTTGTTTTTTGGCGCCCGACATGAGGCAAACGGGTCCTCGAAAGTCTAAAAGTGGTGGTTTTTTTTACACAAAGGACTAAATAAATATTTAGGGTACTGAGCAAAATGGCTCCCATCACTAGTGCCCAAACCTGTGCGTTGCTCAAGGGCTCTATAGCGCCCACTAAGGTGAAAACTGAGCCAAAATTGAGTTCCACTGAATTTCCCAAAACTTGGTGGGAAGATGTTATAGACCAAGACGAACAAAAAAGTCAATTGGACTCAACTCAACAGGAAGTCGGCCATTTTGAATTTCTGCGCCATTTTGGCGTTTTGCAGCCTACGCAAATGGGCGTGGCCACGGCAAGCATAGGCATTTTGGGTCACGGGGGTGACATCCCAGCTGACAACCTGGACAGGTCGCCGGTCCATCACGGGGCAAACACACATGGACGAACAACCATTTACTCAATTTAGAGTGTCCATAATTTTGGGCTTGACAGAAAGGCCCTCGGTCGGACCGGGTCGCAGGCCCTCGGTCATGCCACTACTCCACCATGTGGCTTGGATCTTTGGTGATATAGACCTCATTTTTAGATGTGGATGTAACTTTTTGTCTATCTTCGGAACATCCAGTATCCGTTGGAAACGTCCCAACCCGGAGCAAACCAAGAGAAATTCATTACTAAATTTAAATGAATACGTAGTTTCTCTGATTTTTCAGCTTCTTGAATGTGAATATTTTCAGCTTTCAAATTGTTCAAATCATTCAGACTGAATCTTTTGAGAACATCATCAAACAATGTATTGAAGATAATAAGCAGCAGAATAAATGCTTATGAAAATAACCATGTGTTGCAGCCCTACATGACTGTAATTACTTCTGGATTCATCTACTCTTTGCAACAAACATGCTGTATCTACCTTGTTAGGGAGCAGTAAATGTCAGGTGGCAGGAAAACATCAAATATCTGTTTAAAAATAGGTTGTAGGGACAGAATGAAGCAGTGTCTTTTGTCTTGAAGCTTTTCACTCATTGCTCCACCCTGCCATCTGGTGGTTATTATAAATTCCTGCACTGTAAGTGTCATGGAGAGCAGTGTTTCCCAAATTACAAGCAAATGACAAAGAACACATTGGTTCATCATTTACAGCCGTTTCTGTGACGGCTTCTATCATTCTCATTAAAACGGAACAAGGTCCTTTCTGTGTGGAGTTTGTATGTTCTCCTGGTACCGGGTACTTTTTTTCAGTTCCTGCTCTGACGAGGTTCCAAGAGCTGAGCCCATACTGAAATGTGACATCAACAGACTGCCGGCCTCTGATTGGTCAGAGAGTGTCGTCACTGAAGAGTCATGAGTGCGACGTGCGACACAAGAATCAAAGCCAACAACGTCCAACTGTAGATCAGTTAAAAAAGACTTAAAAATCCTACTTATAATTCCAAAATCTGCTTATAATTCCAAATTCTAGTTCTGACACCTTTTATTTAAAGGGGAATAACAGTATTTTTCCAACCTGGGCTCTATGTTTATACATGTAGGTGTTTGTGTGAATAGTATAGAACATGTTTTGTGACCTGTGTGAGTGTCGGCCTCTCGGGTCACAAAACATGTGACCTAGGGTCATAACAATGTCACCACTGTCCTTCATGATGCAGTGATCCGCGACAGATTCTGGCGAGCAGCGTGCCAGGTCTGATGCATATAGTAAGTCAGCCTTGAGATTTTGTATCCGGTCCAGATGCCCCGTGCTTTGGTATCTAGGGAGGGAACCTTGAAAGGCTCCTAATTTGTGTCTTTTTGTAACTTATGGCTGTTTATATTGAACACCAGGTCTAGTTGTGACTAATTATGGCTAAAAATTCGAATTTTCTCTCACATGAGTGGAGTCATCACAGCACGGCGGCGTGAAACTGTCATGACGTGGTTTTCTACGCGACACAGAAACACAAACTAGTGAAGTAAAGCAGTTGTTCTGGTTGTAACTGAATCTTTAGAATCAGTGGATTTAAAAAGATTTGTTCACAGAATGGTTTAGCACTCAGGAACCTTCACAGGACAGATTCTTATGAGAAATTGTTCTGGAACTGCAGCAACACAAGAAAACAGTAGATCTTTTGCTGTGTGTTAATCAAGGCCTGGTTTCACTGCTCATTTGTCATATCAGGCGACTCCTCTTCCTGGAAACAAGTCACACTCTGATAAGAGATAAGAGCAGCTGACCACAGGCTCCGCCCACTGCACTCAAACCAGTTCTGTTTGTGAGTAAGTGAAACTCAGACAGTCGTCGTTACCGAGAGGTGAAATGGCGCAGCAAAGAAATGAGCTGCAGCGAAAGCGATTCTGCTGTTCCATCTGTTTGGACCTTCTGAATGATCCAGGGACTCTTCTCTGTGGACACAGCTACTGTATGAACTGTATCAAAAGCCACTGGGACAAAGAGGATGAGAGGAGGATCTACAGCTGCCCTCAGTGTAGAAAGATCTTCACACCGAGGCCTGAACTGATGAAAAGCACCATGTTAGCAGATTTAGTGGAGGAGCTGAAGAAGACTGGACTCCACGCTGCTCCTGCTGATCACTGCTATGCTGGAGCTGAAGATGTGGCCTGTGATTTCTGCACTGGGAGGAAACATAAAGCTCTCAAGTCCTGTTTGGTTTGTTTGGCCTCTTACTGTGAGGAACATCTCCAGCCTCATCATCAATCACCTGCATTTAAGAAACACAAGCTGGTAGAGCCGTCCAAGAACCTCCAGGAGAACATCTGCCCTCGCCACGATGAGGTGATGAAGATGTTCTGCCGCACTGATCAGCAGTGTATCTGTAATCTCTGCTCTGTGGACGAACATAAAGACCACGACATGGTCTCAGCTGCAGCAGAGTGGACACAGAAGCAGAGAGAGCTGGATCTGAGTCGAGAAGAAATCCAGCAGAGAGTCCAGGACATAGACAGAGACGTGAAGGTGCTTCAACAGGAGGTGGAGGCTCTCACTCTCTCTGCTGATAAAGCCGTGAAGGACACTGAGAAGACATTCACTGAGATGATGCTTCTCCTGCAGAAAAGAAGCTCTGACGTGAAGCAGCAGATCAGATCCCAGCAGGAAACTGAAGTGAGTCGAGTCAAAGATCTTCAGGAGAAGCTTCAGCAGGAGCTCACTGAGCTGAACAAGAGAGAAGCTGAACTGAAGCAGCTCTCACTCACACACGACCACAACCAGTTTCTCCTCAACTACCGCTCACTTTCAGCACTCAGTCCATCGACACACTCGTCCACCGTCGACGTCCGTCCTCTGAGACACTTTGAGGACGTGACAGTGGCTGTGGCAGAGGTCAAAGGTCAAATACAGGACGTCCTGACCAAGACGTGGACAAACATCTCACTGGCTGTGACTCGAGGCGATGTTTTACTGACAGATCCAGAACCAGAACCAAAGACCAGAGCTGAATTCCTCAGATATTCACAGGAAATCACACTGGATCCAAACACAGCTCACACACAGCTGTTATTATCTGAGGGAAACAGGAAAGTGACATTTATGGGGAACGATCATCCTTATCCTCGTCACACAGACAGATTCACTGATGTGTGTCAGGTCCTGAGTAAAGAGAGTCTGCATGGACGCTGTTACTGGGAGGTGGAGCGGAGAGGAGGAGGAGTTTCTGTAGCAGTGACTTACAAGAACATCAGCAGGTCAGGAGATGACAGTGGATTTGGATACAATGACAAATCTTGGAGTTTATATTGTTACCAGAACAGTTGTACGTTTGTTCACAACAGTATCAACACTGAAGTCTCAGATGGTTTGTCCTCCAGAGTCGGAGTTTACCTGGACCACAGAGCAGGTCTGTCCTTCTACAGCGTCTCTGACACCATGACTCTGCTCCACAGAGTCCAGACCACGTTCACTCAGCCTCTCTATGCTGGAGTCAGGCTTTTTTATGATTATGGATCCACAGCTGAGTTCTGTAAACTCAAATAACCTTGAGTTATGTAAGAAGAAGTGAGTTAAAGGTGTAGAACACAACTTTCAAAGGTAAACAAATGTCTTTTGGATTCAAACCACTGTCAAACTCGCTGATGAAGTCTGTCAGGTCCACACGACTCTCTCTCTCTCTGTGTTTCTCTGCACCAAAGTCCATAGAGAAAATCTGTGATTTTAACATCACAGCACACAGGAGTCATTGATCCACTGCTGCCTCCATCACTGAGTTCAAATGTCTTATTTTGTCACTTCAGTGTTTGAAATCCTTTGTTCAGACATTTGCAAAGTATCAGATGCTTTGAAGTGTGGTGATGAAGAGAGGTTATGGGAATATTTGTGTTCTAAGACGGCTAAATGTGCTGGAATTATGGGTAAAAGTGGGTTTTTCTTCATTTGTAAATATCTACATATTATATAATTATATATATATTATATATATATATAGTGTAGACTTATATTGACATATCTCAGTTTTTGTGAAGACGTCTGGGCTAACGCGTACAAGAGCTCATTACAAAGCTTTGAAGTGTGGTGATGAAGAGAGTTTATGGGAATATTTGTGTTCTAAGACGGCTAAATGTGCTGGAATTATGGGTAAAAGTGGGTTTTTCTTCATTTGTAAATATCTACATATTATATAATTATATATATATATATATATATATATATATATATATATATATATATATATAGTGTAGACTTATATTGACATATCTCAGTTTTTGTGAAGACGTCTGGGCTAACGCGTACAAGAGCTCATTACAAAGCATGTACATACTGCAAAAAAGAAAAAAGAAAAAAAAAAGAGCAATGAGGATAATAAATAAGGCTGGATATTGTGATAGTGAAAATCCGGGCATCACAGATTAGGTTTGAAGCTTCCTAATAACCTTCAAAAGATGTTCCAGGGCCGAGAGGGAAGGTAAAACCTGAGAGACAGAAAATGTCAAATGTCCTTGTGTCCGAATCACTCTTTTTGAAATAAAGTGTATTTTCAGTCTGTTTCAGTTTATATGCAAACATATAGAAGTACTTGTAGAAGTACATAATGGGGACGGTGGATTTTGAAATGATAAGTGTTTGTAAGTTGTTTTTGAGCTCATTTTAGGAGTTGCCGATTGCATGGGTATAAGTCTATATGTATGTATATATTCTTTTTGGGAGTTGATGCAACTGCTGGTGCTTTCTGCTCTCGTTTGTTTCTGCTTTATTGTACTTTTTTCATGAGAAAAATAAATAAATAAATAAAGAAAGAAAAAGCCGTGAACGTGTTTTTAAGAGATTTTATGGGCGGAGTCTTGTAATGATTTTTTTCCACCAGCACAGAAAGTAGAGGTGGGTCAAAATATCAGTTTGGTATATATATATATACATACATATATATACATATATATGTATACATATATATACATATATATGTATACATATATATACATATATATATATATATATATATATATACACACACATATATATACATATACAGTATATGTGTATATATATATATATATATATATATATATATATGTGTGTTTGTACTAGTACACAATTTGTACTAGACATATCAAAGGTGAAAGGTTATTGGAAGGTTATAGGTAGGAATCATCTAAAATAATTTATAAAAACATGGACATGTAAATAAATGCGCTACACGTTGTAGAGTCGGTGACTGCCGTGTGTAATCTGCATTCAATTGTAGTTTAAAAACGATAAACTTCTCTGTCACTCGCGCCGGTCACATAACGTAGTTCCAGTTGTCGGTCGTGCACGTCTGTCTCGTAGACCTTTGCTCAGAGTGAGACACGCCCACACACAAACCCTCGCAGTGCAAAAGATAAGAAAACTCTCAGGCATGAGAATGGTGTTTTGGCGTGTCCTAGTGGTGATATACGGTAACTGCATATAACCACATTGTGGTTATATAGCCCATGTGAAAAACTGACTTGCTGACCTTGGAATTGGAATCTTTTCTTTTTGTGTAAAAAATGAAAACTGTCTCGCCTTGACATTTTTGTTGTTATGTGTTGTGATATCTAACATGTACCATATTAACGTAACTTTTTGTCTATGTTCGGAACATCCAGTATCCGTTGGAAACGTCCCAACCCGGAGCAAACCAAGAGAAATTCATGACTAAATTTAAATGAATACGTAGTTTCTCTGATTTTTCAGCTTCTTGAATGTGAATATTTTCAGCTTTCAAATTGTTCAAATCATTCAGACTGAATCATTTGAGAACATCATCAAACAATGTATTGAAGATAATAAGCAGCAGAATAAATGCTGATGAAAATAACCATGTGTTGCAGCCCTACATGACTGTAATTACTTCTGGATTCATCTACTCTTTGCAACAAACATGCTGTAACTACCTTGTTAGGGAGCAGTAAATGTCAGGTGGCAGGAAAACATCAAATATCTGTTTAAAAATAGGTTGTAGGGACAGAATGAAGCAGTGTCTTTTGTCTTGAAGCTTTTCACTCATTGCTCCACCCTGCCATCTGGTGGTTATTATAAATTCCTGCACTGTAAGTGTCATGGAGAGCAGCGTTTCCCAAATTACAAGCAAATGACAAAGAACACATTGGTTCATCATTTACAGCCGTTTCTGTGACGGCTTCTATCATTCTCATTAAAACGGAACAAGGTCCTTTCTGTGTGGAGTTTGTATGTTCTCCTGGTACCGGGTACTTTTTTCAGTTCCTGCTCTGACGAGGTTCCAAGAGCTGAGCCGATACTGAAATGTGACATCAACAGACTGCCGGCCTCTGATTGGTCAGAGAGTGTCGTCACTCAAGAGTCATGAGTGCGACGTGCGACACAAGAATCAAAGCCAACAACGTCCAACTGTAGATCAGTTAAAAAAGACTTAAAAATCCTACTTATAATTCCAAAATCTGCTTATAATTCCAAATTCTAGTTCTGACACCTTTTATTTAAAGGGGAATAACAGTATTTTTCCAACCTGGGCTCTATGTTTATACATGTAGGTGTTTGTGTGAATAGTATAGAACATGTTTTGTGACCTGTGTGAGTGTCGGCCTCTCAGGTCACAAAACATGTGACCTAGGGTCATAACAATGTCACCACTGTCCTTCATGATGCAGTGATCCGCGACAGATTCTGGCGAGCAGCGTGCCAGGTCTGATGCATATAGTAAGTCAGCCTTGAGATTTTGTATCCGGTCCAGATGCCCCGTGCTTTGGTATCTAGGGAGGGAACCTTGAAAGGCTCCTAATTTGTGTCTTTTTGTAAGTTATGGCTGTTTATATTGAACACCAGGTCTAGATGTGACTAATTATGGCAAAAATTTGGGATTTTCTCTCACATGAGTGGAGTCATCACAGCACGGCGGCGTGAAACTGTCATGACGTAGTTTTCTACGCGACACAGAAACACAAACTAGTGAAGTAAAGCAGTTGTTCTGGTTGTAACTGAATCTTTAGAATCGGTGGATTTAAAAAGATTTGTTCACAGAATGGTTCAGCACTCAGGAACCTTCACAGGACAGATTCTTATGAGAAATTGTTCTGGAACTGCAGCAACACAAGAAAACAGTAGATCTTTTGCTGTGTGTTAATCAAGGCCTGGTTTCACTGCTCATTTGTCATAATCGCACACATACAGTGAAACACAGAGTGTTTGTCAGGCGACTCCTCTTCCTGGAAACAAGTCACACTCTGATAAACCTCCCTCTACAAACACAGCCTGCTCTGATTTGAGCTCACATTTCCTGGTTCCCTCCCCCTCAGGAGGGAGCAGCTAACCACAGGCTCCGCCCACTGCACTCAAAACAGTTCTGTCTGTGAGGAAGTGAAACTCAGACAGTCGTCGTTACCGAGAGGTGAAATGGCGCAGCAAAGAAATGAGCTGCAGCGAGAGCGATTCTGCTGTTCCATCTGTTTGGATCTTCTGAAGGATCCAGGGACTCTTCTCTGTGGACACAGCTACTGTATGAACTGTATCAAAAGCCACTGGGACAAAGAGGATGAGAGGAGGATCTACAGCTGCCCTCAGTGTAGAAAGATCTTCACACCGAGGCCTGAACTGATGAAAAGCACCATATTAGCAGATTTAGTGGAGGAGCTGAAGAAGACTGAACTCCACGCTGCTCCTGCTGATCTCTGCTATGCTGGAGCTGAAGATGTGGCCTGTGATGTCTGCACTGGGAGGAAACATAAAGCTCTCAAGTCCTGTTTGGTTTGTTTGGCCTCTTACTGTGAGGAACATCTCCAGCCTCATCATCAATCACCTGCATTTAAGAAACACAAGCTGGTAGAGCCGTCAAAGAACCTCCAGGAGAACATCTGCCCTCGTCACGATGAGGTGATGAAGATGTTCTGCCGCACTGATCAGCAGTGTATCTGTAATCTCTGCTCTGTGGACGAACATAAAGACCACGACATGGTCTCAGCTGCAGCAGAGTGGACACAGAAGCAGAGAGAGCTGGATCTGAGTCGAGAAGAAATCCAGCAGAGAGTCCAGGACATAGACAGAGACGTGAAGGTGCTTCAACAGGAGGTGGAGGCTCTCACTCTCTCTGCTGATAAAGCCGTGAAGGACATTGAGAAGACATTCACTGAGATGATGCGTCTCCTGCAGAAAAGAAGCTCTGACATGAAGCAGCAGATCAGATCCCAGCAGGAAACTGAAGTGAGTCGAGTCAAAGATCTTCAGGAGAAGCTTCAGCAGGAGCTCACTGACCTGAACAAGAGAGAAGCTGAACTGAAGCAGCTCTCACTCACACACGACCACAACCAGTTTCTCCTCAACTACCGCTCACTGTCAGCACTCAGTCCATCGACACACTCGTCCACCGTCGACGTCCGTCCTCTGAGACACTTTGAGGACGTAACAGCGGCTGTGGCAGAGGTCAAAGGTCAAATACAGGACGTCCTGACCGAGACGTGGACAAACATCTCACTGGCTGTGACTCGAGTAGATGTTTTACTGACAGATCCAGAACCAAAGACCAGAGCTGAATTCCTCAGATATTCACAGGAAATCACACTGGATTCAAACACAGCTCACACACAGCTGTTATTATCTGAGGGAAACAGGAAAGTGACAGTTATGGTTCAGTCTTATCCTTGTCACACAGACAGATTCACTGATGTGTGTCAGGTCCTGAGTAAAGAGAGTCTGCATGGACGCTGTTACTGGGAGGTGGAGTGGACAGGAAGAGGAGTTTATGTAGCAGTGACTTACAACAACATCAGCAGATCAGGAGATGAAAGTAGATTTGGATGCAATGACAAATCTTGGAGTTTATATTGTGACCAAAACAGTTGTATGTTTGTTCACAACAGTATCAAGACTAAAGTCTCAGGTGGTTTGTCCTCCAGAGTCGGAGTTTACCTGGACCACAGAGCAGGTCTGTCCTTCTACAGCGTCTCTGACACCATGACTCTGCTCCACAGAGTCCAGACCACGTTCACTCAGCCTCTCTATGCTGGAGTCTGGCTTTATGATTATGGATCCACAGCTGAGTTCTGTAAACTCAAATAGCCTTGAGTTATGTAAGAAGTGAGTTAAAGGTCTAGAACACAACTTTCAAAGGTAAACAAATGTCTTTTGGATTCAAACCACTGTCAAACTCGCTGATGAAGTCTGTCAGGTCCACACGACTCTCTCTCTCTCTGTGTTTCTCTGCACCAAAGTCCATAGAGAAAATCAGTGATTTTAACATCACAGCACACAGGAGTCATTGATCCACTGCTGCCTCCATCACTGAGTTCAAATGTCTTATTTTGTCACTTCAGTGTTTGAAATCCTTTGTTCAGACATTTGCAAAGTATCAGATGCTTTGAAGTGTGGTGATGAAGAGAGTTTATGGGAATATTTGTGTTCTAAGACGGCTAAATGTGCTGGAATTATGGGTAAAAGTGGGTTTTTCTTCATTTGTAAATATCTGCATATTACATATATATATATATATACATATATATACACATATATATATATATATATATATATATATATATATATATATATATATACACATATATATGTATATATATATAGTGTAGACTTATATTGACATATCTCAGTTTTTGTGACGACGTCTGGGCTAACGCGTACAAGAGCTCATTACAAAGCATGTACATACTGCAAAAAAGAAAAAAGAAAAAAAAAAGAGCAATGAGGATAATAAATAAGGCTGGATATTGTGATAGTGAAAATCCGGGCATCACAGATTAGGTTTGAAGCTTCCTAATAACCTTCAAAAGATGTTCCAGGGCCGAGAGGGAAGGTAAAACCTGAGAGACAGAAAATGTCAAATGTCCTTGTGTCCGAATCACTCTTTTTGAAATAAAGTGTATTTTCAGTCTGTTTCAGTTTATATGCAAACATATAGAAGTACTTGAAGAAGTACATAATGGGGACGGTGGATTTTGAAATGATAAGTGTTTGTAAGTTGTTTTTGAGCTAATTTAAGGAGTTGCCGATTGCATGGGTATAAGTCTATATGTATGTATATATTCTTTTTGGGAGTTGATGCAACTGTTGTTGCTTTCTGCTCTCGTTTGTTTCTGCTTTATTGTACTTTTTTCATGAGAAAAATAAATAAATAAATAAAGAAAGAAAAAGCCGTGAACGTGTTCTTAAGAGATTTTATGGGCGGAGTCTTGTAATGATTTTTTTCCACCAGCACAGAAAGTAGAGGTGGGTCAAAATATCAGTTTGGTATATATATATATACATACATATATATACATATATATGTGTATACATATATATATATATATATATATATATATACATATACATATACACATACACATATACAGTATATGTGTGTATATATATATATATATGTGTGTGTTTGTACTAGTACACAATTTGTACTAGACATATCAAAGGTGAAAGGTTATTGGAAGGTTATAGGTAGGAATCATCTAAAATAATTTATAAAAACATGGAAAATGTAAATAAATGCGCTACACGTTGTAGAGTCGGTGACTGCCGTGTGTAATCTGCATTCAATTGTAGTTTAAAATCGATAAACTTCTCTCACTCGCGCCGGTCACATAACGTAGTTCCAGTTTTCGGTCGTGCACGTCTGTCTCGTAAACCTTTGCTCAGAGTGAGACACGCTCACACACAAACCCTCGCAGTGCAAAAGATAAGAAAACTCTCAGGCATGAGAATGGTGTTTTGGCGTGTCCTAGTGGTGATATACGGTAACTGCATATAACCACATTGTGGTTATATAGCCCATGTGAAAAACTGACTTGCTGACCTTGGAATTGGAATCTTTTCTTTTTGTGTAAAAAATGAAAACTGGCTCGCCTTGACATTTTTGTTGTTATGTGTTGTGATATCTAACATGTACCATATTAACGTAACTTTTTGTCTATGTTCGGAACATCCAGTATCCGTTGGAAACGTCCCAACCCGGAGCAAACCAAGAGAAATTCATTACTAAATTTAAATGAATACGTAGTTTCTCTGATTTTTCAGCTTCTTGAATGTGAATATTTTCAGCTTTCAAATTGTTCAAATCATTCAGACTGAATCATTTGAGAACATCATCAAACAATGTATTGAAGATAATAAGCAGCAGAATAAATGCTTATGAAAATAACCATGTGTTGCAGCCCTACATGACTGTAATTACTTCTGGATTCATCTACTCTTTGCAACAAACATGCTGTATCTACCTTGTTAGGGAGCAGTAAATGTCAGGTCGCAGGAAAACATCAAATATGTGTTTAAAAATAGGTTGTAGGGACAGAATGAAGCAGTGTCTTTTGTCTTGAAGCTTTTCACTCATTGCTCCACCCTGCCATCTGGTGGTTATTATAAATTCCTGCACTGTAAGTGTCATGGAGAGCAGCGTTTCCCAAATTACAAGCAAATGACAAAGAACACATTGGTTCATCATTTACAGCCGTTTCTGTGACGGCTTCTATCATTCTCATTAAAACGGAACAAGGTCCTTTCTGTGTGGAGTTTGTATGTTCTCCTGGTACCGGGTACTTTTTTTCACTTCCTGCTCTGACGAGGTTCCAAGAGCTGAGCCGATACTGAAATGTGACATCAACAGACTGCCGGCCTCTGATTGGTCAGAGAGTGTCGTCACTGAAGAGTCATGAGTGCGACGTGCGACACAAGAATCAAAGCCAACAACGTCCAACTGTAGATCAGTTAAAAAAGACTTAAAAATCCTACTTATAATTCCAAAATCTGCTTATAATTCCAAATTCTAGTTCTGACACCTTTTATTTAAAGGGGAATAACAGTATTTTTCCAACCTGGGCTCTATGTTTATACATGTAGGTGTTTGTGTGAATAGTATAGAACATGTTTTGTGACCATGTCACCACCGTCCTTCATGATGCAGTGATCCGCGACAGATTCTGGCGAGCAGCGTGCCAGGTCTGATGCATATAGTAAGTCAGCCTTGAGATTTTGTATCCGGTCCAGATGCCCCGTGCTTTGGTATCTAGGGAGGGAACCTTGAAAGGCTCCTAATTTGTGTCTTTTTGTAAGTTATGGCTGTTTATATTGAACACCAGGTCTAGTTGTGACTAATTATGGCTAAAGATTAGAATTTTCTCTCACATGAGTGGAGTCATCACAGCACGGCGGCGTGAAACTGTCATGACGTGGTTTTCTACGCGACACAGAAACACAAACTAGTGAAGTAAAGCAGTTGTTCTGGTTGTAACTGAATCTTTAGAATCGGTGGATTTAAAAAGATTTGTTCACAGAATGGTTCAGCACTCAGGAACCTTCACAGGACAGATTCTTATGAGAAATTGTTCTGGAACTGCAGCAACACAAGAAAACAGTAGATCTTTTGCTGTGTGTTAATCAAGGCCTGGTTTCACTGCTCATTTGTCATATCAGGCGACTCCTCTTCCTGGAAACAAGTCACACTCTGATAAACCTCCCTCTTCAAACACAGCCTGCTCTGATTTGAGCTCACATTTCCTGGTTCCCTCCCCCTCAGGAGGGAGCAGCTAACCACAGGCTCCGCCCACTGCACTCAAACCAGTTCTGTTTGTGAGGAAGTGAAACTCAGACAGTCGTCGTTACCGAGAGGTGAAATGGCGCAGCAAAGAAATGAGCTGCAGCGAGAGCGATTCTGCTGTTCCATCTGTTTGGATCTTCTGAAGGATCCAGGGACTCTTCTCTGTGGACACAGCTACTGTATGAACTGTATCAAAAGCCACTGGGACAAAGAGGATGAGAGGAGGATCTACAGCTGCCCTCAGTGTAGAAAGATCTTCACACCGAGGCCTGAACTGATGAAAAGCACCATGTTAGCAGATTTAGTGGAGGAGCTGAAGAAGACTGGACTCCACGCTGCTCCTGCTGATCACTGCTATGCTGGAGCTGAAGATGTGGCCTGTGATTTCTGCACTGGGAGGAAACATAAAGCTCTCAAGTCCTGTTTGGTTTGTTTGGCCTCTTTCTGTGAGGAACATCTCCAGCCTCATCATCAATCACCTGCATTTAAGAAACACAAGCTGGTAGAGCCGTCCAAGAACCTCCAGGAGAACATCTGCCCTCGTCACGATGAGGTGATGAAGATGTTCTGCCGCACTGATCAGCAGTGTATCTGTTATCTCTGCTCTGTGGACGAACATAAAGACCACGACATGGTCTCAGCTGCAGCAGAGAGGACGCAGAAGCAGAGAGAGCTGGATCTGAGTCGAGAAGAAATCCAGCAGAGAGTCCAGGACATAGACAGAGACGTGAAGGTGCTTCAACAGGAGGTGGAGGCTCTCACTCTCTCTGCTGATAAAGCCGTGAAGGACATTGAGAAGACATTCACTGAGATGATGCTTCTCCTGCAGAAAAGAAGCTCTGACGTGAAGCAGCAGATCAGATCCCAGCAGGAAACTGAAGTGAGTCGAGTCAAAGATCTTCAGGAGAAGCTTCAGCAGGAGCTCACTGACCTGAACAAGAGAGAAGCTGAACTGAAGCAGCTCTCACTCACACACGACCACAACCAGTTTCTCCTCAACTACCGCTCACTGTCAGCACTCAGTCCATCGACACACTCGTCCACCATCGACGTCCGTCCTCTGAGACACTTTGAGAACGTGACAGTGGCTGTGGCAGAGGTCAAAGGTCAAATACAGGACGTCCTGACCGAGACGTGGACAAACATCTCACTGGCTGTGACTCGAGTAGATGTTTTACTGACAGATCCAGAACCAAAGACCAGAGCTGAATTCCTCAGATATTCACAGGAAATCACACTGGATCCAAACACAGCTCACACACAGCTGTTATTATCTGAGGGAAACAGGAAAGTGACATTAATGTGGAACAATCAGTCTTATCCTCGTCCCACAGACAGATTCACTGATGTGTATCAGGTCCTGAGTAAAGAGAGTCTGCATGGACGCTGTTACTGGGAGGTGGAGCGGAGAGGAGGAGGAGTTTCTGTAGCAGTGACTTACAAGAACATCAGCAGATCAGGAAATGAAAGTAGATTTGGATACAATGACAAATCTTGGAGTTTATATTGTTACCAGAACAGTTGTACGTTTGTTCACAACAGTATCAACACTGAAGTCTCAGATGGTTTGTCCTCCAGAGTCGGAGTTTACCTGGACCACAGAGCAGGTCTGTCCTTCTACAGCGTCTCTGACACCATGACTCTGCTCCACAGAGTCCAGACCACGTTCACTCAGCCTCTCTATGCTGGAGTCTGGCTTTATGATTATGGATCCACAGCTGAGTTCTGTAAACTCAAATAGCCTTGAGTTATGTAAGAAGTGAGTTAAAGGTGTAGACCACAACTTTCAAAGGTAAACAAATGTCTTTTGGATTCAAACCACTGTCAAACTCGCTGATTAAGTCTGTCAGGTCCACACGACTCTCTCTCTCTCTGTGTTTCTCTGCACCAAAGTCCATAGAGAAAATCAGTGATTTTAACATCACAGCACACAGGAGTCATTGATCCACTGCTGCCTCCATCACTGAGTTCAAATGTCTTATTTTGTCACTTCAGTGTTTGAAATCCTTTGTTCAGACATTTGCAAAGTATCAGATGCTTTGAAGTGTGGTGATGAAGAGAGTTTATGGGAATATTTGTGTTCTAAGACGGCTAAATGTGCTGGAATTATGGGTAAAAGTGGGTTTTTCTTCATTTGTAAATATCTACATATTATATAATTATATATATATTATATATATATATAGTGTAGACTTATATTGACATATCTCAGTTTTTGTGAAGACGTCTGGGCTAACGCGTACAAGAGCTCATTACAAAGCATGTACATACTGCAAAAAAGAAAAAAGAAAAAAAAAAGAGCAATGAGGATAATAAATAAGGCTGGATATTGTGATAGTGAAAATCCGGGCATCACAGATTAGGTTTGAAGCTTCCTAATAACCTTCAAAGGTGTTCCAGGGCCGAGAGGGAAGGTAAAACCTGAGAGACAGAAAATGTCAAATGTCCTTGTTTCCGAATCACTCTTTTTGAAATAAAGTGTATTTTCAGTCTGTTTCAGTTCATATGCAAACATATAGAAGTACTTGTAGAAGTACATAATGGTGGATTTTGAAATGATAAGTGTTTGTTAGTTGTTTTTTAGTTCATTTAAGGGGTTGCCTATTGCATGGGTATAAGTCTATATGTATGTATATATTCTTTTTGGGAGCTGATGCAACTGTTGTTGCTTTCTGCTCTCGTTTGTTTCTGCTTTATTGTACTTTTTTTCATGAGAAAAATAAATAAAAGAAAGAAAGAAAAAGCCATGAACGTGTTCTTAAGAGATTTTATGGGCGGAGTCTTGTAATGATTTTTTTCCACCAGCACAGAAAGTAGAGGTGGGTCAAAATATCAGTTTAGTATGTATATACAGTATATATATATATATATATATATATATATATATATATATACACACGTATGTATATATATATATATATATACACATATATGTATATATATATATATATATATATATATATATGTGTGTATATATATATATATATATATGTGTGTTTGTACTAGTACACAATTTGTACTAGACATATCAAAGGTGAAAGGTTATTGGAAGGTTATAGGTAGGAATCATCTAAAATAATTTATAAAAACATGGACAATGTAAATAAATGCGCTACACGTTGTAGAGTCGGTGACTGCCGTGTGTAATCTGCATTCAAATGTAGTTTAAAAACGATAAACTTCTCTCACTCGCGCCGGTCACATAACGTAGTTCCAGTTTTCGGTCGTGCACGTCTGTCTCGTAGACCTTTGCTCAGAGTGAGACACGCTCACACACAAACCCTCGCAGTGCAAAAGATAAGAAAACTCTCGGGCGTAGAATCTTACGCCCGAAGACCTCCCACGGCGAGAAGGGTCTAGCTGCAGACCCGCAGACCACTCAACGAAACGCCCCTTTACTCAACGAAACGCCCCTTTACTCAACGAAACGCCCCTTTACTCAACGAAACGCCCCTTCACACTACACGACACTCTGATTGGCTCTCAAGAGACTGCGTCTGAAACGTGATGAAGTTTACGTTGACCTAGTATGAAGAGAGAACCCGAAAAAGTAACACGGGAAAAACACGGGAAAATTACGGAGGAAAAGGTAAGAATGGATAAAAAACACATTTTGATATTGAACACTGGATGAATATTCATTATTTGTATCCATTAAATCAATGAAGTGCAGTTTATTAACCAGTAATGTCTGCATGCTGTAACGATAGCGATTGTAACAGCAAGCAAGACGCAGCGATTTTCTCCCTTTTTTTTATTTTTTTCCTTTTTTTCTTTTATTTATATGTACAGGTTATAGCATTGACAATATAACATTGTCTCATTTTCAACCAAGAAACGTATAAGATAAACTATATGATCTCTATATATTAGTATTTATCTGTTTTTTAATCTTTAAATGACTCTGACAAGTTGCACACAGCTTTGCTCATTTGAAAACGTGTGACCTCAGTTCTACAATTGTTAAGATAAAAGATTTAATGATGAATAATATTTTTCATGTTTAGAAATGAGAAGTTCTGTTGAATCACAGTCAACAGTGTCATTTGATTTGATTTATTTCAGTTGGCCTGCATATATTTTAGGACAGGGAAAGTCTTACAGGCAAATGCAGTCCAGTTCATTACTTCTTGATTCTGGATTAAAAATGTTTCCATGTTAAAAATACAAAATACAATTTTAATTTACATTTTCTCTTATAGAGCAACACTACGTTCAGTGAAGGAGCAGACCCTGAGCTGAGTAGATGCGACTCGGACACTGATCTGCACAAAAAAGGGGAGCTATGCAAAGCTTGTGGCTCATCTGCAGGGACACCAAAGGTCAATGGTGGAGTACGGTGGTAAGTCCTAAATTATCAAATATTTTTTCATTTCAACGCTGAAAGGCTTTAATTTCCCCATGAGCCTTATGTATTATGAAATGTGATGTTATTTCTGTTTGTCCTGACCATGGATAACTGTGACCATCAAACTATTCAACTCATCCATTTGAGTATCAGAAACTCAAAATAAGTAAAGTAAAGTAAACTAATGCTGGAGCCATTTCATCTATGTGTACTGTACTTCATGTGTGTAGAATCTTAAGTCAATGTGTATTTTATTTTCACTCTTGTTGAGAATTTAGATATTGAGAAAAAGTTTCAAGATTCCTGCATTTTTATAGATGCCCCTGATAATAATGATTGTTCTCAGAAGTAATGTAACAATTTGCCTCTCAGACAGGCTTATCTGTATATCCATTTAGGGCAGTGATGTTACTGTGGCCAAACAAGTTGCCAGCCAGGATGACACCTCTTATCAGAGGAAGTGCAAATAATCAGGGAAAGAAAATGTCTTATTCAAAGTTCTTAATCACATGTATTCAGTGTTGCATATTATGTGTAATTTAATTTTAGGAAAGGGCCCAACAAGCCCAACAGAAGCGACGCGAGGCATGTTGTCGGTTAACCAGTGTAATCACAGAGGATCAGGGCATGCTGCAACACCTTAAAGTGAGTGACAATGGCATTTAGTGTGGTGTTTGTGTATTTGTATATGAATACCCAAACTAAAATCCTATACAATTTTTATAGAACATCATCACAGGCAACACGGTGTCTCCTTGGGCCAAGAAACAGGACAGGGTCATCCTTCTTTTTGAAGATGATGAACAAGTGGACAAAGTCATGCACTTCTTGTCTGAAGTACTCAAACGTACTGAGACAGACAAGAAGTCTGCAGATCCAGTGGCATTCGTAATGGATGTACTTTTGCCAGAGGTGAGATCTCAGACACTGACACTGATGTGTAGACTACATGTTTTATATGACTGCATATGTCTGTCTCCTTTTAACACATGGTCACTGTCTAACACAATCTTAAATCTTAATCTTCATGCCACAGGCAACAGTATACGCCCTCGGAGCTGTTCACTCCATCTCCCTGGACAAAGCCAAGGAGATGTACATGCGTGGCACAGAGTTTGACTCAAGGTAAGCCGGATAGTTTAGGAAACTGTTAATCCAATTTTCAGTTTATATCTTATTATGTATTTGAGTGTCTTTAACGACTTCATTATTTTGCTATATCGTTTTGTCTTGTCAGCGAGATAACCCAGCTTGGGGAACAGCTTCAGAGCCACATTTCCTCAAAAGCGAGGCAGAACCTGGATATCTTCCTGAGCAATTACAAGAAAGCCTTGGAGTGTGAGGAATTCCTCAGACGCCTGTAATCCCTGGGTAGTGAATGTGTCTGCTGGATAGTCTGTTGTGTATAAAATAAAGAAAATATATCATTCATCACTTGTATTCATTACATGGATTTGAAAATTAAACAACTTTCTGTGCAGAATCAAGGGTTTCAGTGCATTTGTTTTACATTCATCAAAAGACCTACTGATGTCCAACTGGCTGGGTTTGATTCAGATACCAATGTTTCACATATCTTCCTGGAAATAGGTCACATCTCCTTAATGACATACTCAGCAGATCTCGTCTACTTAACATCTGTCTACCATCACCTGGACCACACCAGCACAGAATTTTAGGAGGGTTTCTTTCAGGTTAAAAACCTGATCAAGTAGACTTTTATTAGTTCTAATCGTTGTTCTGTCCAGTTGAACAACATGTCAAACTACAGACTAATAAGACATTCAATAAATGTAGGCCTATATTAAACACACCTTTTTGTAACATACAGGTTGCCATGATGTTGGAAGTTTGCAAAAACAAATGAAATTATTCAAAGTGTGTGTTCAAAGTGGAATTTGTGATATTATATTGTATAAACGTGATATTATATTGTATAAACGTGATAATTATATTGTATAAACGTGATATTATATTGTATAAACGTGATAATTATATTGTATAAACGTGATAATTATATCACATAAACGTGATATTATATTGTATAAACGTGATAATTATATCACATCAACGTGATACTATATTGTATAAACGTGATAATTATATCACAAAAACGTGATACTATATTGTGTAAACGTGATGTTCAAAGAACTTTTCCAATCAGCATTTATATATTTTAGCAGTTTGGCTATAACATTTCATACTTTACAAAGTGACATTAATTATTCACAAATTTCACAGAAAGTACATTTCTGTGTTCATAAAAGTCAACACGAGTATTTATTCTTCTCTATTCCTGTCGCACACCGGGATAAAAGTCTCTTGTCAACAAGTGTCTGTGAAATACGCGTGTGTAAATAAAGTTTCAATAAAAGAAGACGTTATCACGTTAGTAAACGTCATCACGTTAGTAAACGTCATCACGTTTCAGACGCAGTCTCTTGAGAGCCAATCAGAGTGTCGTGTAGTTTGAAGGGGCGTTTCGTTGAGTAAAGGGGCGTTTCGTTGAGTGAAGGGGCGTTTCGTTGAGTAAAGGGGCGTTTCGTTGAGTGGTCTGCGGGTCTGCAGCTGGACCTACTTGCCCACGGCCGAGAGGACGGTGGCCCGATGCCGGCGGAAACGGAAATGCCTCCGCTCGCTTCTATGTAAGTTGTGCTAACTTTACCAGCGCGTATTTTATCTTTTAAAATAATGGTATCAGGCATGAGAATGGTGTTTTGGCGTGTCCTAGTGGTGATATACGGTAACTGCATATAACCACATTGTGGTTATATAGCCCATGTGAAAAACTGAGTTGCTGATCGCAGTTCCTCGTGAATGTCCTCAGTATTTATTCATTTACTTTTCCTTCTAATTAATAAGAGCGAGTACCTTATTTATGTTGTTACAGATCATTTTCATGGACTGTGGTCTTTGTGATTGTGTTGATTTCCTTTCATTCTGCCTCTGTCGTTTTATTGATGTGCTTTTCATGGCAGTGTGTGACTTGGGACATGGAATCTTCCAATTTCTTTTTGTGTAAAAAATGAAAACTGTCTCGCCTTGACATTTTTGTTGTTATGTGTTGTGATATCTAACATGTACCATATTAGAAAATAATATAGTAATGATAATAATAATAATAATGATGTTACCTTTCAGTTTCCTCCCACAGTCTTTTTGGGGATTTGGGGATTAGGCGATGTACAGTGCCTTGAGATGATCTATGCTGTGGTTGAATAAATTGAATACAGATTATCTTACAACGACCAGGATGAATGAGAATCCACACAAATGTTTTCATTTAGATCAACTTAAGTTTAATTACACCCCTCCCCCCCCAAAAAAGGACAGAGAAAACCAAAAAAGTCTCTTGAACAATCTACAGTCATCAATTTCCTCAGAATCAGGAGAGTCAGTCCCTCTGAACATTATTATTATTATTGTTATTATTGACAATAATACTAGATTATACAGCACGTCATCATCTTGTGCTTCCTCTAAAACACTGTTATACTATTATTTCTGTCGTTGTCTCACCGGGACCTTTGGGTCCTGATATTTGTCACCTAGGTGGATTCCAGGATGTTCGCGTGGAGCGGAGAAAAACCCTAAGTCGAGGCCGGAACTGAAATCGAACCGGGGATCTTCACAGGTGCAAGGGCGGCGGCGCGACACGAGCACCGTGAGTAGAACACCCAACCGGCACAAATTCAGGCCCATTTTTGTGAGTGATTTTGGTCGTGAAAGACACAACATGATTACCAACGTTGGGAACGACGAATGGACGTGCAGCGCAGTAACATAATAAAAGAACAGAGATTTGGCGTTTTATTATGTTTAGATAACAGAGTGTTCTGACGCGGTGGAACATACAGACATTAACGTGGAGAAGACGTAAAGGGATGTGACACAGAGGAACCGGTCCACTAGGTAGCCATGATTGACAACTCTTTTCCCTATCACCTATGAACTTGCCCAGTGTAGGGTTCCCACACCTTGGTTCACATCAAATTCAAGGACTTTACAGGACCAATTTCCTCAAATCCCAGGACCGAATATGCTACTGACACAGTTTAAGATGGAAGGGGCAACCTGTAAGAGCGTCTTCGCCCATGATGGTGGCCATTTGTATTGATTTGCATCTGGACAAGTGATTGTCCTTGGGATCTTGGTCAAAGTAAGTGTTTTGTAAGTTTTCTTTGGTGAGACAGAGATCTTAGACTTTTTATTTCCCAGGCATCAAGTCGTCATGTCATCTGTGGCTCCACGGTGCTCCACAGTGCCACCGAGATGCTAAAACACAGACAGAAACGTTTAAAGTGGTAGTTCGTGTTATTCTGAAGCGTGATTTCTATTTTTCTATACGGGGGACCCACTTTTTAAAGACGGTAAACAATCGTGACGGGTGCAAATTTGTCAATTACATACATATTATATATGCATGTTATTTAAAAATGGTAGGATTTTTTTTTGTTAAGGGACCCCAAAAGATTCCCCATGACCCATCTGTGGGTCTCCAACCCAGTGTTTTTGAAATCCTTTGTTCAGATTTACCTCAGTGACACAAAGTGACCACACGAGGCAGCAGGCTAAAAACGGCTTATTTTCTCTATAGACTTTGGCGTGGGGCGAGTCCCCACTGGAAGCCACGCTTTCACTTCTCAAGCTGGTTCTGGATCAGTACGTCAATATGACCACACTTTAAAGAAATACATTTGGAACCATCACTTTAACTGCTTTACAGTTTGTGATAAAATAAAAAAACATAAAAAAAAAAAGTGCTCTGAAATCACTGAAAGGTTAGTGATTAGTGATAATAGATAGATATTTCTGGGTGGTGGTGGGGGTAATCAACTCTTCTTAATGTTCATTCAGTAATCATTCATCAGGTACAGTACACCGATCACGATGTTATTTGAATTGACTCTATTGACACAGGACTGATCGCCAACCGCTATATTTTCTCTCCATTTAAACTATACACACATACACACACACACACACACACACGCACGCCACATGTTTTCTCACTGATAGTGTGAACTTGTAGAAATAAAACATTATTTTTTTCTCTTCTGGTTATCATTGTCAAGCATCAGTTCATGTTGGGCGAGCAGGAGTGAGGGAGGAGGAGGAGCGTGATGGAGAGGAGGCGAGGACACAAGGAGGTGAAGCACAGACGGGTGGTGTGTTGGTTTGAAGCGACAGAGAGTCCAGCGGCTTTTCAAACGTTCTCCATCCACTTTTGAAGTTGCTTGACGGGGTGAAGTTAATGATAATGAGTAAACGTAAACGTTTGGATTCGTCCATTACTTGTTTGGTCCACAAAATGTTGAAGAATATTGATCCAGTTTTTCCCAGAAGCCTGGAAACGATGTCCACAAACCAAAAGGATTCAGTTTCAGACGCAAAGGAAACCTTCACATAACGAGAAGCTAACTTCTCAGACCGCTTATCAAAATAGTGGACGAGGAATTTAGCGATAGATAAATCTGCTCTTTCTTTATTATTATTATTATTATTATTATTATTGTTGATAACAGAAATTAGTTTACGAGTTTTACGCTGGTGACACTGGGGCGCAAACTTTCCCCCGAACGAGCTGCTTCTCGTGGATAACAGTACGAAAGCGGACTGGACTCTTGATGTCGTGTTTCAAAGACCGATGCGTGTCATGCATTTATCTGGGGATGGTGACGTCTTTATGTCTGTCATATAGCAACACACGCGCGCGCACACTGTGGTGGAGGAGGAAGAGGAGGAGGATGGAGGGAGTGATGGAGAGAATGAAGAGCCAGATACAACAACACAACGTAACAACCTGAGACTGGTGTGGTGGAGCTGGTCGTCGGGTTAAAGAAGAAGGAAACAGGAAAGAGAGAGAAGCCCGGGACACACCGTCACAAACGTTTACTTTTAAAATACACGTTTCACCCTCTTACAAGCGTCATGATACTCGGGCCGCTTGGATTTGTTGGATGTAGAATTGTCAAATTCCCCTCCAAGACAACTTTCATTTTCCATATCTGGCAGTTATTCAATCGTTTCGGAAGTACGGTACTGAGAAGCTGACGTCACAAACGCGCGCCATGCCGCTGAATCTCGTCTGCGATTGGACGGTCGTTCCACGGTAAAGTCCTGAGAGGCTACTGTAACGACACATCTATGCTTTCCAGGATCCATCCATTTGTCCGTCTCCTACCGCTTTATCCTCCACATGAGGCTCGCGCAGGGTGCTGTGCCAGTCTCCGCTGACGTAGGGCGAAAGGCCGAAGCGGTCTAGGAGTTACGGTGATGAGAAGTACGCGTACCAAGTTCTGCAGGCGGAGGGTGGCAACAGAAGGTACCATTGCAGGTGTACTAAATCTAATTTCGGGCAGGACTAATACACCCAGATAACGTGATCGGGAGTAGAAAAGTGCGAAATCCAAGCCAATGCATTTTTGCACATTTTTGTCGGCTTCAAGAATGAAGTATTTTGAAGGCAAGACATGGATTGGCAATCGCAAACATCAAGCCACCAGCTAAATTTGTTTTTGGTCAACCAGGAAAATGCCTCAGGCTGAAAAGGGGGCATCATCGCCACCTAGTGACCAACTGAATTAGACACTAATGCAACTGTCGTGGCGGTGTGTACTGGGCTACAGACGGAAAGAGAGGGAGACAGAGAGAGAGAGAGAGGGAAAGCAACAGACGGATATTCAGAGAAAGAGAGAATTAGTGCAACAAAGATAAGTAAAGCGACACTTTCTGGAGTCAGCATCAGGAGACGGGAAGGGTGGGGGTCAATAAGGTAAGATGAGACGAGGACAAGGAATGAGGTTAAAAGAGAGAGAGAGAAAGTTCAGGGAAAGAAGGATGAGACGGCAAAGGAGGGAAGAATTGCCACAGGAACAGTAGTGCTTTCAGGAGTACGGCTGCGGAACTCCATATCCTGGTCTGTAGATGGGTCTCCCCGTTGGTGACTGAGAACTGGAGTAGGCGGGGCCTGTCGGGTAGCTGTATCCGCCGTAGCTGTATGAGGCCGGGTAGGGGGCGGGGCCACTCTGGGGGTTGCTGGGGGTGTACTGGCCAAACGCTGAGCCTGGGTGTGGGGCAGGGAAGGAGGGCTGGGTGGGGTAAGGGCAGGTAGACGCAACTGGAGGCCCGAAAGCGGGCCTGGGGCCGGAGTAGCTACCTTGTGGGGTAAAAGGTGAGCCTGAACTTGGGTATGGGGGAATGGCAGGGACGGAGGCGGCTGCTGCTGCTGCAGGGGGAGGGTTGGGTGAGGAGACGGGGTAGGGGCTGTAGGGGAGGCCTGCGGATGAGGAGGCCGGCTGAGAGGCGTTTTGGTAAGTGGAGGACTGAGGTTTTGAGTTCGGCTGCTGTGGATTTGTCGTGGTGGCCGTCGTCGTGGGCTGACTCCAGGGTGAGGGCGTGGCAGCAGGGTCCTGATTTATGATGCCTGCTGACGACGTCATGGCTGCGGGGTTGGACTCGCTCCTCTGTCGCAGGATTTCCTGGAGTTTCTCTATCCGCACTCGTCTTCTGTGAGCGAGGGAGCGCAGGGAGAGGAAGCGCTCTAGGAAGGAGTCCAGTGACAGGGAGCCCTCCAGAAACTCGTCAGCGAGAGCCTGTGAACACAGAAGCACTGGCCGTTACTAACCGGTCGAGCTGGGGCAAAATGCTTTTTGACACGATTATATCGTGATACTTGGGCGCTTGGATGAAGCTAACCGCCAACACCTGAGTCTTGAGATGAATTCATTACTTTTGCTGCTCTTTCACTACATGGTTCCGGCATGGCGCGACTCTGCACGTTTTTCACTAGTTTGTGTGTTTGTGAGTTGTGCCGTGCTTACATAGTGGAAAAGCGCCATTTGTAGACCCAGGAAAAACTTCCAAATGCTCCTTTTCGGGTGCTTTGGTGGCATGAATGTTGCTCGGGAGGAGTTTTGCTCAAAAGTGTCCTCAATCATCACTTCTGAACCACATACACTATGTGGCATACACTATGTGGACACCTAACAGCTTCCACACTTCTTAGAAGACTTTTCCTCAACATTTTGAAGTGTTTCTATGTGAATTTGTGTCCATTTATTCTGTAGAACCATGTCTTTATAGTCCTTGCTTTGTGCACTGGGACAACGTCATAGAAATGGACTTTGCTCACAGCACCCTCTGATGGACAAACTGCTAATTACTTTAAAGTGTCTGGCACATGTGTGGATTTCTTCGCTCGTCAAACAGGTTTGATTTTAAGTTTTCACCCACAACTGCTACAGTAAGGTTGCACTCTGTGGTCATATTAAATAAATCTTTGAGGTTAAAAGTTAATGATTTTCTCTAAGATAATGCACCAGGTTTCAGTCTGAAAGGTTATTCACTGACCTCTGAATCTGCCTCTGTTTTGCCGCCCTCTGTCTGTAATCTGGAGAACAGCGCCTCTGGAGACACCTGACCCACCATGCCATCTGAGGAGGAGGAGGAGAGGGGGAGGAATAAAAGGAGAGCAAGGTAACAGGAAAAACAGGTTGTTTTGTTCATGTGGCGGTGACATTGTCATTTTTTTCTCGTATTCTGCTCTGGAGGAGGAGTACAAACATGTGGATCTGTGTCAGGTGACGTTACTGTATTTACAAACAAAAAGAAAAATCCTCTGTTATTCTCTATCTCTCTCTATGGTTTTTTAAGTTTCTTTGCAGTGTAGGAAGTTCTGGCTGGTGACGGGGAACTAATTATTCCAATGAAAAGCTGCGATATGAGGTGGTTTTTAATGGCACGCCCTCTGAAATGACCATACCAACTCAGTTTTGAGGCTACAATCCCATTAGAATCTCAAATCACTTACTTTTCATGATGCTAAATAGATTTTATTGTTCAAAAATGCTAAAGTAAACAAAAAAACAATTGGTTATACAATATGTGCGACAAAGAAAATTAATGCATTATTCAAAAACAGATGAAAGACCATTTTGGTGGTCTCTTACGCTGAAATTAGCAAAGTATGAACCCAGGTGAACCTGAAAAAGTTGATGAGCCTTACAATGTAAAGGGAAATTAAAAAAACTTAATTGTGTTAGTCTGATGAAAAGTTGACATGCAAACACATTTGTCTAACTGGAATTGTGCCAACTCAAATTTCTCAAAGTCAGACTCACACTCTAATGTGTTCGTTCATCTGAGACCGGCTTAGGTAAGACTCTGGTCCCACTGAAGGAATAAAGGAAAAATTGTCCATGGGCCAATTTGAATTTGGACCTGTTGCTGACCACTGCTCTGAGTAATAATTGGGGGGGGGAAAAACCTACAAAATAATCTGATTAAACACCAAACACTGCAGTAAAACACAAAGAACCCAAATTACGGCATGTCCTACCTCTGAGGGAGCAGTGTTGTCTGTAGGTTTCTTGGACAGCCTCTAACTGCGAGTATCTCTCCACCAGCGCCTCCTTCTGTTCCTCCACGCGAGGCTTCATGTCCAGGTTTTGCTCGGCGAGGCTGCGATTTGATGCCAGCGCCATTTCTCTTTCCAGCTGGATGTTCTGGATCTGAAGAGAAGGACGGACCATCAGATCACGACAACTTCAAATTCAGGTAGACTGATTAACCGTGACGATATTTGATAATCGGCATTGGCAATTATTACAAAATGACGCATGTTTGTTCTCAGACACTTAAGATAGATGTACAGAAGCCCTAATTAAAAACATCCATTATTGGTCAAGTTCTATAATCATATCTACTGGTTAAATTCCCTCTGAAATGTCTACATTACAGATATAATAACCCAGCCAGGGGAAAGAAAGGGAAATAATGTCTTGTTTGCTTACGCTTTGTGCCGTTTCCGTGTTCATATTTAGCGACAAACAGAGACATAGACGAGCTGTGGGTGTGCAGTGCAACAATCAACTGATCTGTTTTGTTTCAACACTTTTTTTTCACCCCTGTGTGCGAAATCTCTAAAGACAGGACGTGTCCTTGTGATATCTAGCGTCTCTTCATGACTTTAGTTACTTTTCATTGACAGTAGTCTGTCAAACAATCTCCAAACACAAGACGAATGAATGACAGCGTAAGAGAGAGCTGGGAATGTGACGTCATCGTTTTTCCTAAAGTAGCATCCCAAGTAGGCCGGCGTTTTGAGATCATCACACTCTGGGAGGCGTTTTCAAAAAATACCAATTTAAGAGACTTTCTATTCTGGGCTACAGCAAATTAAATCAGTCCTATAACACACTTAGGAAACTTAAGACTAGTTAACATAAGTATGGGAGTCGGAGATGATTCTCAGGGACACAGCTGACCGAGTGTTGCATAAAGCAGTTACACAGTGTTAGAGCACTGGGGCAAAGTCTAACTGTGTCAGACGGCAACCTGATACACAACAAGTTAAAACTGTCCAGCCCTTCACCGTCAGTCCACCGGCCGTCCTGCATGTGTCTCCTGTGACAATCTGAGATCTTATGTCCCTGTGCCTGCTCTAAAAGAAAATACACTGCGTCACAGGGCTGAGCGCTTTTGAATCAATATCTTATTGCGATCATTTTGACGGAAATTGCGATTTTGCAATACAACTGATATGAGAGGGAGCGGTCATTTTTATATAATTGTATAACAACATATTTAAAATGATAACTGTGTGATATTTGTGTAGATCCTTGGCAAACAAAGATGTTTTTTTCAGTCTGTCAGGACAATATTTAACCTGAAATGGTAATTTGAGAAACATTTTGGCTTTAAGATAAAATTCCAATTAATTGTTCAGCCCTACAGTGTCAGTAAATAAGATATTGTCTTTGGCAAAACACTGTGCAGGTATTAAGACTGCCAGTCTGTGGCCAATTCACTTTTTATACGAAGTAACACCCAAGTAAAGTGAGCTATGGACTTTTCACAGGAGGCAGATGTATTCCCAATAAGATAAGTTACTCTCTCATCATCCTCCTCTTCCTCACATATACTTCACACACGGGTATAGTGAAATTAGATTACGATGGAGTGAGAGACAACGTGACTTCCATTGTTATTATTTAAATTATTGAGCCGAAAGACGAAGCTCTCAATTTTCCTGGTCAATCTACGTTCCTACCCTCACCCATGGTCACCAGCAGCTGCTGGTGACTGAAAGAATGAGATCACGGACTGGGCTCTCCCTTAGAGACAGGGTGAGAAGCTCTGTCATCTGGAAAGGGGCTCAGAGTAGAGCTGCTACTCCTCCGCAGAGAGAGGAGGCAGATGACGTGGCTCAGGCATCCGGTTAGGACGCCTCCCTGGTGAGGTGTTTCGGGCACGTGCCACTGGTAGGAGGATGCCTCGAAGACCCTCAGGTCTCATTGGAGAGACTAGGTCTCTCAGCTGGCCTGGGATACCTCGAGATTCCCCCAGAAGAGTTTGACGAAGTGGCCGGGGAATACTCAAGCTGCTACCCCCCGACCCGACCTCGGGTAAGCGATAGATGGATGGATTATTTTTCTGGTTATTTGTTTCATTATGCAGTTGTGTACCTGCCAAACCCAGATGTCCAGAATAAACAGTGTAAAGGAATTACAATTGTACGACATTACACTAACTGGATTATGAGTTGTGTAGGGCAGCACTGGTCGTACAGGCTGTGAATCGCACCCTTGACTTCACATAGAAAGCCATTCTTTCCTGTAAGGGCTCACTGAAAAATATGGGCTTAATGGGAAGTGATGCCTCATTCTTACCTCATCAGACTCCAGAGCCATAGACTCCACCCTCTCCGGGTTGTCCAGAAGCTCCTGCAGCTCTGACTGGCTGAGGTCCTGGAGCTTCTCCATTGGATTTGCCAGAGTGGCTGTCCGTCACAAAGGAACCAGGAAACAAATGTAAAAAAAAAAGAAGCAATATCTGGAAACAGAAAGTGAGAGGACTGATTGAATTTCCTGCCAACAGCCTCAGGTAGAATAGCATGACAGTTTCTCTCACAACACATTTCCAGGAACCATGGCTTAATTAGGGCTGTAACGATTAACCGGTTATTAGATGAATTGCTAACTATTTTGATAATCAAGTTTACTTTTGTTTAAAGATTTTGTCAAATGTGACTGTTTTCTGAGTTCCGGATAATTTTGTAATTATCATAACTAAGCGGTGGATTCTGATACATATTTTGTCCGAATGTAGGTTACGACCAGAGGACCCACATTCTTGTTTATAGAATGGATATCCAAATTTTGGACAAAAAGCAAGGGCTGCAACAATAACTGATTACAGAATGAATTACCGTCAAACACTTAAATAAGCAGTTTGAGTGTTGATGATTTTCAGCTTTAATATGAATATCTTCAGGTTTCTTAGCTCCATAATAACAAAGAATATTGTTTAAGTGGAATAGTTGTGTTTTGTGGACAAATGTTATGGATCAATAAAGAAAATAATAAACAGATTGATCATAGAGATGTAAACTCCAATACAGTTCAAAGTTCCTTTACATGTATATTCATATATTGCATGATTTACAATGCAAAACATGTAGTACATACAACACCAGCATTTTAGCTGAGTCATGCTGTGAGCTGGTTATTCCATCTTTTTATGAGTGCAGAATGTTTGCGTCAGCACAAACGTGTTTTTAAAAGGTTCTGTGATTAAAAGTTGTATTGGACGGATATACATCTTGAGGCTGTGACATCGGTATCAGTACACACACGAAATAGTGATATCAAGCCAATTAAAAATTATCTTTAGAAAGTACTAAGCTGTTATTATCACATTTGATCATCCAAGCCACAACTAAGAATATAAAACACCATTCCCCATTCTATAACAACTTAAGACATGTCCACAGTCCACATTTACAATTTGTGCTTGCGGAGGTAATGAAGTGAAATTTAGGATTTTTGGATTGTATCCAATTACGGATTAATCAAATACTGAATTAATTGTAAACTATTTTGATTAAACAGTTTGAGGTTAGTTTTCCGATTCTTGAATGTTAATATATTCTGGTTTCTTTTGCTCCATAATAATAAAGAAATCATTAAAAACCGGATCATTTTGATTGGGGAGAAAAACAAGACATTTCCAGGTGTGGAAAAACACCGATCTACACATTTTTTTCAATATTTACTGACATTTTATGGACCAATCGACTATGAAAACAATTAGACGCGTATCGCACCGACGTCAACATATTGAGTATTTGTATCGGTTTATTACTAGAAAGGAGTGTATAATACCGTATTTAGAGTGTATGGAAGGACTTGTGAGGCCATTATTAACATATAAATAGAAAACAAACGACATCACCCCAACGCTTATTATACTACACATAATATCTGTGATGAAAGTGGGTCATTTTAATGTTTTGACAGTAGGCTAATAGCTAGCTAGCATATCAAAGTAGTCCGTGTTGAGGAGCAGTTTTGGGGTGAGTGACTGACTCGAGGCCACGGGGCAGGAACAAGCGGTTTGTTCCCGAAGAAAATAGGGCTGAAAATGACACTGACACTTACTTAAAACACGACGCTAGCAAACCAGATCCCGCCTGACACCGCGCCGTAGTGACATCCACCACAGCCTCGGTGTTCCGCTGACAGCTGACGTGACACGGCCTCGGGATCTCCGACCTGCCCTCGCTCGCTCCGCCGGCTCGACGAGCTAGCTAGCTTCCTCAAACACGTCCGCGTTCAGCCGACGGTTCAGCGTCGAGCGAACTGACGACGAAGACAATAACAACAACGGCAGGTATGATCGCAATGTCAGCCACCGTCAACTTCCAGGGAAGCCCCGGCGACGGCGGCGGCGGCGGTGGTGGTTTGACGATCAGAAACTGGAGCCCACGGTGACGCCACACGGGCCCAACGACCGCACCGACAGCCTCCTCCGTGTTCCGGTAGGTGTTAGCTAATCCGACGCCCGACCGCAGTCGACACAGCGGGTCGTAAATAACGACAAAATACGAGCTGGAAAGAAGAAAGTTTCACTTCTCGCTGTCAGAAACCGCCGCCATTTTGAGAACTCGCCACGTCCCCGTGGTTCGCAGGGGTGTTCACACGGAACCAAAACATTCCAAAAAACGGTCCCCAGTAGCGCTACTCAAACGTGCAATTGTACGTGTGAAATGTCTACATTTTAGCGACAAATGTGGTGATTCTTTTTTTCCCCCACAGTGGCCGTTTTCGCTCAGCTTGTCCCCCACGCGGCCGGGGTAATGGTACCGCCCTGTGTTCAGCTGATATAAGGGAAGCCCCTTCGAAATGTGACGGTAATGTTCCAGCTGCTGCTGCCAGTGTCACCGCCAACTGCTACTGGTGTTGTTGTTGTTGTTGTTGTTGTTGTTATTGTTATTACCGTCAGAGGACAAAACATGCCACGGTGGCACCGCTAGAGATGTTGGGCTCCATGAAAGAATATGAGTGCCTAAGTGTTCTTTTTTTTGAAAAGCTGCAAGGTTAGGGGTACTTTCAACAGTACCTCCTCAACATGGGTGGTGTCGTCATAGCACTGCTGTGACATAGTTTTATACGCAACACAAACTTGTGACAATCAAGTAGTTGTTTTCAGTGTAACTGAGTCATTAGAATCAGTTAATTTAAAAAAACAAAAAAAAGACTTGTTCCTGCAACGCTGGCTTTCAGCAGTGCTGTTGCTAAATACACCAGACTCCTCTGTTAAATATTGACATTTTAGATATTTCCTTTGCTAACTGTTGGAGATTAATGCATGTTTTCAATGATTTTTAAGTGATCTACAGTTTGGCATTGTTTGCTTTGTTTCTTGTGTCGGACGTCTATGGAATTAGATTTGTGTCAATATTTGTCAAAATACAGAAATTGCAAATAAAAAAACGATTTAATCATTCAAAAATACAATTTTTTGTATTTGTTTGAACCATTTTTGTTTGCAATAATCGGTGTTTTTTGTTTGCTTCGACTCTTTTGCATGCCATTCTGACCATGGGAGGGCATATGAAGCTGCCTGCTGATTGGCTACTGAGTTTTGGAGCGACAGCTCAATCAGAAGTAGTCACACGCTTGGAGTTGTTGTCCGTCTGGAAGTTGTTCCCCCATATAACAAATGAAAAACCATGGCGCAAAGAACAAGTGAGGGAGCAAAGGAGTCAGCGCAAATAAAAAGTGTTTCTTCAGACAAATAAAATGCAGGATTTTGGAATGATTAAATTGATATTTTATTTGCGAGTATTTTGATTTTGTGGTTAATTTTTGTTTGCTTCATGAAAAGTGTTGTTTGAAAATATTGACACAAATCTAGTTCCATAGACGTCGCACACATGGCTCTTGCAGTGATAACACTCTCTTACCAATCAGTGGCCGGCAGTCTGTTGACATCTCGACTCAGCTTGCTTGGAACCTCGTCAGATCAGGTACGAAAAAAGCCCCAGATACCAGGTACTATCACTGATCGGAAAGCAAAAAAAAGAGAGCCGAGCATGGTAGTGCCAGAACTGTACCATGGAAAACAACCTTTACCCAGTATTTGGGGAAGTGCTATTATTGGTAAAAGTAGCAGTTTGTAAGGAGACAGCCATCTTGCAATGAGAAAGATAAAATATGAGAATCAAAAATGATAAAAAGGCTTTTATTTATAGAATTAAACATTGTTAATAACATTTAGTTATATGCTCTTTTATATGGATTTATTTCACAATTACAAACATTTACTTACATGTTCACAAACAGACAGACGTTGGTACGACACGTGTTAGTTATGCAAAATAGCGTCGCAGATAACAAGGCCAGAGTAGTGACTGAAGGATTGTTTATCATTGAGCTCAAGTTAGCTTACCGTTAGCTCCAGTAAGTAGAGAGAAGAGAGTGAAAAAAACATTGTCCAACCCTAACCCTCATTTGACTTGTTTGATTACACTTAGCTCTATAGCTACTCCTGTCCCCAACAGTCAAAAAATAGGGCAACTGCTGACTGGTTCTTGAAGTAAAACATTTTTTTTCCATCTCTACAGGAATCTGCAAGACTGACAATTTTTCAAAAAAGTGGAAGTGAGAAATGTGTGTGGAAGTGAGAAATGTGTGTGAAATTAGTTTTTTGGCATAAACACTGACCTTGTCAAGACCAGGAGTCCTCATGGAGACCAAAACCCGGCCCTAATGAGGTAGAACCTGACTTCTGAGGAACTGGTTAAGTCCAATGTTAAGATTTGAATTGTGGTGAGGTTAAGGTTAGGGTTAGGCACTAACTGGTTATGATTAAAGGCTTTTGTGGCCTGGGTGAATTCACTGAGTCAGCCAGAAATGTGATTTCGACATCTTTGGCAAGGATGTTGTTTTGGCCAACTCAGAATCAGGCAAGCCTAAGTCAATGACAAGAGAGAAGCAATGTCTAAAAGCTTTTGTATACATCCAATGTGGCGGCCACCAAAGTTAGACTTCATTACTAGCAAGCCATGGCTCCTAGAAAACTACAAGCACGATTGCTGATACATTATCCAGATCATTGGTCTGACTGGTTGTAGGTTTAACCAATTGTGTAAACAGGCATTTTGATATATGCTTGTTGGTCCATACCCTTTCTAGACTTGTATGATTCTGGCGTTGGCCAGGCTACGTCTTTTGTCTAGTCCACACGTAGCCAGGCTTTTCTAAAAACTGATATTTTCTGTTGTCATTTTTATTTAAAAAAACAACACTTCATCCAAACGGGTTTGTTTGCAAAAATATCTTGAGAAGAGTTTCTGGAAGTATGTAGAGAGAATTAGCCCCCCCAATCCGAAAGCTTTGTCTAACTCTGGTCCAAATTTGGCATCTGCATTATGCAATTGTGCATCTGTGGGAAGGACGTTTGACGGAATTCATTGTTAAACACTGTTTTTCGCATCCACAAATCTTCACTTTCAGGGACAAAACTTTTAAATTATACCCGGCCACGTGTGGACAAGGTGTCCACATGGCGTCCAAATGAATGGAGGTCAAGGCAGTGTCTTTGAATGAAATCTGTGTGTGTGTGTGTGTGTGTTAGTCTGTTTTGAGTGCTTTGAAGGCAGAAACCGTCAGGAGGCATTGCAGAACCACAGCACATGTGTCATAGAGCACCAACAGCAGAGTCACACTGGAGGTGTAGGCCTGCAGAGGACAAAAACATACACATCAATAATCAACAGATTAATCGATCTTCGCTTGTGCATGCTTTTATTTTGGCAACTAGAAAATGTACGGGTCAGATTTTCTTTAAAAGTGTTGGGGATATAAAACACTTGTGGTCAGGTTTGGAGGCACAAAGCACCTGGTTTTGTTGAGGAAAAAGGTGGTCATGAGTTGCAGGTTATTAAAACAACAGGAGTCCTCATAACACAGTTAACACCATAAAATCCATCAACACATCAACAATGTGTTGCAGGGAATAAACACACTCTCCATGGATGTTTCGCTCTTTGGGCCATTTTTATATATTTTAGTGGGAAAGCACAGGTGTACACACCATAGACCCACTACCAAAGGACCAAGGTTTCTGTATAACCACTTAAAATGTGTTTTGTATTTTTTAACAGAACTTTTACTAAAGTAGCTTGTTTTTGCTAATAAAAGGTGGGGACATTGGTCATTTGTTTTGCAAACAAATTAAATACAGTAAAATTCATAATTTGTGCACTTTGCACTGGTGACGTCTTGTTGAGACAAACGGCCACAAACTGAGCAGGAAACAAAGAGCTGCTGGACGTCCTCCATTGTTGTCTCTTGTGTTGTGTTGATGTCGTCGTTTGTTGTTGTCGCACCGATACGACGTTGCCATCACCACACCCTGCCTACCAATCAAGCCTGACCCAGGGCTTCTAAATCATACCATTCTGTAGCAAACCAAACTGTACCATGATGGAAACCCCCCTTTTTATGTTACGGGGCACAGTACCTTAATGCATCAAAGTTATAAGCACAAGAACATAGGTGAAATAAAACTGAAGCAGGCAACACTTTTTGAGTGTTTTCAAAAAGAAAAGAACTCACTGCGAGCACTTCTTCAGGACACTTAAAACGTGATGGTCTGTCATTGGGAACAGGAATGCAGTCTTCCGTGTGCACTTTGTTCAGGCTGTAGCAGTAGAGGACAAATGCAAGCAGCGCCCCCAGCAGGCCAAGCGCATTGCTGCAGGCACAACCCTGAAGCTGTGGAAGATCAATTCACTGTGAGGTTGACAAAGGGCCCGTTCACATCTGGTAATAACATCCGTCCTCCCTGATACAGTCACATTTGGACAAGTGACTAAATTAGATTGGATTTAGCCTTCTCCACCTTTTGTATGTGTCTGTCCATCGTGTTCTAGGGAATCAAGGCTGTATGTATGTTGCTCAAACACGGAGTAAGTTTTAACTATTAGAATTAAGAAACCACGGGACCATCAGTGTTAATATTGCGACAGTGGGTGCAAATAAATTAATCTGTGAGCTCCAAATAGCCGCAGATCAAGCCTGTCCTCCAACATACAACCCAAGATTGCAGTCGCATAATAGCAGCACTCTGGTACCATGGGCGTGTCATCATCAAATAGCAACACACTCATTTGATCGAACGTGTTGTGTTATTGTCTGTAACTTACTGCGTAGCCAAGTGTTTCTTTAAACCCTAACCTCACATTTCTCCTACCACTGGGGGCTGTGTATTAGGAACTTCTCCTATGGGTCGTATTTGGGGGTTAACTCGAACAACCCTGTTGGAGGACAGGTGGCAGTCTTTAATCTGTTTTGAGGATGAATTGCGTTCTGGTTCTGAGGACAACTTCTAGGCAGATTGGGAGCTTTCAGACCTCGGGTCACTCAGGACAGATATTAATACCAGATCAGGTCGCAAACCCGGGTCTTTTTTTCTGTAAGGAAAGAGTGCTAGCCACTACTCTACCATGTGACCCCAAATATCTGCTGTTAACATTAAATACAGAAAGTGGGGGTGATGAGACGTTACCAGGCAAGAAACTTACCAGGTATCTGCTGGGGTACCTCTCATTGGCCATGGTGAGTGACCCTCCTGCGACAATCTGCAACACACATACACACAAAGCAGTGGGTTGTGAGCTTGGAAGATGATGCTAATCGCTGCTAATATGCTGTGTTCAATTTAGATCGGAACTCGGAGGTCAGCGCTGGGAGTCACGTCACCTCAGAGTTCACCTCGTTCCAGAAAGAAAAAAACATGGACGCCCAGGCTAGCCATTGTTAACAATACCAGACCTCTACACGGTAGCAACACATCTACAGATAAAAAGATTAAACAGTACTATGTCTACGACTGAATTACTGTGAAACAAATACAAAGTAGTGTTTGTATGGTGGCAGCCATTTTGAAATCCTAAATCCAGGTGTTTTAATGTTGCTCTGAGAATCTGAGTTCGAAAATCCAGGTTCAAATGGAACAGAACATTAATCATAACAAGTTTTTTTAACAGTGTCCTCTGTTGGCAGTAGCAGAGCCATTAGCTTTGCTAAATGCTAGCTGCAATGCCTTTGGTAATCAGCTAATGTCAGCAGCTTCCTCATCATTAGCGATGCTAGGAAAGTGTCAGAAAATTCTAGCGAGCTGCTTCTGATTCCCAACCATTCTAAAATAAAGTATAAATAAAGTAAACAAAATATCGACAGCCTATTGATACTTCTAAATTGATCAAATTTCAACGAATATCAGTTGAATTTAATAAAGATTTTCAATACCCATAATTAGCAGCTAATTGGCAATCTTGTGATTACACAGGTTTGGTGGCCCTACTGTATATCTCATATGGGTTTCACTAGAATGATCTGTATTGTAGTATTAAAAGTGACCTTTTGTTTGTGTAAGTCAGAATGAGAATCATGAGGTACTTACTATTACTCCCAGGACAAATGGCAGTATGTAGAATTTTGGCAGAGTTTGGCCGGCATAAGCAAGTGGGGCCGACAGCAGCACCTGGAACAATCCCAACAGGATGGACACCACCTACAGACACAGAGATCTGGTGTTAGAACCAACTGTGTCGTAACGTTGACGATGAGAGGCTTTCAATTCACATTATATTAACTCCATCCAGACTGAGTCGTGTCCTGATCTTACCGCAGCACTTTCAGGGTCAAACCAGGTGGCAAATCGATTTAACTTTGGTCCAATGGCAGGCGCCACCCCAACAGACTGCATTTTACTGTGAAACAGGAAACTGAAGTCAGACACAGTAGATGTTAGCAAGGTCAAATTCTCCATAAGACATACAAGTGGACTCTGCCTGGACCTTCAAGACTCCCTCAACCTGCAGCCCTGTGATTTTAAGCGGAAATGCAGTATTTTTACTCAAATTTAACAGCTTCAGAGACACTGTGATGGTTTAATGTCTTGTTGCGGAGAGATGGGTCTTCACTGCCCCCTACTGTCTGTTAGCAGAAAACCAGCCTTGCAAGATCAGCGCAGACCACCCCAAGTCTGCAGAATCGGGAGGTCTTGCAAAGGCTAAGGTCTTGCGAGAAACACAAATTGCTCCACGGCACTACACAAACACACCCAAGATCAAGGCAGTGATTCTGTGTAGACAACCAATACGATACAGCCATAAAACCTGGACTATGTACTACAGCGGTTAGAGTCATTTTCGGGGGTTTCGTGGGGATGAAGATATTTCCTACTGTGTTTACGGACAACCTTTTCAGAGCAACAAAGAAAAAGATTGTCTTTTGTTATGTTTCTGTGTGGATGAAGCAGTGTTACCATCATGGTATAGAGTAGTTTGGTTTGGTACAATACGGTATGGTATGGACCGGTACCGTGGCAGGGTGCGACAACGTGGAACAACAGTCAACAATGGAGGATGGAATCCAGCAGCTCTTTTTTTCCTGCTCACTTTGTGACTATTTTAACAAGACATCAAGCATTGTTTGAGAATAGACTGCGGGTTTATGCCTCTTCTTCCATGGCATGCAACGTTTATGCACTGGTTGCAAAGGGCGTAGCATTCATCGGCCCCCATCAGCCGATAAATTTGGTAATATTAGTAATAGGGATGGGAATCACAGGGTACCTCACGATACGATGCACGGACCGACATGTGCAGCGTTATATATAGCTTAGGGCTGTCAATTTTCCTCTATAATCCCATTCAAAAAATGTTTTAATACATTTTAACTTAATATGTGGTTGTTATAGGTTCTGTCCATAGGGCCATGCATAGGACATTGGTGGGCTGTAGGTGCCTCTTGACAGCGTTAATATAATAATTGCTCTCTATCACCACGGACAGCGCAGCACGCCATTTCTGATGCCACGGATGATGGAGGATGTGTCCTCAAACCACCTCAACGTGTGTTTTTAAACGGCGGTCTATTGTATGTGTCAATACCTCATACAGCCACACTTTTAAAAAAAACCTAACTACTACTTTAAAAGATGAGTGCCTGCTGGAAGAGGAAAAAAAACCCAAACCAAAACACAACATGATGTCTCGCATTTAACAGTTATGTGTTCCCTCTGTTTGTCAACCACATAACAACATGCAGAAGGAGATACACATGTCACAGTTTTGCAACCAATCGCTTTCAGTGCGGGAAGAAAATCACGCGGAGGCTGTTAGACAGCGACGCTGCAACTGAGAGCAGACCAGAGAAGAAGAAAAAGTAGAGAGACGGACCACAGACAGTGGACAGTGGGAGGCCAGGAAAACCGAGTAGCATGTGTGTGTTTGTGTTGTTTTTTTTCTGCAGCTGATTGTGAAATAGTGAGAGAAAATATGAGGTAGTGAAAGAGAGGAGAAAAAAAGGGGAACAGAGAGAGTTAGTTCATCAAAACCACATGTCAGAAACCTCTTAGGAAAGACAGGAATGCTGCAGGATGAGAAGCAGATGTGGAGAGGAGGAGGAGGGGGGCAGGGAGAGTAAGACAAGAATGGGGAGAGTGGTGGTGGTGGTGTTGAGGGGCGGGTTGATGATGAAATAAACAACTGACAAAGGCTCTGTGGAAGTGCGGGGAACAGTTTATGGCTTGTACGAGTCGACCCACACACTGTGGATTCACACGAGGACCGCCACAGACTAAATTAAAAAAAAAACTATTGTAACTAAGAACATCTAAGACACCAGGGAACTATTTTAATGGGGGAAATAGGGTATAATATGTCCCCTTTAAAGCTGCAGTACGTAACTTTAGATGATTATTCTGCCTCTGTCAATTGTAGCAACGCTACAAAATGAAAATGAAAATGCCCTCATGTTCTGAAAATTTCCTCACTTTCTGAAAATATCCTCGCTTTCTAAAATTTCCTTACTTTCAAAAAATGTCCTAAATTTCTGAAAATGTCCTCACTTTCTGAAAGTGTCTTCACTTTCTGAAAGTGTCCTCACTTTCTGAAAGTGTCCTCACTTTCTGAAAATGTCTTCACTTTCTAAAAGTGTCCTCACTTTCTGAAATGTCTTGTCCTCACTTTCTGAAAGTGTCCTCACTTTCTGAAAATATCTTCACTTTCTGAAAATGTCCTAATTTTCACTTATTGAGATTGGCACAGAGCCCCCTGTGGCCGTCATGCGGAGCATGAATGGACGATATATCAGATACTGTAGTTGACTGTCAATGTAACCACATATTGAGAACCATCTGGGGACATGGAACATATTGTTCTATGTATAAAATATAAAAATGAATTAGACTACAAATCCTCTGATTGGACCATTTTCTTTGTGACTGCTCTGTCATTGACCAATCAGATTTAACAGTTTTTTTTACAGTGTTGAAATTTACAGCAATGTTTTTGCAGAGATTTCTTCATAAAATACAAATTCTGTCTCCATCCCATAATAGAATACAAGTTATGTTGACACAATACATTTTTTTTTAATGCACACTTTTTTTGCAAAATGACAACAAAAAAAATCCCAAAACAGTTGAGAGAAAAAACAACAAAAGCACAAAATAACTTTTTTGACTACTTTTTTTTGTTATTTTTTTTAGAAATGTGTGAAGCTGAGAGGAGGAAACACTGGCTCTTACCTCGTCTTAAAGTCTGCAAACACCGGGAAACCTGTGATGAGTGGATGAGGCTGTGCTGCGCATCACACCGAGGAAGAGCAGCAGAATCCTGAGGTCTTTGGTGGTTTTTTTTACTCTTTTTTAGTCCAAATTATGCTTAAACTGAACCGACGACGACACGACAAACCCACACACACACAAAAAGGGGATTTGAGAGAAAACAGCAGAGGAAGTGAAGGAGGAGCTGAGCTGGATCTGATCCAGAGACACAAGAACAACTCTCTCTCTCTCTCTCTCTCGCTCTCTCTCTCTCTCTCTACATATGGAGGTGCATTAAAAATCACGAGTGGTCGACAGAAGTCCATAGAAGAAGAGGACACACTGATCCACTCTTTCCGGAAAGTGGAGGAGAAAAAAAGAAAAAAAAGGTAGGACTGAGGGTTTGTGTGTGCGTGTGTTATCTTTAACAAAAATAAAAAAAATCAGCATCAGAGGATGTTTTCAGTCTCAAATGCGCGTGAACGTCTCACGCGGTCCGTGTGCAGCGTGAAGAATAAAACAAACCCAAGGTGCGAAACCCTGTGCAAGTTTGCGCAATAGCATCCATCTGTGCGTAAAGACGCGCGCGGGGATGGAATTTCCGGTCGCGCACGGAGTAAATAAATAAATAACTAAAGGACTTTACTATCATCACCGTGTTCTCGTGCGCCGCGTTCACTCCTGTTACTGTTTATGTCCGAATAACGGCACCAGTTTTCGAGGAGGGGAAAAACGTGCCATTGCTTCACTCATCCATATGTACGGAAGAGGATTAGGGTCACGTGTGGTATTTTGTGTGAAAAACAACATTTTAAAAAAAGTCAGAATTGTGACTTTAATCTCAGAATTCTGAGAGAGAAACAGGGAAAAAAAGACAATCACAATTCTGAGATTAAAGTCACGATTCTGAGGGAAAACCAACCTAATATTGAGATTAAAGTGAGAATTCTGAGATTACAGTCCCAATTCTGAGATTAAAGTCACGATTCTGAGGGAAAAACAACCTAATCCTGAGATTAAAGTGAGAATTATGAGATTGCAAGCGCAATTCTGAGATAAAATCATAAGTCTGAGGGGGGAAAAAATCTAAATTAGATTTCTGAGATTATAATCACAATTCTGGAGAGAAAAACAACATAATCCTGAGATTAAAGTCAGAATTATGAGAAAGAAAAGAAGTCAGAATCCTGAGAGAATTATGATTCATAATTGCAGAATTCTGAGATTAAAATTCTTCACAATTCTGAAGTAAAATCAGACGTCTGAGGGGAAAAAAATCTGAATTCTGAGAGAAGTCAGAATTCTGGGATTATTGTCCGAAGTCTTAGAATTCAACATTAAAGTCAAATTGAAGTCAGAATGCTAACTAGAATCTCAGAATCTCAGAATTCTTCACTTTCTGAAAATGTCCATATGTCCTAAAATCTGATCCGGATTTTGGACACACCTGTGACGGTGTAGTGGTGAAGAGTGACCTCTGCTGGTGTCGTCTCTCTCTCTGCAGGTGATGGCCGTGTCCGTCTCCAGAGATCTGACAGTGCAGGTGCAGGAGGACGTGAACGCTGTCAAGCTCACTGACCGACAGCAGCTTCTGCACGCTGCCGTCCAGAGAGGAGAGCCCAAATCTCTGGGGGTGAGTCTGTAAAAAGTCCTGCATCATGTGACCCATTTAAAGTTCCAACCGTGTCTCTACGTTCAAGTTTGACGACTCGGTGAGGCCTCAGAGTGAGCTGGGTTCAAATCGGTTTTCCATTCATGTGTGTGTGGAAATTGTGGAAGACAAAGGCGATGAAGAAGATGAAGACGATGAAGAAGACAAAGACGATGAAGATGAAAATGAAGAAGACGAAGAAGAAAAAAAAGATGAAGAAAAAGACGATGAAGATGAAGAAGTAGACAAAGACGATGAAGATGAAGGAGATAAAGAAGATGAAGATGATGAAGAAGACAAAGGCAAAGACGAAAATGAAGAAAAATTAGGAAAAAGACAAAGACGATGAAGAAGAAGGGACTACAAATGAAGTCTCACGTCTTTTAAAATGGAACAGACTGCAGCTTCAGACGTTCGCTGTGTAAGAATTAGTGACATCTAATGGTGACCCTGCAGATTGCAACAACCTCAGGACCCTGAGGACGTCAGGGAGCGACGGTGGCCAGAATATTTGGCTCCAAAAGAAAAGATCTGAAAATTCTGCACCAAAAAAATCATTATTATTCTTTTAAAATAAAAGTGTTTTCTTGTGTGTGTGTGTGTGTGTGTGTAACAGGTGAGTCAGGTGATGCTGGGGCTGATGGTCATTTCCTACTCCCTCCCACTGCTTTTAACTAACGTCACTGACGTGGTCAGACTGGGAGTTCCCTGGTGGAGCGGCCTGATGGTGAGACTTCACCGTCACTGCCGATCAAACTGATATCGTGTGAAAATATAATATTTATCATAATTATTTCACATTAATGCAACTCCTCTCTCCGTGTGTGTGTGTGTGTGTGTGTGTGTGTGTGTGTGTGTGCAGTTCATCACAGCAGGAGTGGTCGCCATTGTCTTGGACAAACACTGCAACCTAAAGATTGTGAGTCAAATTTGAAATGTAACCTTTCTGTGACCATAACTGTCCTCACCGAAAGGATGTGGCATGCGTACATTTGGCATAACATAACTCCTAGATGAAAATGCCCCCACTTTTTGAAAATGAGTGCCATGTTTGTCCGTGTCCTCAGCTGCAGACGTGTTTGGCGGCCAGCGCGCTGTCCATCGTGCTGTCTCTGGTCGCTGTCATCATCTACTCTGTGGACATGCAGAAGAATCCGGTGGTGCCGTGTCGCTTGATCGAAGACCACTGTCAGGATTTATTCTATGCTACGGTTAGTGTCTCACTCTTTTAGACTTTAAAAAAAGTAAAATCTTATGCATGTATGTATATATATATATATATATATATATATATATATATACATACATAGGTCAGATGTTGTTGTTAAATACTGTGTTTTCCTCGTCTCCCCTCTGCTGTGTGTGTGTGTGTGACAACAGAAGCTGAGCATTGGACTGAAGTCGTCCCTGCTCCTCTTCACTCTGGCTCAAATGTCCATCTCTGCCTGCCAGTGCTTCCTGCTCTTCAGACAGAGACACAACTTTGGACAGTATTCTGTGAGTTACTCCCAACGCACGTTCATTCTCATAACACTGTTTAGCGTCTTAACATAAATCACCCAGTGTCGACCCTGTTATATTTTTAGTTTTGCCCTGAAATTGTTGTTTTGTGTTGTTTCACAAAAACAAACAAATAATAATGAAAAATAAAAAAGCTTTAACCGCTCATACGAAACATCTGCTGATAAATACAAACAGCTGAGTTTCCCACACAACGCTGAGGAAAGGAAGACGGAAAAAACAACACTCACGCACACTCACTCACACACACACACACACACACACACTGTGGTCATCAGAACAAAAAAAAACAAACTCAGGAACAAAACCTTTCTTTCTTTCTGATCAGACACGGAACACCAACGCTAACGGACTCCAGACCCGAATTATAAAAACAAAAGAAAACATTAAGCCAAAAAAGTTTTTTTTGTCGGTCTTGTTTTGAGAGTACAGATTGTGTAAGATTATTTATGTTGTTTGAAGAATATTAACCCGCTTTAGCCCTAGAAATCTAGACGCACCCGAGCGGTAGTAAATTTAATCAAAATCCAAACTCTGACTACGTACGTCACCTTCTTCCTGGCTCTGATTGGTTGTAGCGCTATCCTACTGCGTGCGGAGGGAATCTGCAAAGGAGCGCTGCCAACTGTGTGTGCCCAGACTTATATGACCGTCTGCAAGAGTCACTCTCTGTCCCTTTGAACCTTTTCAGTTTAACAGGTTCAATCCACCCAAATTGGCACGATCAAAATTTAGACGGTGCTTTTTACAGTGTAGGTCATTTCCTCTGTTCTGGACACTGACTCTCTCTTTCTTTGTCTTTGATAGTCTCTCACTGAAGGTGCTCCATCCACGCCTCAAGCTCTCATCCCCCCCAACCTGCACTGATCAAGCACTGGAGCGGCACAGGTGATGGATGGACCGCGTCTCGTCAGGGCGGTTGATCGGGACGGGGGGCGATCCAGCACGCTACCTGACATTTGTTGTTTGTTTGTTTGTTTGTTTGTTTGTTTTAACCACTGTCTGTCTAGATCTGAATTTTAGATGATTATATAAAATAACAACAAGTATGACTCACTAACGAATGAACTAACAGAGAGGAGGAAATTCTTCTTGACTTGTGTGAAAAATGAATGCGGTGATATTAATAGTGTCTAGTTAAAGGGATAGTTCAGGTGTTTTCGTGTACATGTTTGTTCTCCGTTAGAACACTTGAGGGAAAACCCCTTAACAAAAAGAATCACCTTATTAAATCTTAATTACTGACCGGTAATTTAATTTTCTAAACCACTCACTCTCCCGCACCAAAGTACATCAGAGAAAATCAGCAGTTTTTTGGCTCACAAGCACACGGGAGCTGCTGGTCTGCTGCTTCCTCGTGTGGAGAGTTTGTGTCACTGCGGTTTCAAACAAGCCAAAGTGACAAAACAACACATTTGAACTTACTAACAGGGCAGCAGTGGATCAAATTTGCTGCTTCTTGGTATCACAAGTGCAGACACACGTCAACGTAGCGCCTCGATCAAATCCCGTGGAAAACAATTTGTAAACAGTAGATTAGGGAAGATTTATGCACATTATTTAATGCTGGTCTATTCTGGAATTAGATTTGTGTCAATATTGTCAAACAACACTTTATGAATTGAGCAAACAGCGACTCCAAGCCTGTGATGACTTCCGGGCCAAAAACTCCAAAACTCAGTAGCCAATCAGCAGGCAATTTTGTGAAAACAAAATTCCTGATCATTTCAAACAAACTTTCAAAAAAATAAAATACAATATTTTGGAATTAAATCTATATTTTATTTGCAGTTTTTGTATTTTTGTATTTCATGTTTGTGTTTGCTCAATTCCTAAAATATTGACACATTGCCTATTTGCACGGGATTAGCATTACATGTGAAATGTGCCTTTCCTCTGCTAGCAGCCATGCCTCATACAAATATACTATGGAAAAAACGTGAACTATCCCTTTAATTCAGCTCATAAACTCGCCTCTTGTTTTTCGTTTTTCTGTTCTTCTCTCTCACTGTTGGAGCAGATTTGTGTGTTTGGTGTGTGGCACAAAGTATGTGTACACATACATACATATATATATATACAATATCATGTGCACTGCTTTGTTTTTTAATTGTATTTTTTCAAACTTTTTTTTGACTCTGTGTCATGAAAACATGTTTATTAATTTTGTCCTAACTCTTATATCATTTTATACTAAATAAAATCGTATGCACATTTACTCTTTGCGCAGAACTGTAACGCCGTTGTACTACAAAATTATCAAAAAACTTGGGTTTGAATGGGTTGCAATGGGACGTCCTGGTCTAATATCAGTCACACTAGTACCGTTTAGCACAAAAAATGGCTTTTAAAAAGCTAGCTATAGAGATAAGAAATATTCTACGTTATTATGTTCTACTGTCCTTTCAACTGACATCTGACTTAATTATTGATATCAAATACTAATACATATATATATGTATACTGTATATATATGTATATGTATTTAAATATATATATGTATATAGGGTGGAGTGGCTCAGTGGGCATCATGGTCGCAATGGTCGCAAGTTCGACTCCACCCCTGGCTGATTGTAATCAATTCCATTGTAAGTCGCTTTGGATAAAAGCGTCTGCTAAATGACATGTAATGTAACATATATATATATATATATATATACACATACATATATACACATACACATACATATATATATACCCTTTAAATGCCTGTTTATTTTCATGATGCCACCATGTTTTTAGATAAAAAGTAAATATAAGTTTTTTCAATATAATACATACAACGATAAAAGACATTGTCTTAAATTATTACAGCCTGTGATAAGCAGCAACACTTGACAATACCATATAGTGAAAATAGCATGTTTTTCTCTATATGCTGCCATCTGGTGGAGAGTAGTAAACATGATCACTTCAAATGCAATGCGCACAGCAGAGCCTAAGGATTGGTAACTGCACTGTTTACATGGTTCTCTGGGTGTTCGCTGTGATTTTGTCAATAAAGTTTATTTCATTTATTTAAATGAGCATGGAAAGAAGACGCGGGAGATTTCTCTTCCGGCTTCCGGCTTCCGCTTTTGCACTTTTTTTTTTGTTTTTACCGTCAACGAACGTTTGTGTCGAGAAAAATACACACGTGTGTGTTTGTGTGGAGAAAAACACGCGAAATATGGACGACGTGAAGCTTCAGAACGGGTAAGACACACACACACACACACACGGTTCTAGTAGGTTCGAGGTTCGATATGTTTTGATTGGAACAAACCTTTTCAAACTATTTTAAAAGGTTTTTTTGTGTGTTTTTTTACTATTTAATACGTTCAAAGCCGCAATGAAGTCAATGTTAATAAGTCAAATGATATTTATCATGATAATTATTAGACATGTTTGATGGCTGATGCGATATTATATTGACATACAGCGGTACCGATGATCTTTTATCCAATTTCCTTCTCTTTTTTTGTCTGCCAGTTGATCAAATGTAACAGTTTAATTGTAAAAAAAACAAACAAACTGATACATAAAATAGTATAAACATTTTTAGAACGACACTACAATCAAAGCACAGTTTTACACGTATTATCAGTTTGAGTGTTGTTGTTTTTTTTTGTTTTTCAGCTTCTTCAATGTTACTGGTTTGATCGTTTAAAATGTTATTATTTTAGTTTGTGGACATGTGAGAACATCAATACTTTCTGAAACAGCAAAATTAGTTATCGAGAAAATTGTTCAAATAATTGCTGGTTGACGCCCTAAAAAACAGGTTTTTTTTACTCTACAAGATACAGCTGCTCAGAACCAGTTTCATCATCCATCACTGCCTCAACAAAACACCTAAAAGAATGCAAGATAACACATGCCACACTGAAAATAGTCTACAGCAGGGTTGTCAAACATACGGCCCGGGGGCCAGAACCGGCCCGCCAGAGGGTCCAATCCGGCCCACAGGATGAATGTGTTAAAATTTTACACTAATCTAAACGTAATGTCAAATGCTGCAGATACCCGTGACTAAATGTTTGTGCCTTTATAGATCCATTGTGCTGTGTAAATAGTAAATTTAGGCATGATATTGTTGAAATTGCACTTATATTTCTCAAGAAATGTCATGTTTTGTAAAATTATCCTTCATTAAATGTAAAACAAAGGAGAAAAAACAAAGGAGTTCTTGTTGTTCATAGGTTATTATGCTATTATTTTACTATTTTTACTGGTCCGGCCCAGCCCCCTTGAGATCAAATTGTGCTGTATGTGGCCCCTGAACAAAAATGAGTTTGACACCCCTGGTCTACAGTGTGGTTATTGTCGTTCACAAACCAGTTTCTTTGTTAAATGGAGAAAACAATCCAGAAAATATCCACACTTAAGAAGCAGAAAAATCAGAGAAACCTGTTTTAATTTAGTTACAGGCTTCTCCAGCGATAACGCAGTGCACCTCAAACATAGTACACATAGAATCTCTGTGTAAACGGACAGAATTTTTCTGCTTGGGGGATGATCTGTGTAGTGTAATTGAACTCCTGTGTCTTTTTTCTGTTTTGTTCGATACTTAACCAGTGGCACAACCAAGAAGAGAGACGACTACCTGGAATGGCCTGAATACTTCATGGCTGTAGCTTTTCTGTCAGCCCAAAGGAGCAAAGACCCAAGCTCGCAGGTGTGTGTAACTTTACAATGTGAAGGAATACTGCGGGTTTTTACCGCGATCGGAGTGGATTTGTGTCTACAGTTTTTGACGAATCATTCAGATTCAGAACAGAAATTTAATATCACCCAAATATGTTCCCATTCAATGACATCACACAAAAAATAAAATTTTGTGTACGCTTGGGATGCAGATGCTAATGTCCGATATGCCGATATTGGGAGTGCTAGGGCCGATAACCGATACTATTACTGATGTATATATTTGTCTCTCCTGTGGTGAAATTAAAATAATAATTTTCATACTTGTGTCGCAGCAAATGCCAATATAAATGTCCTTCATTGTTTCAATATCCGATAATACATTTTAAAGCTACTATCGCTGATACCGTTATTGTGCCAATAATATCGTGCATCCCTGGGATCAGACACTCTACAGTCAGACTTGAGTTCATCCAGGTCTGATCCAGATTACAGATTAGGCAGCATCTTAAACATAACATGGTTCAGTCCCATTGAACAAGTTCAGATGTGTATCTTTCGGCGACATTGATTCACAGATGTTCAAATTCTGATTATTTAAATGTTAAATAATGTCAAGTAGGTGGTACGAAAAGGCGTAACTCCAGACGACCTAACAAAGAAGCATGGAGCCGAGATACAGCGACACTCTTTCACTGACACTGCGGCCCAGACGCGCAACAATGAAAAAACCAAAACAGAAGTCAATTTTAGTCAGACTAACGTGTTTACATGACGTTAAGAAAACAGAATTATTGTCTTAGTCTGACTCCAGTCCGACTAAGCGTAAACATTAGGGCTAAACAATTGATCGAAATTTTATCGAAATCAAAATACTGGAGGTGCAATATCTGTTAAAGCCAAAATGTGTATCAAAGTATAACTTTAAAAGAGTTATTTTCCAGATCGATACAACTCTTATTCTACACACTGAAGAGAACATATTTGTTTCTCACAGATCTGCACAAATATCACTCAGTAATCATTTTAAATATGTTTTTCGAATGAAAACGTGAATAATGATGTAAAAATGACAATTCCCTCTGATATCGCAATCGTAATTCCTGTCAAAATAATCACAATTAGATATTTATTCAAAATCGTTCAGCCCTAGTATACATGCAGGAGTAATCGGACTATGAATTGCATTATCCCGGTATGTTAGTCTGACTAGACTGGCTCGATTTTAGTCTGACTAACATGTTTACATGACATTAAGCAAACCGAATTATTGTCTTAGTTCGACTCAAATCAGGCTTTTAACATATATGTAAAAGCACTGACTGTTTTTGTTCAAAGAGAACAAACGGAGGCAGAAAAATAACGTTGACAACAAGCAACAGAAGTTACGTACCAAGGCTTTAAGTATCTGTGTGTGTGTGTGTGTGTGTGCAGGTCGGAGCTTGTATTGTGAACCAGGAGAATAAGATTGTCGGCATTGGTTACAATGGGATGCCAAACGGTTGTGATGATGACCTGCTGCCCTGGTCACGCTGCGCAGAAGACCGACTGGACACCAAATATCCATACGGTGAGAAGTTTTTAGAAGTGACCAGTTTGTTGTTGTTGTTGTTGTTGTTGTGCTCCCCCTTGTCTGCAGTGCTCAACTCTGTCCTGTAGATGGTGCTACAGGACAAGTTATGAGCAGTTACAGTACTTTGTCCATAGAAAAGCTGCCCTCTTCTGTTCTTTTTCTCATTTCTCACTCTGGTTTTATGTTTCAAAACTAAAAATACTAAAATACCAAAAACAGGAGGTGAATGAAAGATTCTGAAATGAAGTAGAAAGAGTTTAAATTAATAATAAAGTTCATGGTTTAAAATGGTCAGTCTTAAGTCCAGGTAAAAAGTCTTATTTCTGGGTTTTTTGCCAAATACACAACTCTAACATTTGCTCTATTCACACACTGCTTAACTTTGTTGTTTGCTCGCCGCGTCCGACAGTCTGCCACGCCGAGCTGAACGCCATCATGAACAAGAACAGCGCCGACGTGAAAGGCTGCACCATGTACGTGGCCCTGTTCCCCTGCAACGAGTGCGCCAAGCTCATCATCCAGGCCGGTGAGTGTTTGCACCAGAACTAACGACAACAGAACACTCTGCGTTATACAGGTTTTATATGTGGCCATTTACCAAAATGATTTCTATTTGCTAAATGCCAGAATACTACTTTCTTCAAAGTCAGAAGTTTACATACTATTATTATGCCTAACAAAAGCCCAAAGCCCAAATGAAGATGTAATGTCTTTGGAAGCTTCTGATATGTTTATTGACAACATTTGAGTTAATTAGAGACACACCTGTGGATGTATTTTAAGGCACACCTGAAACACACTTCTTCTTTGTGTAACATCATGGGAAAGTCAAAAGAAATCAGCCAGTTATATCCGTCTCCACCTCTTTTGTGTAGAAGACGCTTCAGTACTGCGGTTAAGGGAATAACATCTCTTTATGACAATTCTACAGCCATAAAATCAAAATAAATACAGACGCCCTGATGATCACAAGAGGGTCAAAATTTGAACAATTTAACATTCTGTGAATTATCACTTATTCGCAGACTTAATGATGAGTTGTGCTCTCTTCCTCGTGCAGGGATCCGAGAGGTGATTTATCTTTCGGACAAGTACCACGACAAGCCAGAGATGACGGCGTCCAGACGGCTGCTCGACATGGCGCGAGTAAAGATCAAGTGAGTCGATTTCCTGCTACAGAAGACATGACATGATACAAGACGTGTGTTTTGTTTTTTGTTCATGTAGAGCAAAACAACAGAAAATATTCACATTTATGAACTTGATTTACTTATTAAAAAAAATACTTTTTGATCCGTGTTTGTCAAACCTGGAAATAATGACGTTCTAAAATGTCCTTGTTTTTGTCCAAAAAGAACATATTCGCGTTAAAGAAGTGGAAAAAATTAGAACTTGTTTTAATTATTAAAGAAAATACTTGTTTGATCTTTAGAATGTCAGAAATTGTTTCCCAAACCTGAAAATGATGACGTTCTCAAATGTCTTCTTTTCTTCTTTTGTCCACAAACCAAAGTTAATTGACTTTAAATTATTTCTTTTGTCAACATAGAGCAAAGAAACCAGAAAATCATTCACAATTAAGAAGCTCCAAACTCAGAAAACTTGTTTTTAATTATGCAAATGAATAACTAGTCATGATAAAATGGAAAGAAATTATTCAAAAATTCTGTGTGTGTGTGTGTGTGTGTGTTTTTTTTCCAGACAGTTTGAGCCCAAAAGGACGGAGATTGTCATCAATTTTAATTCCATCAACGACAACAGTCCTCAAAAACAGTGCAGTACCAGCTCACCTGTGGAGGGCGCTGCTGCTGCTGCTGCTGCTGCTTCTTCTGCTGCTTCTGCTGCTTCTGCTGCTGCTGCTGCTGCTGCTGCTTCTTCTGCTTCTGCTTCTGCTGCTTCTGCTGCTGCTGCTGCTGCTGCTGCTGCTGCTTCTGCTGCTGCTTCTGCTGCTCAGTCAGACGGTGAGTAGTCAGAGAAGGGCACGAGCGGGACGAGACCTAAAAGAGAGACTTTTGATGACTTTTGTCCGAACAGGGAAAACTCAAGTACACGTGGACTTTTGGATACTGTTGGATGTTTTCATTTAAACACTGGGTTTAAACAGTTTTTTGGCCGGGGGGCGGGGTTTGTAATGCTGCTATTTATCTTTTTAAAATATTCTTTAGGTCAAGGGTCACTTTAAGTCTTTATGTTCACTGTGTGAGTGAGTGAGTGAGTGTGTGTGTGTGTGTGTGTGTGTGTGTGTGTGTGTGTGTGTGTACGATGATTGATTTCATCGTTCATATTCTGGAAAAAAAAGCGGCCAACGGTTTAAAAAAAAAAAAAAAAAATCCACAGTGGGTCGCAAAGTGTAGGTCGGGGGCCCACAGATGGTTGCAGAAATGTTTGTTTTGGGTCCCCAAAACACACTTTCTGAATTTATCCAAAATTTCAGTCTAGGTTAATGTGTACACATATATATATTAAATTTTAATTTTTAAAAAATAACATGCAAAAAGTTCTCTCTGATTGAAAGCTGCACCATGTAGCATTTCTAAATCAAACGATTTAAAAAAAATGACAAGCGTGACAATTCCAGATTTGATATATATTTTGTTTAGCCTTGTACTTTTTTTGCATTCAGCACAAATAACGTCAACACTTTTTACATCCATCCATTTGTCACCCCCTGGTGGCTAAATAAAGAGTATGCAACTGCAAATTTGTATGCATTTTTTTTAACACACATACAATTTTACTTTATTTTCATTAGTTTACCACAACTTTTTATTTCTTTACAGATGTGACAGTAAATTAACCACACATTTGCTCGCAAATTCCAAATGTGCCCACAAATGTTCAGTGGTGGGCTGTCGGGGCCAGCAGGGCCTTCTCTGCTGGCCCTGACAATATCAAAAAAGCATTTATTAGTATTAGTATTATTATTATTATTATAATAATTATTATTATTTTTAATAATCAAATTAATGCGTGTCTGAACGTGTCTGAATTCAATTACTTTTTCATTATGTTATATTTCCAGAAAGAATATGGTTATTTTTTGTGAAGCTGAGCTGGATTTTCCTGGATGTCATTAAACGCATCATAGCTCCGTGGACCTGCTCTAGTAGCATTGCTGGCCTTTCATTGAAGCTGCCATTTCCTATTTGGTTATAACTTTGACTGACGTGTGTCATCAGCCAGATGCATAGTGACGGAACGCCCCAGACCCAGCGGTGTGTCTGGCGCTAGCCCCCGCTGTTGTCATCAACGACGTTTGAACCTTTGGCGGGTTTTGTAGTAAGCTATGGCCACTGCATTAACACCACCGATCCATCATGTTTCTGATCTTCTTCATGTGCACTTTTCACGGCGATCGTTTGGAGAAATGAAGGAAATTATTTCAAGAGGAAGACCTACGCCAAAGAGGTACATCATTTACGGTAGTTCGAGTGTTAATGATAAATTGATAACATTTTTTAGAAGTGGTGAGGACAAAAACCTTTAAATGCCAGGTCTTTTTTCATGATGCCACCATGTTTTTAGATAAAAAGTAAATATAAGTTTTTTCAATATAGTACACAATGTCAAAAGACATTGTTTTGAATTATTACAGCCTGTGATAAGCAGCAACACTTGACAGTACCATATAGTTAAAATAGCATGTTTTTTCTCTATATGCTGCCATCTGGTGGAGAGTAGTAAACATGATCACTTCCAATGCAATGCGCACAGAGGTTTGGGAAAACTGCTCTGTTTACATGGTTCTCTGGGTGTTCACTGTGATTTTGTCAATAAAGTTTCTTTCATTTATTTAAATGAGCATGGAAATAAGACGGGAGATTTCTCCTCCGGCTTCCACATTTGCACTTTTGTTTGTCAACGAACGTTTGTGTTGAGGAAAAATACACGCGTGTGTGTGTTTGTGTGGAGAAAAACACGCGAAATATGGACGAAGTGAAGCTGCAGAACGGGTAAGACACACACACACACACACACACACAGTTCAATTTGACGTGAACAATTTAAATAATGTCGGAAAAATACAATGTTTTACTTAATAGGTATTTCTGCCATTCAGAGTGTTACTGGTAAAAGTACTTAAAACAGACAAAAAAAACTGGATTCAATCGCGATATACTGTATTGCTCTTGTTATTAGTAGGTTCGAGGTTCAATATGTTTTGATTTGAAGACACCTTTTCAAACTATTTTAAAAGTTTTTTTTTTTTTTTTTTTTTACTATTTAATTAGTTCAACGCCACAATGAAGTCAATGTTAATAAGTCAAATGATATTTATCATGATCATTTTTAGACCTTTTTGATAGCTGATGCTATATTGTATTAACATACAGCGGTGCCGATGATCTTTTATCCAATTTCCTTCTCTTTTTTCGTCTGCCAGTTGATCAAATGTAACAGTTTAGTCGTAAACAACAAACAAAGTGATAAAATAGTATAAACATTTTTAGAACAACACTACAATCAAAGCACGGTTTTACACGTATTAAAAAAAATTTTAGATGGGTAAATTTTGTCCTTCCATACCTACTCAACACTATTATTGTGTGTGGAGAAGAATAACTTTGATATCGTGATTAGTTTATTATTATTTTCATAATTCGTTAATCAGTTTGTTGGGTTTTTTTTTTTTTCAGCTTCTTCAATGTGAATGTTTACTGGTTTGATCATTAAAGTTTTATTATTTTAGTTTGTGGACGTGTGAGAACATCAATACTTTCTGAAACAACAAAATGAGTAATCGAGAAAATGATTGAAATAATTCCCAGTTGACGCCCTGAAAAACTGGTTTTTTTACTGTTTTCATTGTGTCAGACATTAAAAAAATGATGCCTCATCACTGCCTCAACAAAACACCTAAAAGAATGCAAGATGACACATGCCACACTAAAAATAGTCTACAGTGTGTTTATTGTTGTCCACAAACCAGTTTCTTTGTTAAATGGAGAAAACAATCCAGAAAATATCCTCACTTAAGAAGCAGAAAAATCAGAGAAACCTGTTTTAATTTAGTTACAGGCTTCTCCAGCGATAACCTCAAACATAGTACACATAGAATCTCTGTGTAAACGGACAGAATTGTTCTGCTTGGGGATGATCTGTGTAGTGTAATTGAACTCCTGTGTCTTTTTTCTGTTTTGTTCGATACTTAACCAGTGGCACAACCAAGAAGAGAGACGACTACCTGGAAGGCCCCGAATATTTCATGGCTGTAGCTTTTCTGTCAGCCCAAAGGAGCAAAGACCCAAGCTCGCAGGTGTGTGTAACTTTACAATGTGAAGGAATACTGCGGGTTTTTGCTGTGATCGGAGTGGATTTGTGTCTACAGTTTTTGACGTGTGTGTGTGTGTGTGTGTGTGTGTGTGCGTGCAGGTCGGAGCTTGTATTGTGAACCAGGAGAATAAGATTGTCGGCATTGGTTACAATAGAATGCCAAACGGTTGTGACGATGACCTGCTGCCCTGGTCACGCTCCGCAGAAGACCAACTGGACACCAAATATCCATACGGTGAGAAGTTTTTAGAGGTGACCAGTTTGTTGTTGTTGTTGTTGTGCTCCCCCTTGTCTGCAGTGCTCAACTCTGTCCTGTAGATGGTGCTACAGGACAAGTTATGAGCAGTTACTTTGTCCATAGAAAAGCTGCCCTCTTCTGTTCTTTTTCTCATTTCTCACTCTGGTTTTATGTTTCAAAACTAAAAATACTAAAATACCAAAAACAGGAGGTGAATGAAAGATTCTGAAATGAAATAGAAAGAGTTTAAATTAATAATAAAGGTCATGGTTTTAAATGGTCAGTCTTAAGTCCAGGTAAAAAGTCTTATTTCTGGGTTATTTGCCAAATACACAACTCTAACATTTGCTCTATTCAGACACTGCTTAACTTTGTTGTTTGCTCGCCGCGTCCGACAGTCTGCCACGCCGAGCTGAACGCCATCATGAACAAGAACAGCGCCGACGTGAAAGGCTGCACCATGTACGTGGCCCTGTTCCCCTGCAACGAGTGTGCCAAGCTCATCATCCAGGCCGGTGAGCGTTTACACCAGAACTAACGACAACAGAACACTCTGCGTTATACTGGTTTTATATGTGGCCATTTTCTCTTTTAGCACAGGTGGTGTGTGTGTGTGTTAGGGCTGCCACAAACGATTATTACAATCATCGTCTTTCAGATGCTCGTGCATCGCTGTCGTACTGCCACGGAAGGCAAGTTCTGCCTTGCAGATTTTGCGTTCTTCCCTTTTATGTTGGTAAAATGCTCCCAAACTTTTGAGCTCCGTTGCCGGGAAGCCATGATACTGTTGTGACATCACGGCAAGTGCGTCAAGGACAGAAAGGCGGACAAGACGGTGGAAGGTGCAGCGGCAGTTTTGAGAGAAAAACAAAGCTTCAAAAAGTAAGCGATTACGTTGATTATTAAATTATAATTATAAAAATTAAATGTAATCGTGACTAGTCGACTAATCTTGGCAGCCCCAGTGTATATGTGTGTGTACGTACACGTGTGTGTATATATATATATATATATATATATATGTGTGTATATATATATATGTATATATATGTATATATATATAGAGAGAGAGAGATATATACATATATGTGTATACATATATACATATATGTATATATTTGTATATGTGTGTATATATGTACATATATGTATATGTGTATATATATATGTGTATGTGTATGTGTGTGTGTGTGTATATATATATACACATATATATATACACATATATACAGTTGAAACCAGAAGTTTACATACACTATATAAAAAGACACATGTGCTTTTTTTCCTCACTTTTCCTGTTTTAGGTCCGTTGCCAAAATTATTTCTATTTGCTAAATGCCAGAATTTAACTTTCTTCAAAGTCAGAAGTTTACATACACTACGATTATTATGCCTAACAATTTGGGAAAGCCCAAATGAAGATGTCATGTCTTTGGAAGCTTCTGATATGTCTATTGACAACATTTGAGTTAATTAGAGACACACCTGTGGATGTATTTTAAGGCACACCTGAAACACACTGCTTCTTTGTGTAACATCAAAAGAAATCAGCCAAGATATATCCGTCTCCACCTCTTTTGTGTAGAAGACGCTTCAGTACTGCGATTAAGGGAATAACGTCTCTTTAGTTCACTGCTCAAAGGGGACGAGTAGAGACTGAATGTTCTCTGGTGTGAAGTGAATGTCGCAGGGAGTTCAGAATCTGCGCTGAGCCGAGTTTCTCTTCTGCGCAAAGAGACTTTCCAGCGTTTAATGCCAACAAGACGCGAGTTCCACCGTGTCCTCACATCTTGTTGGACCCGTTTTCAGTGATGTTCCAAACTGATCTTGGACCGACTCCAAACGGGGGCGTGAATAGACGGTGCTGGCCACAGTTTTTGCATGCGTCGTCACAACACTGTTTCCGTGTTTTTTTATATCGGCAAACTTTCTTAACCTTCCTGTCGTCACAGACAGCATTGGTCACGTGTACTTCTCGTCACTGTAACTCCCTAAACCGTTTTTGATATCTAGAAAATTCAAAAGCTATGGTCTGGCCAGGGTGTGACCCCGCCTTTCGCCCTATGTCAGCTGAGACTGACCCAGAACTTCCAGCGGGAACAAGCGTCCAATCACAGACGAGAAGATTCTCAGTACCGTGAATATCTGCCAGATATGGAAAGTGAAAGTTAACTGGGAAACAAAAGGAGCAGAAGAACTCATTCATTGACACTTTTTTTATGACAATTCTACATCCATAAAATCAAAATAAATACAGACGCCCTGATGATCACAAGAGGGTCAACATTCTGTGAATTATCACTTATTCGCCGACTTAATGATGAGTTGTGCTCTCTTCCTCGTGCAGGGATCCGAGAGGTGATTTATCTTTCGGACAAGTACCACGACACGCCAAAGATGACGGCGTCCAGACGGCTGCTCGACATGGCGGGAGTAAAGTGCAAGTGAGTCGCGACTCGATTTCCTGCTACAGAAGACATGACATGATACCAGACTGTAGTGAAGTGTTTTGTTTTTTTGTTCATGTAGAGCAAAACAACAGAAAATATTCACATTTATGAAGCAGAAGAAATCTGAAAACTTGATTTACTTATTAAAAAAAAAAATACTTGTTTGGTCTTAAGATGTCAGGAAATGTTGATCTGTGTTTGTCAAACCTGGAAATAATGACGTTCTAAAATGTCCTTGTTTTTGTCCAAAAAGAACATATTCGCATTATAGAAGTGGAAAAAATTAGAACTTGTTTTAATTATTCAAAAAAATACTTGTTTGATTTTTGATTCTTTAGAATGTCAGAAATGGTTTCCCAAACCTGAAAATGATGACGTTCTCAAATGTCTTCTTTTCTTCTTTCGTCCACATACCAAAGTTCACTTTTATTTCTTTTGTCAACATAGAGCAAAGAAACCAGAAAATATTCACAATTAAGAAGCTGCAAACTCAGAAAACGTGTTTTTAATTATGCAAATGAATAACTAGTCATGATAAAATGGAAAGAAATTATTCAAAAATTCTGTGTGTTTTTTTTTTCCCAGACAGTTTGAGCCCAAAAGGACGGAGATTGTCATCAATTTTAATTCCATCAACGACAACAATCCTCAAGAACGGTGCCGTACCAGCTCACCTGTGGGGGGCGCTGCTGCTGCTGCTTCTGCTGCTGCTGCTGCTTCTGCTGCTCAGTCAGACGGTGAGTAGTCAGAGAAGGGCACGAGCGGGACGAGACCTAAAAGAGAGACCTTTGTCCAAACAGGGAAAACTCAAGTACATGTGGACTTTTGGATCCTGTTGGATGTTTTCATTTAAACGCTGGGTTTAAACTGTTTTTTGGCCGGGGGCGGGGTTTGTAATGCTGCTATTTATCTTTTTAAACTATTCTTTAGGTCAAGGGTCACTTTAAGTCTTTATGTTCACTGTGTGTGTGTGTGTGTGTGTGTGTACGATGATTGATTTCATCGTTCATATTCTGGAAAGAAAATGGCTTTAACGGTTTAAAGAAAATCAAAAAATCCACAGTGGGTCCCAAAGTGTGGGTCGGGGGCCCACAGATGGGTTGCACTTTCTGAATTTATCCAAAATTTCAGTCTAGGTTAATGTGTACACATATATATTTAATTTTTATTTTTAAAAACTAACATGCAAAAAGATCTGATTGAAAGCTGCACCATGAAGCATTTCTAAATCAAACGATCTTAAAAAACGACAAGCGTGACAATTCCAGATTTGATATATATTTTGTTTAGCCTTGTACTTTTTTTGCATTCAGCACAAATAACGTCAACACTCTTTAAATCAATCCATTTGTCACCCCCTGGTGGCTAAATAAAGAGTATGCAACTGTTTTTAGTTGATCCAAAATGTTTATACATTTTATGTGTGTGTGTATATATATATATATATATATATATATATATATATATATATACATTTTATGTCTATGTATTTTTTTTTAACAAGCTTACAATTTTACTTTATTTTCATTAGTTTACCACAACTTTTTATTTCTTTACAGATTGTGACCGTAAATAATCCACAAATTTGCTCGTCACGTTTTATTTGCGGGGCTCGCAAATTCCAAATGTGCCCACAAAAGTTATTATGATAGAAGCTGAAGAGATGTGAGATTTATTAACAGATTACATCGATTAATGTAGCTGTATCACGGATGATGGTGATTATATGATTTTTTTTTTTTATTGTACATCACAATAAAAAACTGAATTTCTGTTACCTGTAACTGTAATTTTGGGGGGGATCTATTCTACATACAGTCATAGTCATTTATCTTGGAGTGCCTCAAGGGAGAGCCTTCACTTTTCCAATCAGAATCTCATGATTTGTAATGATACATGATTCTTAAAAAATAAATCTCTCTTTCTTACCAAAGTGCCAGGCAGATTGACTCTTTGTTTTTTTTGTAATTATTGCAATAATATGCTGAATTGCAAATAATGTTTTCAGGATAATCATGACATTGTGGTGGGGGAAATACATTCCCTTTAAGTGGTTGCAATATTCACTTTATTCTTTTGGTGAGCGTGTGTGTGGACAGAGGTTGGAGAAAAAGTGAGAAATCTTAAAAACAGACCCCCCCAAATTTTTTTCAAGGACACATGGACTTTTGGATCCTATTGGATGTTTTCATTTAAACACTGGGTTTACCCCCCCCCCCCAAAAAAAATTGTACTGACACTGAAATTTTTTTCTCTTGTAAAAACAGACCCCCAAATTTTTTGGGTAGAAACTAGCCCACAAAAAAACTTGTTAAAACAGAACCTAAAAAAATCTCGTAAAAACAGACACCCTCCCCAAAAAAAATCTCGTAAAATCAGACCCCGAAAAAAAACTCATAAAAACAGACCCTGAAAAAGATCTTGTAAAAACGGATCTTGAAAAAAAATCTCGGAAAAAAAAACCGACCCTGGAAAAAAAACCTGACACACAGAAAAATAAACAAGTAGTTTCAAAGATTTTTAATTTTACCGTAGAAACACTGTACATAAATTACTTTCTCTGAGACTAATATTGATGTACGGATAAGTGGAATTTTGTCAACCTTCAAAATAAAATAAAAACAACCCAAAAACAAAACCATAAAACACTGTCAAACACGTCTTCATTCTCCCCGAATAAATGACTTGTCGCGATAAACGCGTTCCCTCTCGTCGTGAACCTCCTTTTTCAAAAATGATTTAAAGTCGCCGCCCCCTCTTTAGTAAACACACGTACACACAAAAAAATCCTCCACGAGAGTAAACTGACCCACACAATCGATAACAGAAAAAACATCCACTGTTAGTTTTTGACGCTCTGTCCCTTTTTTTGTTTTTTTAAAGAGAAAGCGAGCGAGAAAAAACAACCAAAAAAACATTCGTAACTACTCGCGGTAATCCCTCCCCCCTCCCCTTCTCCCACTCCCAAAAAACCATGACAACATGTTTCTATTGCAAGCAATACTACTACCTTTTTTTTTTCACCAATGAAAGCACAAGGTTTTTGCGTTTTATGAGTCATTTGAGTCACATTTTTTTGTTTAGTTTTTACAGAAGCGAAGGATTCCGCTTCTGAGAGGCGGAGCTTCCTGCTGTTTTAAACTGTATTAACACAAGGGGATGATGTTGAGGATGATGAGGATGATGAAGAAGAAGAGGAGGAGTTTGAGTCTGTAACTGATTTAGATATCCGTATGAAAAGAAACAAAGTCGTTTTTTCTTTTTAGTCCATTCCATTCCGATGACGGTGGTGCAGTAACAGCAGTAATAGTGGTAACGGATAATAGTATGTAAACACTTTTTTTTTTTTTAAATCATTTTTATACCCCCCCCCATATCCGAAGCAAATGCAAGTTTATATCATATAAAAAGAAAAACAAACAAAAAAATCAGTCATATATATATATTTTTGTTTACCCTTCATAGAAATCGTAGTCTTTTTTTTTTTGTGTCTGTCTCTCAGAGAAAGTCCACAACAGTTCGACAACAGTGGAAACAAAGGATTTTCTTCCTTTTTTTCTTCCCACTCGCAAAAGTCTGCGATCCAGAGTCGACCGCGTCCGGGTACTCGCACAAACCCGGCGTCAGTAAAATCACAATCCGCCAGGATTTCCACAAATGCACGGCGGGCTCGTCTCGGCGCGCGCCGCGTACGGTCCATGTCGCACTGTTCCACGCGAGAGGACGCCATGTTTGGAGGGAGGAGGACGGTGGGATCCAAGGTTGGCCCCGCCCTACAGACAGAGAGGGGAGGGGCATGCAGATTGGCTGTTTTGTAAAGTAAAGGCAGGTGGAGGGGGGCTAAAAAAAACAAAAAACGAAAAAGGCAAGAAATGCTGCGCTCCATAAAACGTTGGAAGTCGAAAGTCTGAACTGAGAGTGACGCCATCTCCGATTTGACTGCATTCCTGAGTAATTGGGAAAGCAAAGCCGGCCGGTACTTTGCGTGTATGCGAAACAAATAACGGAACGCAACCACTCACCTCAGAAATTCCGACCAACAAACCACCCAGAAGGAGGAGTCAACTCCTCTATAACAACGCATGTTCCCGTTTCATTTTCATCCGAGGTCGGAACTCGAGCAACGCCACCTCCGAGTTCTTTGAGAAGTCGGAGTAAAAATTCTGGTTGATTTATTAAAAAAAAAAAGGCGGTATTTAACACCTTAGAAATTCCGACTACAACCGGGACCAACAAACATCCAGGAGGTGCTCAGCGAATGACAACTACTAGCATTTCATTCGGCGTTTGTGAGGTCACTCCCACGTTTCCGAGTTCTGAAATTCTGAAGACAACTGGAACGCGACAAAAGAGAGGGGACGGAACAGAGAGGGGGCGTGGCAATCCAGAAGGAGGCGGTAATGCAACGTTAAAAATTAGAAAAGAAGAAGCAGAAAGAGGCTGTGAAAAATACAGGCGACGCCAACAACTATAAAAATAAAAAATAAAAACAAGAAAGCAAGGCATTGGTCTTTTTCCAGGCTCATGAAAAAGTTTTTTGTAAACCGTTCACAATTTGAATTTCCTTGTATTTTGTGTTTTATTACATCTACTTTTCCGCGCCCGCCATCTTCAGTGGCCAATTTTAAGTCTCAAGGCAGCCGTTTTCTGCGGAGTCCGAACTCTCTGTGAAGTCTTTGACAGTCCCGCGTGGTGATTTTGACGTTTAGCCGTTGCTGTGTTACCTCCTCCCTATCTCGCTCTGGCGTAAGAACTGCATGTTGTTGGCGCTGTCCGCCAACTCCGGGTACTGCTCTATAGACAACACGTAGTAGCCATCGTAGCCCAGAACCTTGCCGCTGCTCAGCAGCTGCCTCTTCTCCCCCTCAGTCCACAGCCGCACGCCTTCCTCGCCGTCCCTCACCCGCTGCTGCTCGCGGGCCCAGGCGCTCGACAGCGCCCTCTGCCTCGCCGCCTCCAGGATCCGTGCCTTCTCCTCGTCCAGCGTCGTCCCGTAGCGCACATGGAGTGCCAGCGCGCCGTACTGCAGCTCCACGTCGGCGAAGCGCCGTGTCCTGCCGTTCATCACCGTCGTGGACTGGGACACCGTGACGTTCACGCCGTTCTCCAGTGACTTCCGGCCGGACGTGAGCCGCAGCGCGCCGAGGTCATTCTCCGGCAGGCTGGTCTTGATGAAGTAGTGCGTGTCCCGTCCCTCCACGGTGTAGTGCAGGTCCTCCAGGTAGAAGGCGTTGTTCAGGACGGCGGCCACCTTGATGCAGTCCTCGTTGGCGATGTTAAGAGCGTTGGTCACCACGCGGCCCTGGATCACGGCGAGCATCACTCCCTTCCCGATCAGGGACTTGACGGTGGCAAACCACAGCCAGGGTTTGGTGTGGTCCGAGTGCCGCCGGCTCAGCTGGATTTCGGGCATGCGCTCAAAGGACAGGAAGGCCCGAGACTGACGGGTCACCTCTTGCTGGACGCCGGAGATGGACTGTTGGCGAGAGAGACATCATTAAAGGTAACGTTGTGCACGAAATTTACCGTAATACGAAATGAAGTGAGCTATGTTTATGCTGTGTTTGACGCAGCCCATCGTCTACTGCGCCTCGTGATCATGTTGTACATTGTGTGACGCGATGGGATGAAGAAACCGTCTTGTGTGAACCATACGGAGCTTCACCGACGGTTTCTTCTCTGCAGCCGTTTGTGTCACAACGTGAGCATCACTCGCATCGTTTACTGTACATGAGTCAGTTTGATTCCAGTCAGGCTTTCAGCCCAATTATTTGTGCCCATGTAAAACAAAGCAGTGACTTTATTAAGGTTTAAAGAGATCATGAAAGCAAACAAGGATACGTACGGGTAGGTCGTCCCACAGCTGACTCTTCTTCATCTCCAGTGACGGCTGCGTCAGGTCAAACTTAGGAATGGGGAATCCTGGGATTGCGTTGTGGAGATGGAAGCCGAACGTCACCAGCCAGATGTTGACATCTACAGGAGCGGGAGAGCAGTGGTAAGAAATAGTGCTTTTTGTTGGGAATACAATGGGCTTGTCTCTTTCAGATGCTTTTTCTGTAAAACCTCACATTATTATGTTGTTATTATTGTTGCAGTTCATTGTTTTCAGTAAGTGTCGGCCAAAAATCAACCTGACACCACTTCAGTACTGAGACGGTACCAGTCTCTTTCTTTAATCTTTAGTTAATCTTTAGTCTGGCAGATTGAAATCAGACCTTCTTCTTGCTGCTGTTCACTTGAAATTCATCACAATTTAGACACATTTAGACATTTCAAACACAGAATTCACTATAATAACACATTTGAACTTAGTGATGGAGGCTGCAGTGGATCTAGAACTCCTGTGTGCTGTGACGTTAAAATCGCTGATTTTTTCTATGGACTTTGGTGTGGGAGAGTGAGCAGCTAAACTTCAGTTTCCTGTCTAACAGTGAGACAAAGCATCAAACATACGCTGCATTCTATTTACATCAAAAATCAAGCAGGTTTTTCTCGGTTACGTTGATAACCACGACAATCTTTTTCACAAACCAATCTGGTTTTGTATGTTTTCTCGTTACCTGTGACATATTCTTTGACCTGGTGGATCTTGCTGATCGGGTTGTTGCCTCTGAACATGTAGAGATTGAAAGGCTGCGGGTCTTTACCGACGCGTGTCCAAGTGCTGATGTCGGGAGTCGTCCACCTTCAGAGCAAACACACACGGCGGTCAGATATGACACTGAGCTGTCGTGCTCGGACTGAGAACCTGTGAGTTAGCGCCGGAGCACTCACCTCCCAGCAGGGATGTCATAGTCTCTGTCTCCAAAATGCAGCAGTCGTGTCAGAGGATCATACAGGCCGCCATGGAAACCAATTACCAGCACAAAGTCGGGGTTGGAATCAAAGTAAACCTCTCCGTATGCCGTGTACTGCACCTGCACTCACACAAAAAACACACAGTCCTTCATTTTTAACAGACTGTGTATGTTTAGATAACATCCTTTTACATGTATATTGTATTATTATGAAGAAAGAGACATGTATTCAACGTGGGTCGTGGGACCAAGGGTTCAGTACCACACTAACTAGTTTTAATTTTGAATTGTCAGTTAGTCGTTTAGTTTTAATACACTTTGGTATACCGCTGTGCCATGTAGTGCTGGCAAAATCAAAATAGGGCTCATGTCCCAAACCCTTCACACATGTTTGTGCAGCAATCTGGGTGTCACCTACTTTAATATTTACCTCTGTGGATCTGTTTAGCCTAATCGTTGAGCCAAACGTAACAACAATTAATTTCCAGTCAGCCAGTTACTGATGTTACTCAACTCTTCATTTAACTGTAAAGCTAAGATTACATGTCATTTATATATAAGGGGAAAAGAAGAGGGCCCAGGACCCTTCCCTGTGGCACTCCACTGTTAATATGTCTAGCGTCTGATAGAGTACCATTAAATATCAACACTTTGACACCTTTCATGTCCACCTCCCTTCGTATATGATCTGTTGGAAACAGTAAACACGTGTCGCTCAAAAATCTGATGGCAGCTATAATTTCTCTCTAATTTATACAAACAAACCTGTTTAAGCAACAGTCCGTTGTTGCTGAAAACAGCCAGTGGTGTCCCAGTGTTGTCACATGCAATATAAAACTCTTCTCCACTGCTTATCTCCATGGCAAAGACATGGCCCTGTGAATTAGACATAAAAAAAAAGTGATTATGATGGTTGTATACTTTATTTCTAAAGCTCTATTAAAGTGAGATGTTTGCTGGAGAATTCTCAATAATCATAAGACGAGGATATACATGGACAAGGACCAGATTGTTTTAGATCCACCTCTCCAGTGTGGTTACCTGCAGATCGTAGTAAAAGGAGGTGATCTCGGAGCTGGAGTGGTTGTAGACATGGGTGATCCTGGTTGGGTAGTTCAGGTCAGCATAGAAGAACTGCAGGTGTTGGCCCAGACTGTTTCTGGACGCCACACGTCGACCCAGACCATCATAGCGGTACTGGATGGTCCAGCTGGAGGCTTTACTGTAGACACGGACTAGAAGACCTGAGTTACAAATGAGAGCAGAGAAGAATTTAAAAAAAACAACTTTTTATGATCACCATTTTTCACTTATAAAATACCAAAAGCCAACAGGGAAGTGTCAGTCATCAAAGCTTTTCTATCGACGCCAGGATTTCCCGGTGTAGTACCAATGACAGGCTTTTTGTCTCAGCCGTGGAACGTCTGCTCGTCATGCAAAAGTATTGCTGGAAGCCTTTCTCATCCATACAGAGCTCCAAGTTGTTTACTTCTCTTTAAAATACGGCAACTTGTGTCCCTTGTGTCAAGAAATGCACACATCCTGCACATGGACGCCACAAGTGTAATGTCAAAGGTAATTCCTGTCATGATTGGCTCGTCCTTGTTCAAAGGCGGGGCTCTACAATCTGCTAATTTAGTTTACTAAAAGCAATATTCTGTTTCCCACCTTTAGAGTTGTATTCAAATATCTCAGCTCCCCTCTGTCTCAGGAATCCGTCTTCGTCCAGCCGGTACTGGACGTCACCCAGACGAGTGATTCTGTCCCTCAGATCGTAGCGCAGAGGCGTCAACCGACCGCTATTCGCGGGGTTGAGCAAATGCAGGTTCCCGTTCAGATCGTAGTTATACCTGGGGGGGCCAGAAAATGATATCGTCAGCATAAAGCGTCATCCAACGCTGGTGTTTGTAAGACTTTGATGTTATAATCCTACCTCCACATCATCTTCTCATTGAGAGAGACCGTCTGCAGCTGTCCATCAACGTCGTATTCATAACCATATTTGGTCGTGTTGGCGAATGGTCCGATTTTGATCTCGCGCTTGGTGACGCGGCCCATGTTGTCGTACTGAATGGTGATCCAGTACATCAAAGACCTGAAGATCTCGTACTGGATCTCCTTGATGCGGCCGTGCTGGTCGAAGTGTTTGGTGTAGGTCATCACGGCTGTGGAGATGATCTGAAACACCAGGAAGTGCGTGTGATGTGAGCTCATAACCCTGATTATTCTCAAAAAATATCTACCGTATCCAAGTTTTAGGAGGAACTTTTCAACTCCTCCATTACTGAAGGACAAATTGTGGTCTCACCTGATTGATATCATAGTAGATGACTCCAAACTTCCCAAACTGCTCCACCTTCCCAGATATGTCGTCAAACTGGTAGAGGTCGATCGGCAGCGGCGTCTCGTTGATCACGGCCTGCATGCTCGTGACCCTGAAGCTGTTGTCGTAGGTGTAGTCGAAGCGTGCGTTAACCATGCCGTCCTCGCTGAAGCGGAAGATTTGCCGGTCGACCAGCGGGCCGATCTGGCGGTAGCGGATGGAGCAGATGAAGCCTTCGCTCTGCAGGTTGACCGTTTTGAGCACGCCGGCCGTCTCATCGTAGGTGAAACTGACCCGTGTGGAGTCGTAGAGGATTTCCGCCAGCTTGTTCTGATGTGACAAGTGAAACGGTTCGTGTTTTGTGATGGCAGCCCTTGGAGAATATGTAATCCTGCATATATCTGATCTCTACAATGCTCCGATTATACTATGTGGATCCTATTCTTTGGGAGTACTAGACACATTTTGTGAACATGGACAAAGTTTGGCACTGTGGTGTTAGAAAATGTCTGCAAAAAAATCTACACCCCCAAGGACATTCATGCTGCTACATTATTAGATGATCCTAAAACCTTGTAAAGTACTAATTATAATTGCATGTACTGTACTTAGATTGATAGACAATACATTAGTATTTACCTGTCTGCGATATTTGTACAGTATCTGGCGTCCAGTGCCCAGATGAGCAACTCTGAGGAGCTAAGGCGAAGAAGAAAAAAGAAACGGCAGATATGAGTGGTTTACTTCCAAGCTTGAAGAATTCACAAGAATGCAGAAGGTTCATCGCGGTTGTCCACTGTGTTCGTCAACCTGCCAGACCTAAGGTCTTCGAACGGCATCGGACACAAAAGATAGAAATACAACACAAGCACACACCTGTCCGTCTTCAGAGTAGTCCACCGTGACGGAGGCGTTGCTCTCAGGCGGAGTGTAGATGTTCCTGTAGTATCCGATGGACCTGATGGTCTGCATGGTGTGTCGAGCCACACTGGGCATGGTGACTGCGGACAGACGGTCTCCTGAGTCATAGTCAAAGATGTACTGGTGCTGACTGTGCAGCAGTAAGACCATAGACTGTTGGAGAGAGGTAAGAAAAAAATTAAAACATCTATAGATTTAGGTGCGACATGACATCTGCTGAGGTTGTGCTTAAAAGATCCTGAGCTGACTAAGAAGAAGTAATGCCAGAACAATTCAACCTTTGGTGATAGTAACTTTATTGTTTCCTTCCAGCTAAACCCACATGTGAAAGCTAATTGAGGACTATGAAAGATATTTTGTGAACATGGACAAAAGTTGGCAACGTGGTACACAAGTCTCTACCCACTGACGACAATATGAAATTTTCAAGAAATCCCCAATGTTGTAGAAGGGGCCCAGTATGCAGCCCTGAGGTGCTCCAGTGACATAATTACTACTATCCAGCAGATAGGGGGCCCAGTAGGGGGACTGTGCAACCATGTACAAAAGAAAGAGCAGTGACAGATTGAACAAGCTGTGGCCTCAATTTTCAACCCAACTGAGTGGATATGACGCACAGGTCACAGAATGTGTTTGCTGCAAACAGCTCCATGTTGTAGCCGTTCTTTCCATATTCAAAGAAGAAATCAATGGGTTCCATTTGAAGATTTGAACTTGTTTAGGATTAGCATTTTTTATGCTGCACCAGCATCAGTGGCCTGGAACTTATGGGTTTGCTACAGAAGGGAAATTTGACATCTGTGTGACTGTAGTTTTCTTCTAGTCGTCCAAAACAAAGAAAAATCAAGGACAATTGGCCAATTTTCTGTGACTCTCTGAAGTCCATTTTGTCTCCATTTGTGGAGAATAATCAAAATACAGTCTGCTAAAATATGTACAGCCTCGTTTGTTGTTGTTTTGAGTCTCGATATTTAATGTCGGTCTATATTTTATATTTTTCTTCACATTTTTATGTTCATTTAAGGCAGGTGCAATAATAGTAGTCGAGTATTTATTTTAAAAATAGGTATTAAGTTGACCTTCAACTAAAAAAAATCTTTGTTTTAAACTTCTTGTGGATTTTTTCAGGCAAAATTTCAATTTCTTGTAGAGTGGACACATACTGTCTTTTAAAGACACATTTACATTAAAGACAGAGAGAGAGGGCCTGAAGGGAAAATCTTAGAAAAGCACCTTGTCCAGGTACGTGTAGCTCCATATCTTTCCATCGGCAAACACTCGGGAAGTGATTCTTCCCTGACTGTCGTACTCCCACCTCTCTGTAGTCGGACCCCTCTGGAGACCTGTCACCTGCCCGGTACTGAACACAAACACACAGATGGAAATCAAAGTGTATTAGTGTACTTGAGCCTTGTAGCACAGTCCGGCACACGTCCATCACAAAACTCTGTGGCCCCATTAACGTACAAGGCCCTATTAAAACAATCAAAAGTGCAAGGCGCAAGAGCATTAGGGCTCCAAATTTGCTATTTGCATGACGTATAATCACAATGCAAAGTGAGGCGCAAGGTGTAAATGGGTTGTATTAAGTGTCTGAATTATTCCTACGTGCATTTTTGGGGCGTAATATCAATTAAGCCAATCAGAGTTTCACTTGTCATGTCCTTTAAGGTGGACCTTTCGCTAATGTGTGAGACACTTGTGCCAAGAATCCGTAGCATAGGAGTTTACTTCCTTTACCCTATTTTTAAAAAAAAATTTTGTTTAATTATAATTTTGAAGTGAGTGTAGGAGAGTTATGACATTTCTCCGTATGAAAAAGAAGGGGCTTACCTGGAATATGTCAGGTTCACTGAGAGCAACTTGCTGCTGGGAACCCACAGTGTGGGATGTCCCTGTGTGTCATAGATGATCTTCAGCAGGAACTTCCTGTGGTCGTCGTAAATTTTCTCCGTCCGCAGCGAACGATCGTAGTCCACCGACAGCAAGTTCCTGCCGTTCACCTGGAGAGGCAAACAAATAAACGGTAAATAAATAAGAGTCCGTACCGGGGGTTTATCCTTTGTGTTTTCTCCTGCACAAAAAACTCAAACATAAATTTAACCGACTCTTTAACCTATAGTTTGATGTGCCTGAACCAATGCTACTGTAACCATGGCTACAGAGGCGATTGTTAGGAATACTAGCCGAGAACAACGCTCCACATGTTTCCCGGAAATTCTGAATTCCGACAAGAAATGGAACGCTCCATTAGCTCCAAAATGACAGGTAAGACAAGGTATTGTAACATTTACTTTGTAAAAAAGAAAAACCCCAAAACGAAACAAGAAAGATGGAGAATCAAATTGAACTGTGACCTTAAGATCTAAAAACTTATTGTATCTGGGTTTTGAAGACTTGTGACACCCCCTAGTGGAAGCAGCAGCAGTAGCAGCTCTCTCACCCTGAGTTTTCTGCCGTAGACGATGACTTTTCCTCGAGTTTGTTCCTTCCTGAACCTCCACTCCACCAGGTTTTGGCCGTTCTCTCCTGGAAGTGTCATGTTGCGTCGCGCTACGGTTGGATTAGCCGCACCTACAGGTAAATACGAGTAACACACAGGTTTTCTACATTTGAATGTGATGTAGATTTTGTTGTTTGTGAAGTTATGTTCACATTTGGAGGAAAACAAATGGCACATATGCATGGACACCCATGTGATTGACAGCTGGGATCGTCCGATAGGAGCCCAGGTCCTTGCAGGTCACGCCTCAGGACGTCTCTTGGCTAAATCGCGAGTCTTGGGGCTTTAAAGTGGGAATTCAGATTCTTGGTTGCCGCTTGGTTACGTAAGTGAATTTTGATTATTCAAACAGCTTACCTGCGAGTATGTGTGGTTCCGTCTGGTAATGCGTGTCCATTCCGTTGGCGTAGATGACCCTCAGTGAATGGTCGTTACCCACCTGGTAACTGTTGCGGAGCTGGTCTGTATGAAAGACAGAAACAAAAAAAAAAAAAAACAATCATTTCACTTATTCCAGTGTCTGATTTACACGTGTTTAGGTCCAGTGTGTAACATTTAGGAGGGTTTATTGGCTGAAATGTAATATCCTACCTATAAATATGTTTGTAAGACTGGATGAGCAGTTGTAAAAGAGTGTTTAACATCCTTTTAACTTTTCGTTCCGCACGCGGCGCCGTCTTTCTTCGGACGACACGACAACCCCAAGAGCCACACTCCGTCTAATTTGTATCACGATTAACACGTACGAAACAAACGGAAGCACAGTGCCGTCCGTCTTCACCGTCCACTGTTTATTTTCCTGTGACGTGAACATTTTCTCCTCCGCATGTAAACTCGGCAAGTTGTCCGGTTGTAAACGTTGGTGTTGTTTACGGTGGTGTCGTGAAACGTGTACTCCAAAACTGTAGGGGGAGCTCCCTTGAGAAAAAAAATGACCCGGCTTAATAAGTAATTAATCAATAGTTGCAGCCCTTTGTGTTTGAGTCAAACTCACTTGGCTCCGTCTTCACTTCTACGTTGAATGTTTACGACGTTACGTTTATTTCCGCCCCATTTCTTTTCCTGTGAATCAAGTCACAGGTCGACCCGGGGTCTTGGCTGCCTGTCGCCTTTGAGCAGGAAAACAAAGCGCTAGATTCACGCTCCTCTTCATCTTTCGCGGCGAGACGGTCAAGATCTCAAACAACCGGGGGAAAACAATAAACGTGTCACTGATGTCCTTGTTAAATCCAAACTAATGAGCCCACTGAAGCAAAAGCCTGCGGCGGCCGGCCGTGATTTGTTCTAGAGGAAACTGCATGTGGCCGGAGTGTGAGTGAAAACAGGGTCGATGCTCCCTCGCAGCGGAGCGGTATTGATTAGAATTTAATAAGTTATTCAGAGATGATGAGCAGAACCTTCCTCTCCATCAATCTGTCTGCATTATTTATTGTTTATCCTCATCGCTATCATTTAAACGCGGGAAACCAACTGCCCAACGCCGGTCTTAGAAGCGCTCCGTTCGCTGCAGTTCTTGACATCGAAGCTTTTATTTCAAAGTGCCCTTTTTTTAAAGGTGCAGTGTGTAAAGTTTAGAGGTAAAGGTTCATGTCACGGCTGATTGTCCCTCAAATCAACCTACGTAGCCTTCATTTAGCATCAAAATGTTTACATTGTGGGTTAGTGTAAAAACATGCTAGTGCAAAATGGCCTCTGTAGAGCTGATCCTGCTCCTGAAATTAAAATAAAATTAATTTTCTGCCAAACTTCAAGTTCAATTACAAATTTTTTAATATTTTTTATGCATTATACACATTTTAATATAAATTTCACTCTTCTACAGTCTTTATTTTAGTCGTTGATATGAAATTTGTACAGAGGTTTGTACATAAGTATTTTTTTTTAAACTGACCAAATCCAGCAGGTGGCAGTGTTGTATTACAAATGGAATCCTACACTGAAAATACTGAATATTATAATAAATAATCTTGTTTTCCAATGAATAATTAAAAAAGGATTCATTTAAAGTGAAAAATAGCTATTGTTTAATGGTCATTTATGGGACATTTTTGCACCAGATTATATAGTCTCTCTGAGAGAAATCTCATCAGCATGTAGCACGTTTTGTTTTCTGTTAATGTTAAAATACGTTTGAAGGCTTTAACTTTTATTCCGCTTGAGCTTCGAATATTGTATATTCTGACTTTGTCTGTGTTGTAACTAAACTCACTCTTGTGAGGCTAGCGCCGCCTAATTCTTTGTTTTGAAAAATGCCAGCGAGTTGTTCTGAGATCTGTGGAGAGAGAAAGACGACGGCTTGACAGCTCCAGGGTTTGATTGAAAGTGGGAGGAGTCTGGGATCAATGTGCCGTGTGCTGATTGGACAAGAGGCTGACAAAACAACTACAAATTTGACCAGAAAGGGCAGTCGGTACATGTATCATTCATCAATACTTTGAACTTATCTGTGCAGATTTGCACCTGGAACAACAAATAACATAAAGTTACACTGGTTAACGCACAAAAAAAGTGGTCTTTTTGTATAAAAATCCCTTTCCAAATAGAATAGTCTAATCTGTTATTTAAATTCCCTTCCTCCACTAATCACAAAGTGTTGATTTTTTGGGGGGGAAACGGGAACGTGTTGGAAAAGCCGGGCTGATTAAATACGGTAAATGCCGTTGCTCCGTCAAGCGTTGGCTCTAATAATCTGTGTGTGTGTGTGTGTGTGTGTTCTGCGTCTCCTCCTTCACAACACACTGAGCACAGCTTTTTTTTTCATTTTATTTATTTATTTTTGTGCTGGAAGACTGATGCGAGTGGGTGGCAGCGACAGATCAGCTCCACCCAGCAGATCAACTCCTTAATATTTAATATTAAAACCCACAAAACACACAATCACTGTCAGAAACCAGTGTGGTTGCTGTTTACAGGAAAAAAGCAGCAGCTTAACAAGAATTCAGTCGAATAAAACCCAGTGAAATAAAGAAGAACGTATTATACGCTTCAACAATGAAATGCAACCAATTAAGAGACAATGACCTCAACTGCAACCCGTTAAACCCTGATCTTAACCTAACCACAATTCATATATTAGTCCTAAACTTCAGAAATGAGGTTCTGCGTCATTAGGACCAGGTTTTGGTCTCCATGAGGACGACTGGTCTTGACAAGGTCAGTGTGTGTGACAGAAAAGAGGACATGTATACAAGCAGACACACGCACACATGAACCTTACCCTGCACCAGAGTGTAGAAGGAGTCAATCGACGACAGGTTGGTTGTTATGGAAACGTCCTCATCCCTCCCTGACGTCTCGATGTCCACGGCGACCGCTCCCGAGGACATGTCGCTGTGGAGGCTGGTCACGACGCCCGTGGGGAAGGTCACGTTGGTGAGACGACCTTCGCTGTCGTAGCTTGAGGGACAGAGGACGCGGGGGCGGGGAGACAAGAACGACAGGAGGTGAGTCAGCGTTATTTTTATTATTATTGTTAGCAGATTTCAATGAATGGGTCGTCCATTGTTTGTTGGCGACACGGCGTTAAAAACAGCGTTGTCAGAGATAAACGACAACAAAAGTTGGAGCAAGGATTTCTTTAAACGACGAGGTGAGACTGAACCAGAGTGTTTCCACGGAGCTTTTTATGTTCACAGCTGACACTCGAGTGAATGTGAGTCTCCATTTCTTGCAAGGCTATTTTGCTTTTTGCAACAGATATGGAGAGAAACGGATGTAGCAAGAGTCATTTAATTTCAAGTGGACGAGGAGGAGGAGGAGGCAGCAAAGCCCTTAAAAAGTGAAGGTTTTAGGTTGTAAAGTCTGAATCTTGCCTGATCTGGTCAATTGTCACTGCTTCAGAATGACCTAATTATTTTAATTCTAATTATTATTATTTTTTTCACGAATATACTTCAAGGATGTAGAAGAAACACGGCGATGCTCACTCGTAGAAGGTCGTCCAGCCGATCTGGATGCTCTTGGTCGCCAACAACCCGCTGCTGCCATGGTAACTGAACAAGACCAGTTCCTGACCCTGGGCCGTGAGGGTCTTCAGACCTCCATTAGTGCCGATGGTCAGCCAGATAACCTACACACACACACAAAAACACACGCGTTACGCACAGATTCTGTCTAAAACAAGAACTCTGCCACTTCTGTTTTGTTCAATACAGCGGTTCAAATCTGTGGTGCCACAGAAATTACACACAAAATTGTGATCGTTTTTTAAAAGATTTTCATGTAAGAAAAAAAATCATGCATCTTACCTGGTTGTCGGGGGCAACCACTCGCACAGGCAGCCTGTTGGTGTCTCTACGGATACGCAGGGTGTTCCCGCTGCTGTCGGTCACCGCGGTTACGTCGTCCTCGTTGCTGGGTGCAATAATGAAGGGGAGGAAAATGTTTTGTATGTGTAAGTGCTGCAAGTGTCAGTGATTGTGTGTCCACTCACTCACTCACTCACTCACCTGTAGCTGAAGTTGTATTTGTAGTCTCCAGTGACCAGAGACATGGTGAACTGATGAGTCCCATTTAAATCAAACACGTAAAGTTCTTGACAAGCCGGAGACGCCACTTCATAGGAGCTGGGACCTGAAGCCAGAGAACCTGAAGACACGAGAGCAAGACGCTTTATGTTATATTCAGTTCATAGACATTGTTTCGGCAATTTTCAAACCGCTGGAGGCGCAATAGTTCTTAAAGCCCAAATGTGTGTGTAAAATTATCATTTGTAGATTAAATATTGTGCCGACAGACTGAAGAAAGCATCTCTGTTTCTCATGGATCTGCACAAATATCACAGTAATCATTTTAGATATGTGATTCAGATGGAAATGAGAATAATTATGTAAAACATACACTATAGAAGCCGAATGTGTTTGATTGTGGTATGAGGGTTTGGTGTAATTCACTCTATGTGTGTGTGGGGTCGCTGTGCTCTCAGAAGGGGGAACTCAGGTGTATATAGGTGGCATTATCACTGTCATTGTCAGGTTTGTGAACCGGAAGGGCAAACGGTTTTCGACCGCTGTACCGCGGAGGCGCTTCTCATGACTGTTTGGATTGTTTGTTGGAATTTCATCATGCAAAGAAAACGCACAGCAATAAAACCAATATATTGCAACGAAACGAACAGCGTGGACATTCAATCAGAGTACAAAAGAGCGATCGCCAAGGCAAAGCGCGTCAACCAGGTCATCCGGAGTCAGAAACCTCAGTAGCGGAAGTTTGAGGCTGAGCTGCTATAATATACACAAAAATTACAATGAATGAAATGTACTTATTTTATCATCCATATTCTAGCTGTTACAACTTGGGACTGTTCTATTTCTTTTCATTTTGTCTCACTTCATTTTATTGCTGTTGATTCTTGTGTTAAAGAGGCTTTCGATGGGTCACCAAAAATGACCAAAGCGCGACTTAAACACCGTGTTCGGCCAGGATTAACATCTAAACGCTTAAAAATCAGCATCACTCTGTATCTTGTTGGAAAATTATGATTAAATCTAAAAATCGTAACAATTTTTTGTCACCAGCCACTTTTAGAGGACAATGAGTAGGCAGAAAAAGACGCTACAAGATGTTAGCCTGATGCTAACGTTAATCCCAATGGATTTGAATTTTCAGACAAATCAGCAGATATTACTGTAACAGTTTGGGGTTTATGTGTATTAAATAAATAAATAAATATATATATATATATATATATATAAGCAAGCTAGCAAGCTAACACCATGCAAAGTAGCAGAACTAGTCACTTAACCTTACTTTTTATACAGTTTGCTGTATTTTTTTCCTTTTTACGACCGTCTGACTGTATATATATATATATATATATATATATATATATAAATAAACTGGCCTTTGTCTTAACATTTGACCTTATACACAGTACAACAAACCTGTGGGTGGCTGGTTTCGACGTATAGCTCGGATGCGGATGTTTCCCAGATCAGCCACGTACAGCGTCCCGTCTGGAGACACCACCAATGAGGAGGGACAGTTAAGGCGGGCGTCCTTCGCGTAGCCATCGCCTGCCTGATAGCAGTCACAGTTGGCATCGTTCTGTTGCACACACAGGACAGAAGAAGAAGTGAGACACCAGGTTAGCATACAGCTGGACACGAGCAACAAGTGCTTTATTATTGTTGCACTTGACACAGGCTTTGGCGCCACCTACTGCCTATCTCAGTGAACTAACTTGAAATATTTACTTTACAGCGGTCGATGGTAACACACATAAATGCACATTTTCTTTCAGCAAAATGAAAATTAAAAATTCGATTAAATTTCCCGATACATTTTAATGGAAACTTGACTAATGCTAACAGAAAGTAACACAGCTAGTACCTTGCAGTCACAGTCAGATAGCGCACCAGCCAGATGCGTAATTTCTCCATCAGTCGACACCTATGGGGAAAAGAGACATTATTAACATCCTGACATCAAGATTAAATGATTTTTGCCAACATAACTGCCATTATTTCAGAAATGGAGGAAAACACTGGTCAACAAATGACAACTTTTCGCTTCATTATCTTCCTTCCTTGAAGGTGAATTTAATGATCAGTATGTGAGGACAAAGGTGTCCCATGGTGTTCTGAAGATTACCTGTCTGATGCGGTGTATTTTCTTCTCATCTGTCTCTGCGATGTAGAGGACGCCGCTGTAGGACAGAGCGATGGCTGTTGCTCCCTCTAGCATGGTCTGGATGGCTCTTTTTCCCATGGTGTATTCAATACCAGGCACCTGACAGTGCATGGGACGACCTGCCACAATTCGAACCTGAACAAACAAGGTTAAGTGTTTTCTTCTTATTTTCTTATTTTAACCTTAATCTCCAGTTTTCTGTCTAATCTGACTGTTTATTAAACCTTCCAAAAACATAAATGTTGTGTTTTTCTATGTCAATCTTCAATACAATAACTGAACAAATAAAATTAACTAACTTGCGTCACAGCTGTTTTCGTAGCGAATGACATTGCTAACTTGCGTCACAGCCGATATCTTAGCTAATGACATTGCTAACTTGCGTCACAGCCGATATCTTAGCGAATTACATTGCTAACTTGTGTCACAGCTGATATCTTAGCTAATGACATTGCTAACTTGCGTCACAGCCGATATCTTAGCGAATTACATTGCAAATTTGTGTCACAGCTGATATCTTAGCGAATGACATTGCTAACTTGCGTCACAGCCGATATCTTAGCGAATGACATTGCTAACTTGCGTCACAGCCGATATCTTAGCGAATTACATTGCTAACTTGCGTCACAGCTGATATCTTAGCGAATGACATTGCTAACTAGCGTCACAGCTGGTATCTTAGCGAATGACATTGCTAACTAGCGTCACAGCTGATATCTCATAGTTTAAAACATTTTAAACCAATTTTTTAATGATTGATTGATTTGTAGTTTTTGTGTTAACATGAGAGTTGAACATTTAAAATGGCGGTTACATCGGGTTAAAGGGTTGAAGGAAACACTGGAGAAGGTTCATGAGTTGGTGTAAATGGTACCTGTCTATTTTCAGTGATCTGCAGCACAACATTGTTGTCCAGGACGTAGATGGAGTTATCCATAGGATTAATGGCCAGATCTGTGGGCCACTCTAAACGAACCTGGATGTAGAGATGAAGGAAAGTAGAAAGAGTTTCACTAAATACTATGTATTTTGTTTAGTTTTGTTATTTGGAAAAACATGGTTATGGCGACAACACATGAAATTAAACTAGTTTTTTTTTAATCAGTCCTAATTTTTACATGTTTCTGTTAACTTGAAATGCGAAAAAAACTAATTCTAAGCCATGAAACCCAAACAATTCTTATTTTAAAAGGATTGTACGCTCAAACAAACACAGTTATGGGTAGATGTATTCAATTTCAGTCAATGATCCCAGCTAAATATTACAGACTGGACCTTTAAAGAAAACTCAAGCAAATGTATTTATCTGCTGTCGACACACCTGAACACTCTTTTTACCACTTCAAATCTCTATCTCCTATAAAACACAGAAGCTCACTGGAATAGTTCAGTTGAAAATGTGACAGTAGTTAACTCTGGCTATTTGTACCCATTACCTGTCTTATGTGCATGCTAGTATCGCAGGTCAAAGGTCGCGCAGAGGTCAGGTCGTTGCTGCCCAGCACTGTTGAGATGATTCCGTTACGATCCACTTTTCTGATCATCGTTCCGTCCACAAAGTAGATCAAGCCATTTTTATCAACTGCAATCCCTTTAAGAGACAAAGAACATGAACATTGTCAACATATTCTTATATCGTTTATGATTTAAACATATTGCTTATGCTATATGTATATATATATATATATATGTGTGTATATATATGTATATTCATATACAGTATGCTAGCACAAGCACATCCTAATAATGTTGCTAAGTCATGTCCCAGCTAATAATCTTGCCAAGTCACATAAACAGCCAATGACATAGCTAAGTCCCATCACAGCTAATCATGTTGCTAATAATTTTGCAAGGTCACGTCCCAGCTAATGACATAGCCAATGATGGTGTTAAATTGCATCATCGCTAATGAGATTGCTAATAATATTGCTAAGTCATGTCCCAGCTAATAATGTTGCTAAGTCACGTCCCAGCTAATGACATAGCCAATGATGGTGTTAAATTGCATCATAGCTAATGAGATTGCTAATAATATTGCTAAGTCATGTCCCAGCTAATAATGTTGCTAAGTCACATCACAGCCAATGACATAGCTAAATTGCATCACAGCTAATGACATTGCTAATAATTTTGCAAGGTCGCGTCCCAGCTAGTGATGTAGCTAACTCGCATGACAGCTGATAACTTCATGATGTCGCTAACTTGTGTTGCAGATAATGACATAGTTAATAAAATTGCTAATTTGCATCACAGCTGATGAAGTTGCTAAGTCACATCCCAGCTTATGATGCTGCTAAACTGCACCACAGCTCATGCCGTAGTGAATGGCGTAGCTAACTTGTGTACCTTTTGGTCCCAGTAGTTGTGCCTCGGTAGCTTTTCTTCCATCTCCACACCGTGCTTCATCAAACGGAGGACACTGTTCACCTGTGCCAGCGACTACTTCTCCATTACCTGTACACACACACACAGAGTATGAGTTCATCATAAGAATATTCATCACTTCATCTCACTGTTAAACTGCCCTGTTTTCAAACTGGGAGCTGAAGTTTGTGTCACTGCTCCAAAGCCCATCGAGAACATCAGCGTTTCTACATCACAGCACACAGGAGTTCTTAATACCCTGCTGCCTCCATTAATAAGTTCAAATATGTAATTTTGATACTTCAGGTTTTAAAATCTTTTATTAAGAATCATCATAAGTGACACAAACTTGTCAAACAAGGCAGCAGTAGACCAGACTCTCCTGTGTCCCACATGAGTTAAAAACGCTGATTTTCTCAATGGAATATGGTGCAGGAAAGTAAACGATAAAACTTCAGTTTCCAATCAGAGAAGTGATTAGAAGAGATTTTACATTGATTTTGAACATTCACCTGATCAACTGTGTCAACCAGGTGCATATATACTTACTGATGAGATCCCGGGCTCCACTCAGCATCTTGGGTCGGTAGATTCGCCTTGAGTTCGTGTCGGAGACATACAGCTGCCCTGTTACCGGGTCAGTGGCCAGATAGTAGCGGTGAGCAGGGTTGTTGCTATAGAGAGAGAGAGAAAAAACAGAAACAACAACAAGACGTTAGTTTAATCTTTTAGTTTCTTTAATGATGTCACTATCACTGAAATCCACAGTTTACAAACAGATCTTGAAGGTTACAATAAAACTGTCACGGTGAGAGAAGACTGACAATTTGGTTTCAGTGATAAGAATAATATTGGGGAAATGACTGAGACATTTTACATAACATTGTTTGTTTCTCTAGATTTAAGGGGACAGTTCAGGTTCAGTTTTAGCCTCTTAACTAAGGGGTCAACTAGTAAAGTCTATGCCTGCTTAATTTAAGACAGGAAAGTAAAGTTTGTGATCTGCTTCCTCTCCCACACCAAAGTCCATAGAGAAAATCAGTGATTTTAGCTTGTGTGGACACAGGAGCTGCTGGTCTACCGCTGCCTCGTGTGGTCACTTTGCATCATGAGTTGAATCAGAACAGAGGATTTAAAACACCAGTAATAACAAATAACATATTTTAACTTATTATTAGAGGCAGCGGTGGATCAACAACTCCTGTGTACTGTGATGCAAATTTGCTGATTTTCTCTATGGACTTTGGTGTGGGGAAAAGGAGCAGATTTCAAAGTGACACAAACTTCAGGTCCCAGTTGAAAAAGGTGACATAAAAGCACAACAAACCTGTTACTAACATATCATAGACCAGAAGCAAATGTAGATTTTATTAAGTGACTGTTTCGTTTAGTGGCTAAAATTTGTTTGTTTGTTTTTTTAAGTGAGGATTTGCCTGAACACAGCAGCCATCACTTGTTTGTGTCACACTCTTAATGATTCCTGTCACACTGTCATGTAAAATCCATCATCCTCACAAAGACATGGATATAATTAGCATATTATATATATATGTGTTGTATTATGAAAATCACAGGCTGTTAATTAGCGCAGCTAAGCTAGTTTTGTCAGATTGCAATTGCAGTTCTTTCAATAAACAACATTATGCACATTAAACAGATCTAAATCAAATATTTCTGCACTTTTTAGGCTCTTATTCTGATAATTTCACATTTCTTTCATCAGATAATCCACCTTTTAGAGACTCCAGGCAGCACCACTAACACATTCTGTGATTTTTTTAGACTGGTTGCACAAATATGGGAGCAAAAACACAAATGTAATCACACAAGAAATTACTAGTAGTGACTAATTTGACCTCGAACAATTTGTTTTGTGTGCTTCCAGTTGTCATGTTTGTACGATCCTTTCTGTTGATGACAAAAAAATTGATACAAAGCGAAAGGAAAAAAAATAATACTCTGCCTCCACTTTTAAAATCTTCAATATTTAATGAGGTTTAGTTTTTCCCCCCACACTTTATCCTTCTTTGTGCTGACAAAACAATGTAAAAGAATGGATTGATGGGGGGAAAAAAACGTGTTAAAAAGACATGCTTGTGCGTGTGTGTGTTCTGTTCAGTTAAATGTAGAAACAGCCTGAGGGAGAACTTGACAGATGATTATCCATATATGCCTGGACATATTAAAAGATGTGACAATGTAGAGGAGGAGAGAGAAGCAAAGGCGACAGAGATGGTACAAAAGACATCACATAAGAATAATTTAAGAGACACAGAGTAGGTACAATGAAAGAGTGAAATTCATGTGTAAGAGTATGGTTAAAAGGAGAATAAATGATCATCAATTAGGTGCAGGGGGAAAAAATTGCGACTCTGTTTCTATGAACCGTTCAGCCTGTCAGAGTTTGACCGATATATCAAGAGGACATAATTCCAGACCTGTATCCCCAGTGTCTTCGACCTCCGGATTAACTTCCCTTCATCTTACCCCAGAGAGTCACTACGTTCATGTTAAAAGTCCCATTTTAGTCGGACTAAGACAATAATTCAGTTTTATAGAGCCAGTCTTAGTCGGACTAACATACCTTGGTAATGTGATTCATAGTCCGATTACTCCTGCATGTACGCGCTTAGTCAGGCTGGAGTCGGACTTGGCGTTATGCACACGGTACATGTCTTTGACCCGGAAGTAGAAGGAGACGACGTATATAAAGTGCAGTACTGTTGCCAACGACATTATGGCGCCAGTGAGAGCGAAGGCTACAGAGAAGACAAAACTTTGGGACTGACGATGAGACGAGATTAATGCGAAATATAAAGAGCCACAGCACAAATCAATTTGTTTTTCTGTGACGTCAGCTACCGGAGCTCTATATCGGTGTCAGTATTGGCACAATATTGGCAAAAAGTCCAACATCTTGTGTCCCTATTTTGTGCTTATGCATGTATTTAAAGAGGATGTTGAGGCTGCGAGACAGAGGAAAGGATACAGATTGACATATAATACAAAGAGAAATAATTAAGAAAACCAACTACACACAATAACGCCATCCTCCCTCCACACTCCCTCCTCCTCCTACTCCCCTCATATTTCTCCTTGCTCGAGGCTTTTGCTGCTGCTGCTGCTTAAGTGATGACTGCACCGTTTATCTGAGCTGACAGCAGAAGAACAGGCTCAGTTTCCTGTGAACACTTGTCAAGATTAGTGTTGGAAAGACAATGAGACAAGCAGGAAAGAGAAAGAGGTGTTTTTGAAGACCACGGCTACTTTTCTTCTTCTTCCACTTCTTTGTTCCTCTCCGCCTTTGATCTGACAGTTCACAGTCATTCAACGCTAGTGGTTTTCACTGGTGACTTCAGCCGTTATTTGGATCTGAGACATGATACTCAGATGAATCACTGTTGGTTTCTTTTGGACATGTGTGTTGCAAATAACTAAGTATGCGATGGAGAGCTAATTTGAAAGCAGCTGTGAAGTTGATTTGTCTTGTTGCGCCATCATCTCCCTGTTCGTGCTAACCTTAAAAGTCGTTTCAAGAAATGTTGTCAATGTCCCTCCCCCAAAACGACTCTACGCTTTGTAGTACAAAGTCCGGACCCAACCAGACCTGAGGAGACGATCTGTTAACACAGAGAAAAATTCACCATCTCCTCACACACTGAGTTCTGCTACAGGCTGCTACAGACTCCTGATCACCAGCCAAAATAAGCTAGCTAAGCCAACCAAATAATGAGCTATTCTATACATCCATCAACAGACTGACTGCCAAATAATGAGCTGTTCCATACATCCACCATGAGACGGTGTGCCAAATAATGAGCTGTTCAATACATCCACTACCAGATGGTGTGCCAAATAATGAGCTGCACTATACATCCACCAACAGACTGATTGCCAAATAATGAACTATTTATAAATTGTGAGCTGCTCTATGAAGCCATTAGCAGATTGACTGCCAAATAATGAGCTATTCTATTCATCCATCAACAGAGTGACTGCCAAATAATGAACTGAACAACATAAACGTATATTTAACAGGCTCCTGACAATCGGACAATTAGTTGATGTGGATTTAGTTGACAAAAATGTGTTAATTATTGTGTGTTTTTTGATAACTGATAATATATTTTTTTTTTAGATGTGTGTGTATGATGCAGCATATTATTTAAAGCATTCATTGAAATTGCTAATGAACTCATCTGCAAACGCGATAGACAGCAGTGATGTTTAGTTTCTGAAAACTTGTAGAAAACAGGTGCAGAACAACAACGTGGATACACCGGGAACTTAAAATACAGAAGAGATTTTGTAACTAGTGAATTCATGATAATTCATGTTACACTTACTGTGAAGTTACTTACTAGTTTTCATTGAAAGGATGGAATATGTACAGATATGAGGTGCAGTGCATGACACAGCAGACATGGACAGTGAAATGGAAAGAGGTTTAAAGGTTGGAAAATGATGAGTCATCCTTACCTATGTCTGAAATCTTTGTTTCTTTAGTAAAGTGTGAGCAAGAGACAGAAAACACACAAGAAACAGGGTTAGTCGACACAATCGATGCCTGGGAAGAGTTTCACAGAGAAAGACACAGGAAGAAAAGCTCAGTGAAAGACAGAAGCTGGAGTGAATGTTCAGTCAGAGTTTTATGTTATGTTGCGTAGAGAAATGCAGAAATTCAGTGTTTCTCTAATGGTTTAACGGGTTGGCCGAAGAGCCGAGGTACTCCGATGTTTGACCACATTCTGGGGCACCCAGCGTTCACAGATGCTGTGAAATAAGATTCCAGTAATTCCCACTTTAAATCCCTGATAGAGAAGCAGCAGCAACACCAACAAAAAATCTTTATTACCTCAGCTCCATGACACTGGTAACATTCCCAGAGGGGAAGATCCTCCTGATGTAGTTGAAGTCTCCAACAAAGATGCTGCCATCTGCTCCGCAGGCCAGAGCCAAAGGTGCCAGCAGCTTGTTGCCCTCTGCCTGACCGTTACAGCTGGGACAGGAGATGCTGCGCCGACGCCCGTTTCCTGGAGGGGGGGGATTGCTTTTTTACATCGTCCCAGGTCTTCTACGACAGTTTTGCCACAACCAAGTGAATGAACTTGTCCCTACAAACAAATGCCTTGTCCACACGGAGCCCAGGTATCGTTAAAAATTATGCTTTTGTTGGTTTTGTTCTTCCCCATGTACGTTAATGGATGCAAATAACATGGTAATAGCGTTGTAGGGCATTAATATCATTTACTCCATCATATCATTTCAAAAACTAAAGTTTGGGTATTAACTCGTAGTAACAATGGTGACAGTGTGGTTATTAATGTGTGCTAAGTGTAAATGTAATATCATCTTTTGAGAATACTTTTACATTGTTATTGCCATGTTATTACCTGATGTTTGACATAAAATGGTATATAGGTAATATTGTTGTTACTACTGAGTCACTACCTAAACATTCGTTTCTGAAACAACGTGATGGAGTAAATATGATATTAATGCCTTATTACAATGCTATTACCATTTTATTACAGTGTAATTACCTATTATTTGACGTCAAATGGTATTTCAGTGATATTATTGCCTTATTACAATGCAATAACATTATAAGTAACAAGTTATTACCTGGACATTACTTTAAAAATAACACCATGTTTGAACGTTGCCACAGTAGCATTTCTGTTCTGCTTACGGCCGAGATGGCAGATTTGAAATAAATTAATTTGTATTAAAGAATCCCGGGCCGGAAAAAGACTTTAATAATCAGCTGGAAGTAGCCTGTGCTCGACTATTATTGATACGAACTTAACACTATAAGTTGTGTTATTTACTCCAAATCAGTGTCACTCTTTGAACATTAGGGGTCAAAAGTGTCCAATGGCTTTCGTTTACAAAACAAATGTCAAAAGATATCTGGATTTCTTTAATATGTTAAAATGTTGTTTTTTTTCCTCACCCATGATGCTGCTGATGACTGGAGGCTGCTGAGAGATGAAAATGTTCTCACCGTTGCCCTTATACAATATACCTGTAAAAAAAAGAAGAAGAAGAAAAGGCACAAGGAGGACAGAGTTAAAATCAGCAATGTACACGAAAGGTAAGGGGGAGGCGTGGCTTCCATGTGAGGGTAACGTGTTCACGTATATTGTGAGAGGATACACTTGTTCAAAGAGTTTGACCTCCTGTGGTGAAGCTGAATTATTAACTATCCTGAAACGAACACAGCGTACGTTTGGAGCTTTGCCATCTCTGAGCCGATACATTTTAATTAATTATTGACTCAAATTAATTAAAACTTGACTTGGGGTTGATTAATTTTTCCAGCAGGTGGTTTTCCTTAACCTCAAACTCACAGTTTTTTTATATATCACTTTAGTAATAACACGTTAATAGAGCTGTAGTAGGACACTAATACCAATTTATGACCAATTTAATAGCCAGGCAGTAAAAAAAAAACATACATTTTTGTAGTTCACTTACATTGTTTGTGTGTGCGTGCTGTAACAAAGTTAAGACGAGGATGGGATTTGAACCCATGTGTGCAGAGCATAATGGATTAACTACTCGGCCACCTCGTCCATATTTACATAATTTTTTGAAGAAAAAATTCCGGAAAAGAGAGTTGTTCAAAGTAAAATCATGGAAAAAGTAGTATATTTTAACAAATTGAAAGACCATTTCAATTTGTGCTCTGCACGCATGGATTCGAATCCCATCCTTGTCGATAAACTTTGTGTCATTAATTCCTGGCTCAAATTTGGGTATAAAAGGTGAATTCACTTTGGTTTTTGCCAAATAAATCATTAACTATAAAAAAAATGTTGTCCATCGCCACTCGGCCACCTCGTCCGTATTTCTACAATTTTTTAAAGAAATTTTTTTTTGGAAAAAATAGATTTGCACAAATTATTGGAAAAACTTTGCCCTTTTAAAAAGATAAGAGCAGAAAACAAAATGTTTTCAATAATTTGTCAAAATATACTTTTCTTTTTGAGAATTATTTATTATCAAAATTTTTCATAAATATTGACGAGGTGGCTGCTAATCCATCCCAACTCTCTTCTTCATTTCATTTTATTTCAGGAACTTTCAGCCTCGGAAAGTGATCGATTCCCGAGTTCCTCGCACACACACACACACAGTGTGACATTATTTGCTGTCAGGGTTTCACTCTCATATCAGTCAGTTTCCTTCCTGCCAGGACTCCTCTTTACTCCTCTCTCTCCTCTGCTCTCTCTCTCTCCCTCTCTCTTTCTCATCTCACCCTCCATTAGCAGGTGTTGATTGATCAACATAGAGCAAGGCAGCAGGGTTCCACCCATGCTGCGCTGCAGTCCACACACACACACACACATAGATACTCAATACTTTCCTCGCCTGCCTGTGTGGGTAAAAAGAGAGCGAGTTCAAATTCACCTGCTGTGATAAAAGAGAGAGGAGTAAGGCTTTTTCTCAAATCCCTCTCTCTCTCTCTCTCTCTCTCTCTGTGTGAATGAATACATCTGACCTTGATCTAAATAAACCTACATATTTACATTCCCACCACATCCTCTAACACACACACATGATCTGTACGATCTGCAGCCAGTGAGTAATTCTCAGTCCTGGTTCACACCGGACACAGATTAGATTTGCGCAAGTTATCGGTCTAAGAAAGATCATTAAATCAAAGATAGATGTAAGAAGAAGATCAGTTTTCATCAATTTTCTTTCATAAATCACTATGAACATGGACGAGGTGTTGTGGGTTCGAATCCCATCCTCGTCGCATTACATCACACAAACAACGCAGATTAGCTATCAGAGAATCCGGCACAGAAACAAAGGTTTGAAGTCAAAGTAAAAGCAGAAAACAAAATGGAGTTGTAGGAAGGCAAAACTTTCCCAATAATTTGTCAAAATGTACTTGATGTTCCTTTAAAAAAATTATTTTCATCTGGAATTTTCTTAAAATTATTTTTTTGTAAAAATAAAAGCAGAGCAATGACAGATTCATGAGTGAGGTTCACGGTTTATGCGTCTGCTGCTAATCATTACAAACATGGTTATTTGACTCCTGAACGTCTCATAAGTCCAAATCAAAAAAAATCCTAAAAGTTTATATTAATATCATTTGGAAACTTTGTATTACAAAAAAGAAAATTGCATAATATTTTTCAGTTGAACCAAATTGTGAGGTTGGATCATTTATGTTCCATACGACTGTTTTTATTGTAAAATAAAGCAAAAATAAGTTCAGAGTTGAGGTCTGGATGAGTCTGACAGTGTTTGCATTATTTTCCCACAAATTAAAGAAAAGAAGACGATAAGAGACAAAAACGGCCGTGTTTTCTTCTCTCCTCTCTTTAATTTGTCACATTCCCGTGCTGCAGTATTTTACGCAGACCTTGACAGTTATCGACAAAAAACCCTCAGGGCCCCCGAAGATCCTGCTGCCTCCAATCTTCCTTAAAAAAAATGTTTTTAGGATAAGATAAGGGGAGTCACCGCTTCTCTAAAGCCGGGTCCAAAGGGAGTACTTATTAAAATCCAGTCTGGATAATTCATTGGTAATTCATAAATAAAGCAGCCGACACATCAACATCAAACTTCTGAAAAAAGGATAATTCATTTTTTGTTGGTGTTTGATTCACAACACAGAAAATCTAGTGTAATCTGATGAAGCTTCAGGCTGCAGAGGATTTAAATCCACTTAACGTATATTCACCCTGACAGCTGCGCACGCTGCGGCTCACGTTTCTCCATGTAACATCATTGTAGTTTGTTTTATTGTTGTGTTTGTATTATATTAGAGTGAGAGAGAGAGAGAGAGAATCAGACCTCCACCACAGGTAGATCAAGTTTTATGTTAAAAGAAAATCTTATCACGGACATACTGTACTTTCATTTGATATTGATATACGGTGGTTAACAAATGTATTTGACCACAGCTGCCCGAAATTATCTGCATTAAAATCATTTTATTTATGTTTCTGTAGAAGCTTCTTTAACCAAAATGATATTTTTTAAAATGAAAATATAATTATTATTGTTTGTTCATGAGAAAAACCAACAGTAAAAATAGTAAAAAGTAGTAAAATATTTATATTTGTCATAGTTAACTCGTGATTAATCGCACATTTTTATCTATTCTAAATGTCCCATTATTTTTTCTCATTTTAATGCTCTTATCAAATAGAAAAGTGGATCGGCTGCTTTGTGCTAATGTTTTTTTTTTATTGAGACAATATCTCTGTCACCTGCATATTTTGAGTTATTCCTCTTATTGTGAGAGCCGCACAATAATAAGAGAGGCTGTGTATCACCCTGCAGTGCTGTGAATAAAGTACCATTCTTCAACGCAGACAGAGTTCAAAATTTGACAAAAAAGTCATAGGTTAGTATGTCGTTCAAAATTTGACAAAAAAGTCATAGGTTAGTATGTCGTTCAAAATTTGACAAAAAAGTCATAGGTTAGTATGTCGTTCAAAATTTGACAAAAAAGTCATAGGTTAGTATGTCGTTCAAAATTTGACAAAAATCATAGTATAGTATGTCGTCCAAAATGTGACAAAAAAATCATAGTATAGTATGTCGTCCAAAATGTGACAAAAAAGTCATAGGTTAGTATGTCGTCCAAAATTTGACAAAAAAGTCATAGGTTAGTATGTCGTTCAAAATGTGACAAAAAAGTTATAGGTTAGTATGTCGTCCAAAATGAGACGACATACTCATTTTGGACGACATGAGTCTGTCGTCCAAAATTAGACAAAAAAGTCATTGTATATTAGTCGTCCAAAATGTGACAAAAAAGTCATAGGTTAGTATGTTGTCCAAAATTTGACAAAAAAGTCATAGGTTAGTATGTTGTCCAAAATTTGACAAAAAAGTCATAGGTTAGTATGTCGTCCAAAATGACACCAAAAAGTCAGAGGTTAGTCGTAGTTAGGCAAAATATTGTTTTTTTTCCATGATTTTCCTTTGAAAAACTCTCTTTTGTGTAATATTACTTTGTAAAAGAGGGAACATAAGGACGAGGTGGCCGAGTGGTTAAGGCGATGAATTGCTAATCCATTGTGCTCTGCACGCGTGGGTTCGAATCCCATCCTCGTCGACAGTCTCTGTATTACAGCATGCAAACAATTAACTACACTTGTCTTGTGTCAATAGGTTTATTTGAGAAAAAAAAGATGACCGACTTCAAAATGTCATAGTTTAGTATGTGGTCCAAAAAGTCACCGAAATGACATAGTTTAGTATGTCGTTCAAAATTTGACAAAAAAGTCATAGTATAGTATGTCGTCCAAAATGTGACAAAAAAGTCATAGTATAGTATGTCGTCCAAAATGTGACAAAAAAGTCATAGTATAGTATGTCGTCCAAAATGTGACAAAAAAGTCATAGGTTAGTATGTCGTCCAAAATTTGACAAAAAAGTCATAGGTTAGTATGTCGTCCAAAATGTGACAAAAAAGTCATAGTATAGTATGTCGTCCAAAATGTGACAAAAAGTCATAGTATAGGATGTCGTCCAAAATTTGACAAAAAAGTCATAGGTTAGTATGTCGTCCAAAATGTGACAAAAAAGTCATAGGTTAGTATGTCGTCCAAAATGTGACAAAAAAGTCATAGTATAGTATGTCGTCAAAAAGGTGACAAAAAAGTCATAGTATAGTATGTCGTCCAAAATGTGACAAAAAAGTCATAGGTTAGTATGTTGTTCAAAATGTGACAAAAAAGTCATAGTTTAGTATGTCGTCCAAAATGTGACAAAAAAGTCATAGGTTAGTATGTCGTCCAAAAAGTGACAAAAAAGTCATAGGTCAGTATGTCGTCCAAAATGTGACAAAAAAGTCATAGTATAGTATGTCGTCCAAAATGTGACAAAAAAGTCATAGGTTAGTATGTTGTTCAAAATGTGACAAAAAGTCATAGGTTAGTATGTCGTTCAAAATTTGACAAAAAAGTCATAGTATAGTATGTCGTCCAAAATGTGACAAAAAAGTCATATTATAGTATGTTGTCAAAAATGTGACAAAAAAGTCATAGGTTAGTATGTCGTCCAAAAAGTAAACGAAATGTCATAGTTTAGTATGTCGTTCAAAATTTGACAAAAAAGTCAGGTTAGTATGTTGTCCAAAATTTGACAAAAAAGTCATAGGTTAGTATGTCGTCCAAAATGACAACAAAAAGTCATATGTTAGTCGTAGTTAGGCAAAATATTGTTTTTTTCCATGATTTTACTTTGAAAAACTCTCTTTTGCGTAATATTACTTTGTAAAACAGGGAACATAAGGACGAGGTGGCCGAGTGGTTAAGGCGATGGATTGCTAATCCATTGTGCTCTGCACGCGTGGGTTCGAATCCCATCCTCGTCGACAGTCTCTGTATTACAGCATGCAAACAATTAACTACACTTGTCTTGTGTCAATAGGTTTATTTGAGAAAAAAAAGATGACCGACTTCAAAATGTCATAGTTTAGTATGTGGTCCAAAAAGTCACCGAAATGACATAGTTTAGTATGTCGTTCAAAATTTGACAAAAAAGTCATAGTATAGTATGTCGTCCAAAATGTGACAAAAAAGTCATAGTATAGTATGTCGTCCAAAATGTGACAAAAAAGTCATAGGTTAGTTTGTCGTCCAAAATTTGACAAAAAAGTCATAGGTTAGTATGTCGTTCAAAATGTGACAAAAAAGTCATAGGTTAGTATGTCGTCCAAAATGAGACGAAAAAGTCATAGGTTAGTATGTCGCCCAAAAAGTCACCGAAATGTCATAGTTTAGTATGTCGTTCAAAAAGTCACCGAAATGACATAGTTTAGTATGTCGTCCAAAATGTGACAAAAAAGTCATAGGTTAGTATGTCGTCCAAAAAGTGACAAAAAAGTCATAGGTTAGTATGTCGTCCAAAATGTGACAAAAAAGTCATAGGTTAGTATGTCGTCCAAAATGTGACAAAAAAGTCATAGGTTAGTATGTTGTTCAAAATGTGACAAAAAGTCATAGGTTAGTATGTCGTTCAAAATTTGACAAAAAAGTCATAGTATAGTATGTCGTCCAAAATGTGACAAAAAAGTCATATTATAGTATGTTGTCAAAAATGTGACAAAAAAGTCATAGGTTAGTATGTCGTCCAAAAAGTAAACGAAATGTCATAGTTTAGTATGTCGTTCAAAATTTGACAAAAAAGTCATAGGTTAGTATGTTGTCCAAAATTTGACAAAAAAGTCATAGGTTAGTATGTCGTCCAAAATGACAACAAAAAGTCATATGTTAGTCGTAGTTAGGCAAAATATTGTTTTTTTCCATGATTTTACTTTGAAAAACTCTCTTTTGCGTAATATTACTTTGTAAAACAGGGAACATAAGGACGAGGTGGCCGAGTGATTAAGGCGATGGATTGCTAATCCATTGTGCTCTGCACGCGTGGGTTCGAATCCCATCCTCGTCGACAGTCTCTGTATTACAGCATGCAAACAATTAACTACAATTAACTTTAGTATGTGGTCTAAAAAGTCACCGAAATGACATAAAAGTTTGACAAAAAAGTCATAGTATAGTATGTCGTCCAAAATGTGACAAAAAAGTCATAGCATAGTATGTCGTCCAAAATGTGACAAAAAAGTCATAGGTTAGTATGTCGTCCAAAATTTGACAAAAAAGTCATAGGTTAGTATGTCGTTCAAAATGTGACAAAAAAGTCATACGTCAGACGTATGTCGTCCAAAATGAGACGACACTCTTTTGGACGACATGAGTATGTCGTCCAAAATTAGACAAAAAAGTCATTGTATAGTATGTCGTCCAACATGTGACAAAAAAGTCATTGGTTAGTATGTCGCCCAAAAAGTCACCGAAATGTCATAGTTTAGTATGTCGTTCAAAAAGTCACCGAAATGACATAGTTTAGTATGTCGTCCAAAATGTGACAAAAAAGTCATAGGTTAGTATGTTGTTCAAAATGTGACAAAAAGTCATAGGTTAGTATGTCGTTCAAAATTTGACAAAAAAGTCATAGTATAGTATGTCGTCCAAAATGTGACAAAAAAGTCATATTATAGTATGTTGTCAAAAATGTGACAAAAAAGTCATAGGTTAGTATGTCGTTCAAAATTTGACAAAAAGTCATAGTATAGTATGTCGTCCAAAATGTGACAAAAAAGTCATATTATAGTATGTTGTCAAAAATGTGACAAAAAAGTCATAGGTTAGTATGTTGTTCAAAATGTGACAAAAAAGTCATAGGTTAGTATGTCGTTCAAAATGTGACAAAAAAGTCATAGGTTAGTATGTCGTCCAAAAAGTGACAAAAAAGTCATAGGTTAGTATGTTGTTCAAAATGTGACAAAAAGTCATAGTATAGTATGTCGTCCAAAATGTGACAAAAAAGTCATATTATAGTATGTCGTCCAAAATGTGACAAAAAAGTCATAGGTTAGTATGTTGTTCAAAATGTGACAAAAAAGTCATAGGTTAGTATGTCGTTCAAAATGTGACAAAAAAGTCATAGGTTAGTATGTCGTCCAAAAAGTGACAAAAAAGTCATAGGTTAGTATGTTGTTCAAAATGTGACAAAAAGTCATAGTATAGGATGTCGTCCAAAATGTGACAAAAAAGTCATAGTATGTCGTCCAAAATTTGACAAAAAGTCATAGGTTAGTATGTCGTTCAAAATTTGACAAAAAAGTCATAGGTTAGTATGTCGTCCAAAATTTGACAAAAAAGTCATAGGTTAGTATGTCGTTCAAAATGTGACAAAAAAGTCATATTATAGTATGTCGTCCAAAATGTGACAAAAAAGTCATAGGTTAGTATGTTGTTCAAAATGTGACAAAAAGTCATAGGTTAGTATGTCGTTCAAAATTTGACAAAAAAGTCATAGTATAGTATGTCGTCCAAAATGTGACAAAAAAGTCATATTATAGTATGTTGTCAAAAATGTGACAAAAAAGTCATAGGTTAGTATGTCGTCCAAAAAGTAAACGAAATGTCATAGTTTAGTATGTCGTTCAAAATTTGACAAAAAAGTCATAGGTTAGTATGTTGTCCAAAATTTGACAAAAAAGTCATAGGTTAGTATGTCGTCCAAAATGACAACAAAAAGTCATATGTTAGTCGTAGTTAGGCAAAATATTGTTTTTTTCCATGATTTTACTTTGAAAAACTCTCTTTTGCGTAATATTACTTTGTAAAACAGGGAACATAAGGACGAGGTGGCCGAGTGATTAAGGCGATGGATTGCTAATCCATTGTGCTCTGCACGCGTGGGTTCGAATCCCATCCTCGTCGACAGTCTCTGTATTACAGCATGCAAACAATTAACTACAATTAACTTTAGTATGTGGTCTAAAAAGTCACCGAAATGACATAAAAGTTTGACAAAAAAGTCATAGTATAGTATGTCGTCCAAAATGTGACAAAAAAGTCATAGCATAGTATGTCGTCCAAAATGTGACAAAAAAGTCATAGGTTAGTATGTCGTCCAAAATTTGACAAAAAAGTCATAGGTTAGTATGTCGTTCAAAATGTGACAAAAAAGTCATACGTCAGACGTATGTCGTCCAAAATGAGACGACACTCTTTTGGACGACATGAGTATGTCGTCCAAAATTAGACAAAAAAGTCATTGTATAGTATGTCGTCCAACATGTGACAAAAAAGTCATTGGTTAGTATGTCGCCCAAAAAGTCACCGAAATGTCATAGTTTAGTATGTCGTTCAAAATGTGACAAAAAAGTCATAGGTTAGTATGTCGTTCAAAATGTGACAAAAAAGTCATATTATAGTATGTCGTCCAAAATGTGACAAAAAAGTCATAGGTTAGTATGTCGTCCAAAATGACACCAAAAAGTCAGAGGTTAGTCGTAGTTAGGCAAAATATTGTTTTTTTCCATGATTTTACTTTGAAAAACTCGCTTTTGCGTAATATTACTTTGTAAAACAGGGAACATAAGGACGAGGTGGCCGAGTGGTTGCTAATCCATTGTGCTCTGCACGCGTGGGTTCGAATCCCATCCTCGTCGACAGTCTCTGTATTACAGCATGCAAACAATTAACTACACTTGTTGTAAAACTTGCCTTGTGTCAATAGGTTTATTTGAGAAAAAAAAGATGACCGACTTCAAAATGTCATAGTTTAGTATGTGGTCCAAAAAGTCACCGAAATGACATAGTATAGTATGTCGTCCAAAATGTGACAAAAAAGTCATATTATAGTATGTTGTTCAAAATGTGACAAAAAAGTCATAGTTTAGTATGTCGTCCAAAATGTGACAAAAAAGTCATATTATAGTATGTTGTCAAAAATGTGACAAAAAAGTCATAGGTTAGTATGTCGTCCAAAAAGTGACAAAAAAGTCATAGTATAGTATGCCGTCCAAAATGTGACAAAAAAGTCATAGTATAGTATGTCGTCCAAAATGTGACAAAAAAGTCATATTATAGTATGTTGTTCAAAATGTGACAAAAAAGTCATAGTATAGTATGTCGTCCAAAATGTGACAAAAAAGTCATATTATAGTATGTTGTCAAAAATGTGACAAAAAAGTCATAGTATAGTATGTCGTTCAAAATGTGACAAAAAAGTCATAGGTTAGTATGTTGTCCAAAATGTGACAAAAAAGTCATAGGTTAGTATGTCGTTCAAAATGTGACAAAAAAGTCATAGGTTAGTATGTCGTCCAAAATGAGACGACATACTCATTTTGGACGACATGAGTATGTCGTCCAAAAAGTCACCGAAATGACATAGTTTAGTATGTCGTTCAAAAAGTCACCGAAATGACATAGTTTAGTATGTCGTTCAAAAAGTCACCGAAATGACATAGTTAAGTATGTCGTCCAAAATGTGACAAAAAAGTCATAGGTTAGTATGTCGTCCAAAATGTGACAAAAAAGTCATAGGTTAGTATGTCGTCCAAAATGTGACAAAAAAGTCATAGTATAGTATGTCGTCAAAAATGTGACAAAAAAGTCATAGTATAGTATGTCGTTCAAAATGTGACAAAAAAGTCATAGGTTAGTATGTTGTCCAAAATGTGACAAAAAAGTCATAGGTTAGTATGTCGTTCAAAATGTGACAAAAAAGTCATAGGTTAGTATGTCGTCCAAAATGAGACGACATACTCATTTTGGACGACATGAGTATGTCGTCCAAAAAGTCACCGAAATGACATAGTTTAGTATGTCGTTCAAAAAGTCACCGAAATGACATAGTTTAGTATGTCGTTCAAAAAGTCACCGAAATGACATAGTTAAGTATGTCGTCCAAAATGTGACAAAAAAGTCATAGGTTAGTATGTCGTCCAAAATGTGACAAAAAAGTCATAGGTTAGTATGTCGTCCAAAATGTGACAAAAAAGTCATAGGTTAGTATGTCGTTCAAAATGTGACAAAAAAGTCATATTATAGTATGTCGTCCAAAATGTGACAAAAAAGTCATAGGTTAGTATGTCGTTCAAAATGTGACAAAAAAGTCATATTATAGTATGTCGTCCAAAATGTGACAAAAAAGTCATAGGTTAGTATGTTGTTCAAAATGTGACAAAAAAGTCATAGGTTAGTATGTCGTCCAAAATGTGACAAAAAAGTCATAGGTTAGTATGTCGTCCAAAATGTGACAAAAAAGTCATAGGTTAGTATGTCGTTCAAAATGTGACAAAAAAGTCATAGGTTAGTATGTCGTCCAAAATGTGACAAAAAAGTCATAGGTTAGTATGTCGTTCAAAATGTGACAAAAAAGTTATAGGTTAGTATGTTGTCCAAAATGAGACGACATACTCATTTTGGACGACATGAGTATGTCGTCCAAAATTAGACAAAAAAGTCATTGTATATTAGTCGTCCAAAATGTGACAAAAAAGTCATAGGTTAGTATGTCGTCCAAAAAGTCACCGAAATGTCATAGTTTAGTATGTCGTTCAAAATTTGACAAAAAAGTCATAGGTTAGTATGTTGTCCAAAATTTGACAAAAAAGTCATAGGTTAGTATGTCGTCCAAAATGACACCAAAAAGTCATAGGTTAGTCGTAGTTAGGCAAAATATTGTTTTTTTCCATGATTTTACTTTGAAAAACTCTCTTTTGCGTAATATTACTTTGTAAAACAGGGAACATAAGGACGAGGTGGCCGAGTGGTTAAGGCGATGGATTGCTAATCCATTGTGCTCTGCACGCGTGGGTTCGAATCCCATCCTTGTCGACAGTCTCTGTATTACAGCATGCAAACAATTAACTACACTTGTTGTAAAACTTGCCTTGTGTCAATAGGTTTATTTGAGAAAAAAAAGATGACCGACTTCAAAATGTCATAGTTTAGTATGTGGTCCAAAAAGTCACCGAAATGACATAGTATAGTATGTCGTCCAAAATGTGAAAAAAAAGTCATAGGTTAGTATGTCGTCCAAAAAGTGACAAAAAAGTCATAGGTTAGTATGCCGTCCAAAATGTGACAAAAAAGTCATAGTATAGTATGTCGTCCAAAATGTGACAAAAAAGTCATATTATAGTATGTTGTTCAAAATGTGACAAAAAAGTCATAGTATAGTATGCCGTCCAAAATGTGACAAAAAAGTCATATTATAGTATGTTGTCAAAAATGTGACAAAAAAGTCATAGGTTAGTATGTCGTCCAAAATGTGACAAAAAGTCATAGTATAGTATGTCGTCCAAAAAGTGACAAAAAAGTCATAGGTTAGTATGTCGTTCAAAATTTGACAAAAAAGTCATATTATAGTATGCCGTCCAAAATGTGACAAAAAAGTCATATTATAGTATGTTGTCAAAAATGTGACAAAAAAGTCATAGGTTAGTATGTCGTCCAAAATGTGACAAAAAAGTCATAGTTTAGTATGTCGTCCAAAATGTGACAAAAAAGTCATAGTATAGTATGTCGTCCAAAATGTGACAAAAAAGGCATAGGTTAGTATGTCGTCCAAAAAGTGACAAAAAAGTCATAGGTTAGTATGTCGTTCAAAATTTGACAAAAAAGTCATAGTATAGTATGTCGTCCAAAATGTGACAAAAAAGTCATATTATAGTATGTTGTCAAAAATGTGACAAAAAAGTCATAGGTTAGTATGTCGTCCAAAATGTGACAAAAAAGGCATAGGTTAGTATGTCGTCCAAAAAGTGACAAAAAAGTCATAGTATAGTATGTCGTCCAAAATGTGACAAAAAAGTCATATTATAGTATGTTGTCAAAAATGTGACAAAAAAGTCATAGGTTAGTATGTCGTCCAAAATGTGACAAAAAAGTCATAGGTTAGTATGTTGTTCAAAATGTGACAAAAAAGTCATAGGTTAGTATGTCGTTCAAAATTTGACAAAAAAAGTCATAGTATAGTATGTCGTCCAAAATGTGACAAAAAAGTCATATTATAGTATGTTGTCAAAAATGTGACAAAAAAGTCATAGGTTAGTATGTCGTCCAAAATGTGACAAAAAAGTCATAGGTTAGTATGTCGTCCAAAAAGTGACAAAAAAGTCATAGGTTAGTATGTCGTCCAAAATGTGACAAAAAAGTCAAAGTATAGTATGTCGTCCAAAACGTGACAAAAAGTCATAGGTTAGTATGTTGTTCAAAATTTGACAAAAAAGTCATAGGTAAGTATGTCGTCCAAAATGTGACAAAAAAGTCATAGGTTAGTATGTCGTCCAAAATGTGACAAAATAGTCATAGGTTAGTATGTCGTCCAAAATGTGACAAAAAAGTCATAGTATAGTATGTCGTCCAAAATGTGACAAAAAAGTGATAGGTTAGTATGTCGTCCAAAATGTGACAAAAAAGTCATAGTATAGTATGTCGTCCAAAATGTGACAAAAAAGTCATAGTATAGTATGTCGTCCAAAATGTGACAAAAAAGTCATATTATAGTATGTTGTCAAAAATGTGACAAAAAAGTCATAGGTTAGTATGTCGTCCAAAATGTGACAAAAAAGGCATAGGTTAGTATGTCGTCCAAAAAGTGACAAAAAAGTCATAGGTTAGTATGTCGTTCAAAATTTGACAAAAAAGTCATAGTATAGTATGTCGTCCAAAATGTGACAAAAAAGTCATATTATAGTATGTTGTCAAAAATGTGACAAAAAAGTCATAGGTTAGTATGTCGTCCAAAATGTGACAAAAAAGTCATAGGTTAGTATGTTGTTCAAAATGTGAAAAAAAGGCATAGGTTAGTATGTCGTTCAAAATTTGACAAAAAAGTCATAGTATAGTATGTCGTCCAAAATGTGACAAAAAAGTCATATTATAGTATGTTGTCAAAAATGTGACAAAAAAGTCATAGGTTAGTTTGTCGTCCAAAATGTGACAAAAAAGTCATAGGTTAGTATGTTGTTCAAAATGTGACAAAAAAGTCATAGGTTAGTATGTCGTTCAAAATTTGACAAAAAAGTCATAGTATAGTATGTCGTCCAAAATGTGACAAAAAAGTCATAGGTTAGTATGTTGTTCAAAATGTGACAAAAAAGTCATAGGTTAGTATGTCGTTCAAAATTTGACAAAAAAGTCATAGTATAGTATGCCGTCCAAAATGTGACAAAAAAGTCATATTATAGTATGTCGTCCAAAATGTGACAAAAAGTCATAGTATAGTATGTCGTCCAAAAAGTGACAAAAAAGTCATAGGTTAGTATGTCGTTCAAAATTTGACAAATAAGTCATATTATAGTATGCCGTCCAAAATGTGACAAAAAAGTCATATTATAGTATGTTGTCAAAAATGTGACAAAAAAGTCATAGGTTAGTATGTCGTCCAAAATGTGACAAAAAAGTCATAGTTTAGTATGTCGTCCAAAATGTGACAAAAAAGTCATAGTGTAGTATGTCGTCAAAAAGTCACCGAAATGACATAGTTTAGTATGTCGTTCAAAAAGTCACCAAAATGACATAGTTTAGTATGTCGTTCAAAATTTGACAAAAAAGTCATAGGTTAGTATGTCGTCCAAAATTTGTCAAAAAAGTCATAGGTTAGTATGTCGTCCAAAATGTGACAAAATAGTCATAGGTTAGTATGTCGTCCAAAATGTGACAAAAAAGTCATAGTATAGTATGTCGTCCAAAATGTGACAAAAAAGGCATAGGTTAGTATGTCGTCCAAAAAGTGACAAAAAAGGCATAGGTTAGTATGTCGTCCAAAAAGTGACAAAAAAGTCATAGTATAGTATGTCGTCCAAAATGTGACAAAAAAGTCATATTATAGTATGTTGTCAAAAATGTGACAAAAAAGTCATAGGTTAGTATGTCGTCCAAAATGTGACAAAAAAGGCATAGGTTAGTATGTCGTCCAAAAAGTGACAAAAAAGTCATAGTATAGTATGTCGTCCAAAATGTGACAAAAAAGTCATATTATAGTATGTTGTCAAAAATGTGACAAAAAAGTCATAGGTTAGTATGTTGTCCAAAATGTGACAAAAAAGTCATTGGTTAGTATGTCGTCCAAAATGTGACAAAAAAGTCATAAGTTAGTACGTTGTTCAAAATTTGACAAAAAAGTCATAGTATAGTATGTCGTCCAAAATGTGACAAAAAGTCATAGGTTAGTATGTCGTCCAAAATGTGACAAAAAAGTCATAGGTTAGTATGTCGTCCAAAAAGTGACAAGAAAGTCATAGGTTAGTATGTCGTCCAAAATGTGACAAAAAAGTCATAGTTTAGTATGTCGTCCAAAATGTGACAAAAAAGTCATAGGTTAGTATGTTGTTCAAAATTTGACAAAAAAGTCATAGTATAGTATGTCGTCCAAAATGTGACAAAAAGTCATAGGTTAGTATGTCGTCCAAAATGTGACAAAAAAGTCATAGGTTAGTATGTCGTCCAAAATTTGACAAAAAAGTCATAGGTTAGTATGTCGTCCAAAATGTGACAAAAAAGTCATAGGTTAGTATGTCGTCCAAAATGTGACAAAAAAGTCATAGTATAGTATGTCGTCCAAAATGTGACAAAAAAGGCATAGGTTAGTATGTCGTCCAAAAAGTGACAAAAAAGGCATAGGTTAGTATGTCGTCCAAAAAGTGACAAAAAAGTCATAGTATAGTATGTCGTCCAAAATGTGACAAAAAAGTCATATTATAGTATGTTGTCAAAAATGTGACAATAAAGTCATAGGTTAGTATGTCGTCCAAAATGTGACAAAAAAGGCATAGGTTAGTATGTCGTCCAAAAAGTGACAAAAAAGTCATAGTATAGTATGTCGTCCAAAATGTGACAAAAAAGTCATATTATAGTATGTTGTCAAAAATGTGACAAAAAAGTCATAGGTTAGTATGTTGTCCAAAATGTGACAAAAAAGTCATTGGTTAGTATGTCGTCCAAAATGTGACAAAAAAGTCATAAGTTAGTACGTTGTTCAAAATTTGACAAAAAAGTCATAGTATAGTATGTCGTCCAAAATGTGACAAAAAGTCATAGGTTAGTATGTCGTCCAAAATGTGACAAAAAAGTCATAGGTTAGTATGTCGTCCAAAATGTGACAAAAAAGTCATAGGTTAGTATGTCGTCCAAAAAGTGACAAGAAAGTCATAGGTTAGTATGTCGTCCAAAATGTGACAAAAAAGTCATAGTTTAGTATGTCGTCCAAAATGTGACAAAAAAGTCATAGGTTAGTATGTTGTTCAAAATTTGACAAAAAAGTCATAGTATAGTATGTCGTCCAAAATGTGACAAAAAAGTCAAAGGTTAGTATGTCGTCCAAAATTTGACAAAAAAGTCATAGGTTAGTATGTCGTCCAAAATGTGACAAAAAAGTCATAGGTTAGTATGTCGTCCAAAATGTGACAAAAAAGTCATAGGTTAGTATGTCGTCCAAAAAGTGACAAAAAAGTCATAGTATAGTATGTCGTCCAAAATGTGACAAAAAAGTCATAGGTTAGTATGTCGTCCAAAATGTGACAAAAAAGTCATAGGTTAGTATGTCGTCCAAAATGTGACAAAAAAGTCATTGGTTAGTATGTCGTCCAAAATGTGACAAAAAAGTCATAGGTTAGTATGTCGTCCAAAATTTGACAAAAAAGTCATAGTATAGTATGTCGTCAAAAAGTCACCGAAATGACATAGTTTAGTATGTCGTCAAAAAGTCACCGAAATGACATAGTTTAGTATGTCGTTCAAAAAGTCACCGAAATGACATAGTTTAGTATGTCGTTCAAAATTTGACAAAAAAGTCATAGGTTAGTATGTCGTCCAAAAAGTGACAAAAAAGTCATAGTATAGTATGTCGTCCAAATTGTGACAAAAAAGTCATAGGTTAGTATGTTGTTCAAAATGACACCAAAAAGTCATAGGTTAGTATGTCGTCCAAAATGTGACAAAAAGTCTTAGTATAGGATGTCGTCCAAAATTTGACAAAAAAGTCATAGGTTAGTATGTCCTTCAAAATGTGACAAAAAAGTCATAGGTTAGTATGTCCTTCAAAATGTGACAACAAAGTCATAGTTTAGTATGTGGTCCAAAAAGTCACCGAAATGACATAGTTTAGTATGTCGTTCAAAAAGTCACCGAAATGACATGGTTTAGTATGTCGTTCAAGTTTGACAAAAAAGTCATAGGTTAGTATGTTATCCAAAATGTGACAAAAAAGTCATTGGTTAGTATGTCGTCCAAAATGTGACAAAAAAGTCATAAGTTAGTACGTTGTTCAAAATTTGACAAAAAAGTCATAGGTTAGTATGTCGTCCAAAATGTGACACAAAAGTCATAGGTTAGTATGTTGTTCAAAATTTGACAAAAAAGTCATAGTATAGTATGTCGTCCAAAATGTGACAAAAAGTCATAGGTTAGTATGTCGTCCAAAATGTGACAAAAAAGTCATAAGTTAGTACGTTGTTCAAAATTTGACAAAAAAGTCATAGGTTAGTATGTCGTCCAAAATGTGACACAAAAGTCATAGGTTAGTATGTTGTTCAAAATTTGACAAAAAAGTCATAGTATAGTATGTCGTCCAAAATGTGACAAAAAGTCATAGGTTAGTATGTCGTCCAAAATGTGACACAAAAGTCATAGGTTAGTATGTTGTTCAAAATTTGACAAAAAAGTCATAGTATAGTATGTCGTCCAAAATGTGACAAAAAGTCATAGGTTAGTATGTCGTCCAAAATGTGACAAAAAAGTCATAAGTTAGTACGTTGTTCAAAATTTGACAAAAAAGTCATAGGTTAGTATGTCGTCCAAAATGTGACACAAAAGTCATAGGTTAGTATGTTGTTCAAAATTTGACAAAAAAGTCATAGTATAGTATGTCGTCCAAAATGTGACAAAAAGTCATAGGTTAGTATGTCGTCCAAAATGTGACACAAAAGTCATAGGTTAGTATGTTGTTCAAAATTTGACAAAAAAGTCATAGTATAGTATGTCGTCCAAAATGTGACAAAAAGTCATAGTATAGTATGTCGTCCAAAAAGTGACAAAAAAGTCATAGGTTAGTATGTCGTCCAAATTTGACAAAAAAGTCATAGGTTAGTATGTCGTCCAAAATGTGACAAAAAAGTCATAGGTTAGTATGTCGTCCAAAATGTGACAAAAAAGTCATTGGTTAGTATGTCGTCCAAAAAGTGACAAAAAAGTCATAGTATAGTATGTCGTCCAAAATGTGACAAAAAAGTCATAGGTTAGTATGTCGTCCAAAATGTGACAAAAAAGTCATAGGTTAGTATGTCGTCCAAAATGTGACAAAAAAGTCATAGGTTAGTATGTCGTCCAAAATTTGACAAAAAAGTCATAGTATAGTATGTCGCCAAAAAGTCACCGAAATGACATAGTTTAGTATGTCGTCAAAAAGTCACCGAAATGACATAGTTTAGTATGTCGTACAAAAAGTCACCGAAATGACATAGTTTAGTATGTCGTTCAAAATTTGACAAAAAAGTCATAGGTTAGTATGTCGTCCAAAAAGTGACAAAAAAGTCATAGTATAGTATGTCGTCCAAAATGTGACAAAAAGTCATAGGTTAGTATGTTGTTCAAAATTTGACAGAAAAGTCATAGGTTAGTATGTCGTCCAAAATGTGACAAAAAAGTCATAGGTTAGTATGTCGTCCAAAATTTGACAAAAAAGTCATAGGTTAGTATGTCGTCCAAAATTAGACAAAAATGTATGTGCTCCAAAGAGTCACCAAAAAGTCATAATTTAATATGTGGTCCAAAAAGTCACCAAAACGTCATTGGTTAGTATGTGGTCCAAAATTTTACAAAAATGCATATATTTAATAAATATAAATATGTATATATATATAGATATATATATATATATACTTTACTTCTTCAAATTAAATTCTGCATTAACACAATCAATTAATTGTTATTAATAGAGATGATTTAGTCGGTTTTGCATATTTTTTTTTTTAAATTGGCACCTACCGTTCTGTACGTCCAGGATATGATGTCTGTCCAGCGTCCACCCCCCCATGTTGGACGCGTCCAGCTCGTAGCCTTGTAAAATGGACGTCCTCTTCTCCCATAGGATGAGATCGAGGCAGGACTCGTACTCAAAGCCCACGGACACTGACGGTCAGACACAGACAGAGTTATTCCTCTTCTATCTCTTAAAGTAAACAAATAAACACGTGTGCAAAACTATCGCTGTTACTGGGAGGAAAGACAAAAGAGAAAGAAACGCGATCAATTCAAGACAATAAACATGACGGAGGGATGAGGTTGTAAGAGAGGGAAGGACTTAAAATTATAATCTGTACATTAAAGGAAAAGTTAGGCATGAAATAACACATTTGAACTTAGAAGAAGATACATTTTCATGAAAAACAGAATTAATTATTATATTTACTGTGTAATATACGATACAAATGTGCTGTCAAATTTAAGATTTTTGTTGAATGACATTTAAAACTGTCATAATAATTACATTTTTAACTTCTTCAGTAACATTTCTCTTGCACTGCTTATATTTTGTGTATTTTATCTTATTCCTATAGTGTTTTTGTACCTATTATTCCTTTTATTCTGTGTGTCTTTTTAACTTTTTGATGGAGCAAATGAATGCAATTTTTTTTAATGTATTTTGATAATAATTTAAATTTAATTTTAATTCTCCGTGCTATTTATTCACTCAATTATTATCACGACAAAGGCTTCAATTCAACCCATTGTTTTTCCTGCTAGTCTGTGTTTTTGCTGTGTGTGAGACTATAATTACATACAGGAGAAACCATCATATCAGCAGAAAACATGCAAGTGAACATGAAAGAAAGAAAGAAGAGTGGAAAGTGGAAAAATAACAATGTTGCTGCTGAAAAGACGTTTCTAAGAGAAAAGGTTTGCTTGTAAACCTCTCACTCTCCCACACCACAGAACAAATCAACCACAGAGACACAGGAGCTGCTGGTCGACCACGAACGATGAACCGCGAACGTACAAAACACACAAAATGGAGGACGTCCAGCAGCTCTTTTCTTTCCTGCTCAGTTTGTGACTGTTTGTCACAACGAGATGTCAAACTTTGCCCCATCAGCTGACTATCGGGGGTGGAGCCACTCTAGCTCGTACCACATTTTAATTTCCTTTAGGGATTAATAGAGTCGTCTGTCTGTCTGTCATTGTACCGTTTCACCCTGGGGCTCGTTATCTTGGTATTTTTCCTAATGGAAACACAAAAAATTGTGTATCGTATTGAACTTTAACACTCAGTGGAAACGCGACTTTACACAAACCGACTTCAAAAAAACTCTGAAATATCCCTTTTCAAGTCAATGGAACAAAACAGCAGCGTTCATTCATTCAGTCGTTCAGTCGTGTCCTACAAACACTCCGGTGTTAACGCTGTCTTATTATAACTTACGAGCGCTCGTTCCAAGCGGTTACAAAACACGGCTGTGAATCATCTTTATGTTCAATCCATCACGTCGGGTTCGCGGCGGTAATGGCTCCGTGAAAAGTGTGCGCGCCGCACTTGTCCCCCATAAATGTGTCACGGGGGGGTCAGCGTGGCCATTATGTCCGAGCCATTTCCTCGTCAAAAAAAAAGAAGGAGAAACCTATTTGAACTCAGTCGCCTGCTTCACATGCACTCACTCAGTCACTCAGTCACTCCACAGTCACCGCTGAAGTCAGTTATTTTATGGTTTATGTTTATGTTGCTGCTAAAAAGGTGTTTCTAAGAGAAAATCAGGAAAAAAGTTGAGCTCACAGAGACACAGGAGCTGCTGGTCGGCCACGAGCGACGACAACGAATGGCAACAGTGAACGGCGATGACAACAAACGATGGCATCAAATGACAACGACGGCGGCAACTAACGTAAACACCAAACACTGACGACAACAAACCAACGTCAGAACAAAGACACTCACCCACAGCCTCAGAGAGTCCATACACACGTTGTCCATAAGCGTCTGTCTTGTCCCAGATGAAGGTGTAGGACAGATTGGGTTGAGCGGGGAACCATTTCTGGAAAAGTCGACCCACTACTGCCACCATCAGGTGAACCTGAGGAGACAGAACCGGACACAGGGTGAGTGAACTTCCAGGAGGGGAACAAATGGAATAAGAATTGTGTCAATATTTTCTATATAACACTGTATATTACAGTATATAGACTACAATATACAATATTGTTTTTTATTTGTTGAAAAATCCACTTTTGAAAATACACAACCACCAAAACTACTACTTAAACTTAAAAATGTGATTACAGTCTCACCTTCATGAGGTTGAACGGGATGGATGATTGTGTCATGGTGACTTTGAGGACGGGTTTGTAGCCCGCCGCCCTCGAGCTCAGGTAGATGAGGTTTAAGTCGCTGCCTGGTATCGAGGTTTCTTCCTGTAAAACCTGCAGAGAAAAGAGAACATTTACAAAACAAAAAAGAGACAGAAAACATGTGACAGTGAGCTGTAAATGCTGTATTCCTGTTGAATTTAGACTCTGCAGAGTTGGTAAAGGCATTAAAATGAAGTTGAAATGAACTAAAATGAATTGAAAATTGGATTTAAAGAGTGTGGGAAACATTCTGGCTACTGTGCGTACTCTTCTCATCTAATCCCGTCTCCTGTTCTCTTATCTCGTCTTCTCATCTCGCATCAGCTTGTCTCATTTTACCGAATCTTCTCTCATCTCCTCTAATCTCATTTTGTCTCCTGTAATCTCATCTGCTCTTTTCTTCTCTCATCTCACATCACCTCGTCTCATCTAATCTCATCTCATTTTATCATATCTTCTCTCATCTAATCAAATTTTATCTCACCTCATCTAATGTCATCTGCTCTTCTTATTTTATCTTCTCTTGTCTCCCATCATCTCATCTCATTTTATCGTATCTTCTCTCATCTCCTCTAATCTCATCTAATCTCATGTCCTCTTCTCTTATCTCATGTTCTCTAATCTCCTCTAGTCTGATCCCTTATTTTCTCTGATCTTCTCATCTCCCATCACCTCGTCTCATCTAATCCCATCTCCTACCATTTTATCTCATCTCTTCACTCATCTTCTTATCTCCTATCTTCTCATCTCATTTTATCTTCAATAATCTTCTCATCTCCCATCATCTTTCTCATTTAGTCTCTTCTCTTCTCATGTTTTCACATCTCCTCTAATCTCATCTGCTCTTGTCTTATCGTCTCATTTCCCATCATCTCCTCTAATCTCATTTGATCTCATGTCCTCTTCTCTTATCTCATGTTCTCTCATCTCCTCTAGTCTGATCCCTTGTTTTCTCTGATCTTCTCATCTCCCATCATCTCGTCTCATCTAATCCCATCTCCTACCACTTTATCTCATCTCTTCACTCATCTTCTTATCTCCTATCTTCTCATCTCATCTTATCTTCAATGATCTTCTCATCTCCCATCATCTCGTCTCATTTAGTCTCCTCTCTTCTCGTGTCTCATGTTTTCGCATCTCATCTAATCTCATCTGCTCTTGTTTTATCTTCTCATTTCCCATCATCTCCTCTAATCTCATTTGATCTCATCTCCTCTAGTCTCATCTCATCTCTTCACTCATCTTCTCATCTCCTATCCTCTAATCTCGTCTGCTCTTGTTTTATCTTCTCATTTCCCATCATCTCCTCTAATCTCATTTGATCTCATCTCCTCTAGTCTCATCTCATCTCTTCTCTTCACTCATCTTCTCATCTCCTATCCTCTAATCTCGTCTTCTCATTTCCCATCATCTTCCCTCATCTTCTCATCTCCTATCCTCTAATCTCGTCTTCTCATTTCCCATCATCTTCCCTCATCTTCTCTCATTTCCTCTAATCTCAATTCATCTCCTCTCGTAGGAAGGTCAAACTTCTCACCCAGCATGTCGTGACAAAACTTAAAAGCCAGGACAGGACAACTCTGCAAACACAAGTGAAGAAGCAGAAACAAACGCCCACAAAAGAACAACTCCACAGAACACCTTTCATCTCCGAGCAGCGAAGCGAGAGACTAAGGCAGAAACATCTCAGACATTTCTTACATAAAAGGAAGAAACTTGAAATGTAGAGAAAGTAAAGTTTGTCGAAACCTGAGGATCAAACATGGATGTGGAGAGAGGAGCACGTTGCAGTTCAGGATTTCAGCGAGGGGAGGAAAAAATGTAATTAAGAGGCGAGATAAGGCTGCCTTCATACCAGCCGCGATAAAAGGAAGGCAGACAAAGTCACAGGGCAGAAGGAGGAGGTTTTTCTGAATAAAAAATATGCTAAGCTTCTGAGCGAAGAGCAGGCTGGAATTCAGACTGGACAGACTCGTACACACACACACGGTCAAACTCTGACGGCACAGTGAATTCCAGGGTTCAGGTTGAGGATTGTAAACGTGGATTTGGCGAAAAGCTCGTTGAGTTTCATGTCTGGAAGTTAGTTTTTTTTCTGTGCTGACGCCGCGGACATAAATAAAAGCCTGCATGTGAAGTTTTTTACAGACGGAGCAAAGTTTCGTCTGAGTTTAAGAAGACAAAGGTCAAAGCTGAGGGCGTTTTTCGTTAGTTTTAGTCTTTATTGAGACTGAAGTTCTTCTTCTTCTTCTTATTCCCTCAAATAAAATCACGTTTTGGAGGCCTTTCCCATGCCCCAGAAACTCACAGATTTCTGTGACCGCATCGTTCCTAGTGAAAATGTACGTGTGAAAGTCATTTGGTGAAAAAGGCGTGGAAAATTGGAAGTGGGAGGGGCTTATGAACTTATGGACTTTTTTGTTGTGTTTCACGTGCATGAACGAAAGTTGGTAAACATGTTAATCATGTCAGGACAGTCCAAAGAGTCAACGACCTACAAGAAGGCCGAAATCTTGGGTTTGAATGGCCATTTTCAGTTTTGAGCGGGATTGCTAGTTTTTATTAGTTTTAGTTTAGTTTTTTTGCAATATGCAGTATTTGCCCTATAACCCTTAGTGCTCACACAGGTGCACCCTTGGTTAATTGCCGTGGTGTTAATACAAGGATTCAAGGATTCAAGGATTCCTTATTTGTCACATGTATATGTTACACAGTAACACACAGTGAAACGTCCTGAGTCGACTCCTTATATTATAAAAAATAAACACACTTCATATGAACAGGAACAGGAAGTGTGTTCAGTTTCTACCAATAAACTGAGAGAGAGAAGAAGGACGTTTGATGTTAAACTGAGATTTAAGAAAAAAAAGAAAAAGAAAAAAAAGAGAGCTAATCTGAGACAAAAAGAAAATGAATAATAAGAATAATTTAAAGAAACGTGTTGAAGACAATAAAAAAAGCTCTGGAGGGAATGATGGGTTTGCTCCACGCTGGTGTTAACTTTATAACTGCACGATCGTCTTTTCATTAGGCAGACATTTAGAGTTCATTACAGATCCATTACGTTCCCTTTAACACTGGCCTTTTCACCGCGCTCCTCTCTAATGCACTCAGCTGCACAGTGAGCCTGCAGGCCACACACACACACACACACACACGCACAAACCTGTTTTTATATCTTAGTGAGGACACACCATAGGCATAATGCATTCCCTAGCCCCTTACCCAAACCTTAACCATCACAACTAAGTGCCTAAACTTAACCTTACCCTAACCTAAACCCAATTCTAATCCTAATGCTAAAACCATGTCTAAACCCTGAAAAAGCCCTTTAAAGTAGTGGGGCCCCGACACAATGTCCCCATAAGGTCACAAATGTCCTCAGAAAGATACGTTTGTAGACCTCACAATAATATAAATAACCACAAATCAAATCGTAGTCATAAACTCAAGAAATCTGAGGTTCTGCCCCATTAGGACCAGGTTTTTTGTCTCCATGAGGACTACTGGTCCTGACAAGGTCAGTGTTTATGAAAAAGGAAACAAATACAAGAACACACACACATTGTCGCACAGCTACAATTTTAATTTTAACCCCATAACCAGGTCTTAAACCCCCCCCAAAAGGGCCCTTAAAATTAGGTTTAGGTTAAGGGTAAAGAGGCTAGGGAATGCATTATGTCTACGAGTGTCCTCAGTAAGTATGCTGTGCGAGAATGTGTGTGTGTGTGTTCTTGTATCTTGTATTTGTTGCCTCTTTAGGACATTTTTCTGTCATAGACACTGACCTTGTCAGGACCTGTAGTCCTCATGGGGACGAACAAATCTGGCCCTAATGAGATGTGTGCGTGTGTGCGTGTGTGTTTTCTTGCATGTGTGTCTTTGTGAGGACCGGAAAATGTCTAAATGACAAAATGTCCTCACTTTCCAGGGTCTATACATGTTTTGGTCCTCACAAAGATACACACACACACACACACACAGACACACACACGCACACACACAAAGATAACATTGTCTCATGTGTAAGCAATTACAACATTCCTTGTTGATGAGCGTCAGTTGCCCCCCAGGAGAAACACTGAGTCTTATGGCAATTAGAGGCAGTGTGTGCGTGCGTGTGTGTGTGTGTGTGTGTGTGTGTGTGTGTGGTCATTTGAAGCACAAGCCCTCGTCGACAGTCTCTCTCTCTCTCTCTCTCTCTGTGGATTCTCTGACAAACACATCCCTTCGTCATAACCCACGTTACATTCTCACTTGTCGACCAATCACTGGGCGGCCTCTGCGGTCACATGACCGCCTTCAGCATGTCTCACCTGTGTCTCGGGGACGATGGGGCCGTCCTCGAGGGAACTCCTGTAAAACGTAGACAGAGGGGACGCGACGATGACGGGACTGGGACGGACGAATCCGCTCAGGTCGCAGCTGGGGATGTCGTTCTCCTCCTGACACGAGACAAAGGTGCGTCACTCACTCACTCATTTTCCGTTCACTGACTGCGTCGCTACGGCAACAGCCAGGAACCAGTCAGCGCGGTCACACAGGGGATGTGATTGAGTCACATTTCACAGAAGGAGACAACAGGGAGAAATTGTTGGAGCGGAATTTCTGCTTAAAATCCTCGCTTTCTGGCTAAAGTTAACGAGAGGACACGTAGACTCCGCCCACCTTCTTCATGACCAGCGTGTCCATCACGTAGAAGACGTTCCACGGCACCCACACCGTCCTGTACTGAGCGATGAACGGAGCGCGCTCGAAGCTCAGAGTCAGAGACGCTCCGCCGTTCGCCAAGAGATCGAACCTTCAGAGCGAAAACACACACACACACACACACACACTTTTAAAAAAGTACTTTAAAGTGATACTTTAAGTAAAAGTACCAGAAAATGACTTTGACAGAAGTTTTTGTTATAATATTACTGAAGTAAAAAGTCTTAAAGTAAAGTATTTCTGATATAAAATCTACTTAAGTTTAAGTTAGGTTTTTTTTTTAAAGTGAGACGTTAGGATTGAGCCATGGTGGCTCAGCGGTTGGGCCAGTTGTATTTCAGCTGGAGGGTTGTGGGTTCAATTCCTTGCTCTGCTCGTCTATGTGTCCTTGAGCAAAGACACTTAACCCCATGTTGCAGCGTGTGAATGAGTGTTGAATGAGTGAGAGAGTGAGTGTCTGAGCGAATGAGTGAGTATGCAATAAATGTAATATTCCTGGACTCCAGTCACATGACTGGAGTCCTCCCACCTGTGTATAATAGTGTGATGTTGTTGTGATGAATAAATGAATAAATGAATAAATGAATACACACATGCCGTCCCTGCGTGTGACGGTGAATCCGTGTTCAGGAAAATGAACAAACGTCACGTTGACGCCGATCAGAGGAGTTCCATCAGCCGTCAACACCTGACCACGGACGATCGACACCAAACTGTGTGAGAAGGAGAGGGAGAGGGAGAGAGAGAGAGAGAGAGAGAGAGGGGGAGGTCAACTTTATCAATGGGTTATATTAATTAAACTTTAATAAATCAATAAATAAATGTATTTTTCAGGATTCATCATCATTCATGTGAGAGGAAGTTCAGCGAGACCATTTCACTTCATCACAAGTGCTTGGACAAAAAAGAGTAAGGGAAGGAAGGAAGGAAGGAAGGAAGGAAGGAAGGAAGAAATAAAGAGTTTTAAGGAAAGGAAAGGAAAGCATCTTTATTGTCATTATACAACTAGTATTGCAGAACGAAATTTCGAGGTCAGATGGAGAAACATGAAAATGTGTCTCAATCAACTGAATTTAATTTAATTAAATCTGTGTCATTGATGATGGAGATTACAGACCTGAGTGTGTGTGTGTGTGTGTGTGTTATTAAAAAAGGTAATGGCCACACCCCCCTCCTCCCCTCCCCCTCCTCACGCTGGTTTACAGTCGTCCAATAAAACATTTTTATGATCAGGTTGCAGGTTCGGTCCATTATGGAAATACAGGACATTTTTATGGAGGGTTGTGACTCTGCTTTCATGAAATATTCAGACAAACATAAAAGAAAAAAAAGGTGACAAACACAGAAAAAATGAACACATTTAATATCAACAGCCAAAGAAAATGGACTTTTGGCAAAAGAACAAGAGAGAAAAATGATATTTATTCTCACCTTTGTTTTTATTTTACCACTTTAGATGGAAACTAAGCGTAACCTGCAACTGTTCGTTCACTAGTTTAATAGTTTCATCATTCATCATCTACAGAATATGTCGACATATTAACCCTGATGTAGAAGGGAAAATAATCTGTTATCGAAATAATATAACAAGAATAAAGTCATAATATACCGACAATAAAGTCGCAATATAACGAGAATAAAGTCGCAATATAACGAGAATAAAGTTGTAATATAACAAGAATAAAGTCGTACTATAAACAGAATATAGAAGTACTATAACAAGAATAAAGTCGTAATATAACAAGAATAAAGTCGTAATATAAACTGAATAAAGTCGTAATATAAACAGAATAAAGTCGTAATATAAACAGAATAAAGTCGTAATATAACAAGAATAAAGTCGTAATATAACAAGAATAAAGTCGTAATATAAAGTCGTAAAATTCTGATAGTCATGATATTTCAAGAATAAAGTACTAGAAAAATATGTGAATTACGAGAGAAAAAAAGTCACGTTACTACAAGAATAAGGTCCTGTAGTACGGAATAAAGTTGTGATATTGAAGAAAAAAACACACACACACACAGTCGCCATGGTTACCTTCTGTTGAACGGACTCTCTCCGGCGATAACGTGAGTGGATTCAGGACCGACCAGGAAGTGAATGCGCTGATGGAACGACCTCGCAGCCTGGGGGACATTCAAGTAAACGAGATGCTGGACACGTTAAACAATGTAGTGCACCATCTATGTTGAACATTTGTAACTTCAAATACGGCGTCTTTTGGAAGATATAATACATTGTTTCATGAAGAGACTGAATTAAAAAAATAGTCAAACATTTTCTATTGTGCAAAAATGGGCTCCTGTCATATCTGTGTAGCAAGTTTAGGAATCACTGATTTTTTTTTACTACCTTTTAAAGATCGTGACCCAAATGGCATTATCAATAGTAGCAAAGAGCATAATGTACAGACTGTACAGCTATACATATACATATATACACACACACACACATATACACATATATATATATATATATACATATATATGTATACATATATACATGAATTTAGAATTTTTTTTTAATTTTTGGGTGGGACCGAACAATTGTCTGCTGCGACCCATCTGTGGGTCCCGACCCACACTTTGGGTTTTTTCACAATTGTTTATTGTGAAAATGGGTCTTTGGAAAAGAAAGGAATATTATATATAACATAATATTGAATATTTGAACCCGGAAATGTCATGTGATGTGTGTGTGTGTGTGTGTGTGTGTGTTAATCTCATTGGATTCTGATTGGACGTCTGGTCTGGTTACCTGCTGAGAAGCCAATGAGGACAGAGACTGGCCGAGCACCTCCCCCGGGTCAGGTGACCCTTTACAGTACAACTGATTCTGACAGGTAGGTTGTAAACAGCAGTCCGGATCCATACAGTCGGCCAGGCCGTCTGAAACACAGGAATTATTTTATTTGGTTAGACATTAGAGAAGGTAAAGACACATCTATACAACTACCTACCTACCTAGTGACCTACCCAGAAACAAACCAACCTACCTACCAACCAAAAATGACCTACCTACACCATACATACCTACTTTACATAAAAATAAAAATCTGGTCTGGAATAATCTGCTCTGGGCTCCATGATTGTCCTGGTTTTGGTTTACACCAGCTCTGATTGGCTTCTTACTGGTAAGGAAAAATTTGTTGATGCTAAAGATTGATTGATTGGTTTATGATCCCCCCCCCCCCCCTCACAGTTAGGGATAATGAATGGAAGTCAATGCAGTGTCCTAAGGAGAATAGCAGCTTAAACCTCTGTGTGTGTGTGTGTGTGTGTTGTTTTTACTGTCACTCCTCTGTGCCCGTTTCCCCAAAATGTATAAACTAACAGAGACAAATAGCAGCAGGATTTCATTACTGCTCATTCTTCCCTCCATCCATCCTTTTCTGTGAGTGTGTGTGTGTGTGTCTGCACTCCTCCTCCATCTATCTCCGTGTCCACCCTTCGCTCCCTGTCACTCCTTTTTCCATCAGTCCATCCCTGCTTCTCATCTTCATTAAACTCCACTCCCTGACTCTGTCATTGCTCTTCTGAACCATCACCTGACGCTTTTATAAAACTAATATTTAACGGCAAAAACCTACCTACCTATCTTTTTACCAACGTATCTGTCTGGCTACCTACCTACCTGTCTGTCTGTCTACCTACCAATCAAACTTTATTTGTGTAGAACTTAGCGGAAGGGAATTGGGCTCATAACCAGAGGTTTGCTGGTTCAAATCCTTGCCTGGGTCAAGGGCTGGGGTATCCCTGAGCATGGTACCCAATCCCCATTGCTCATTGTTAATTGGACACACTAAATTGACCGCAGCCACAGGGGGTGCTGCTCTCATCGCATCTGGCATAAAAAAAAGTCTCTGCCAAATCAAATATGTGGATTATCCGCTGTGGCGACCCCTAGAGAGGGAAAAGCCGAGAGAGGAAAAAAAAAAGTCCAACAAATACCAGACGAGATGAATTAAAAATCTAAAACACACACTGACAGTGTTAGCCCCCCCTCTGTGTGACTTTTCTTTCTAGTTCTTTTTTCTCTCTCTCTAATCTTCTGTCAAGTTCTCTCATCAAACTTGATCCTGGCTTTAGGGTTTGACGCTGAGGCTCGGAGGTGAAAGTGCTGATTCTTCATGTTCTGTGCTGTTAATGTTAAGTTAAGTCAGTAAAAATAAAAAAAAGACGATGAAGCAGTGAATGTATTCTTCAAATATCTGAAACTTAAAAAGTATATGATGTCATAAAAGTGCTATATTAAGTCATAAAATGACCGTGATGTGTCATCAGAGATTAAGGAATCATGTTAAATTGAAATAAAATCCACTGACGGCAACGGTGTCGACAGTAGATTCAGAGGATGATCACCTCAAGCACGTCTGTGAAGGCCTACGGTGGCCTTCACAGACCAGAAAGAACGTCAACAGGCACATAGGTATTCTGTTTGTAAAACTTTAGCTTATTTTCGTGTCAGATTCACAAACCATTCTTCTTTATTTATTTAAAAACACAAATTCTGACTGGTTTGGGGGAGAAATGTGGCACGGCGTGAGATGGCAGCTTCAGTAGAGCAAGGGATTTGTCTAAAATATTTGTAAAAGTTTGTAAAAAGCTTATTTTAAGGCTACAAAAACCAAATTGTTTCTAATTGTAACGTGATTTTACACAAGCACAAACCTCCTTATAGGTAGTATATACAATCTCTGCCTATAAACCATCCAAAATGTGACACTGGACCTTTAAATTTTCCTTTACAGTCTGCAAACAACCCGGGATGACCAGAGAAATTAGTCGAGTTCCAATTGCGTAAGTGACTCAGTACTCGGAGCGATGTCACCGATTTACTGTGGAGCAAATATGCCAGAACTATTGCCATAAAAAGCCTCAGTACTACTCTCAAAAACAGAATGACGTTTCAGTAACAGCACCCTCCAGTGTCTTGGTTTGGGATTGCGGGAGCTGCTCAAAACACTTCAGTTCCAATTTTTTACATCTCACCTCCTTCGTTGTCCTTTCCGTCGGTACAGATCGTTTCCATGGCTACGTGACACCCCGCCCCTCGCCATCCCGACTGACAGATGCAGTGCCAGCCACTGGCCTCCAGGGTGCAGCGTCCGTTGTTGTTGCAGAGCCCTGGGCAACCCTCTGGATACAGGGAAGAAAGAGAGGAAGACGAGTTAGACGTGAGAGAGTGGGACGTTGTCCCACGTGAGCGACAGGTCGGGATTAAGTTTTCAACCAATTTGAAGTTTTTGAGGGAGGGTGAAGTTCTGGTTGAGTGTGATCAATTACCTTGTTTATTAATTAATTTTGTTAAACAATGGATCATCTTCATGCCAAAAAAACAGTATAATAATTATTTAGATCATCTCAATTCATGGCACAATAATTCTTAACTGTTGAACGTATAATCTATAAACTAATTGTGGTCTGGAAATAAACCACAAATTATTCCAAAAACAACAGATTTGGGATTAACAATATAATAGAACGGGAAAAATCGCAGTTTAATTGTTAACCTTTTGACTATTTTTGACTTTTCTAAGTCAATTTTGAACATGCGATACTTGAGAAATGTCTATCTTTCCAATTTGTAGTCGGAGAATCTTGTGTTTTGAGTCTGAAGGGGGCGGGACTTCCTCTGAAGGATGTAAGAAGCATCCTCATTGGTCAGTCTATGGCTAAACAACTTCTGCCATCGCAGTAAAACAGGACAGCAGGAGGAATCCGAGTCCGCGGAAATTGAACTGGATCGGAAAGAGCAGTCGTTTCATAGCAGGTTTGATTTTACGGAACTTTTCGGACTCAGTGAAAATCAGAAATGTTACATTTGAACTGTCGTTTGTCGAACAATCGTCGGGACTCCTCGCGTAATTTCACGACTTTTAACAGGAAACATAGAATGGAAATAAGAAACTGAAGTATTTTGTGTGCTGACTCGCTAAAACATGAATATTAATCATGAACACCCGACAGTGTTTAAGGTCTAAATGCTATTTAATATAACAGGCACTTTTATTTTGACATTCTATTAAATATTAAACCATTATTGTGATATAATTACATCAATGTGGTATCATTTTAAGCTTATTTCACGTCACTCTGACTGAAAAAGTTCAAAAGTTGGACCTGACCGGACGCGGTTTGAGACCTTTGTCCTAATACTTGTTTTTTTTGGCATGAGGATTTTAAGAATTGACACAAACTGTAGGACACCAGACTTCAAGACCTCCCCCCGTTTATTCCTGATGTGCGGTGTGGGGACGAGTCTGTCTCCAACATATGGACGAACTGACGGACAGACTGAGAGACAAACAGTGTCAGACAGGTCGGCACACTGAACCCACATGTGAGGGACACGCACTGACAGACAGAGAGAGAGACACAGCCTTCGGTGAAATGCGCTGATGTTGTAGTTTCACATGAACCACTGAGAATTTCCTGAATCCTGTTCAGTTTTTATTTGTGCTTCAAGATTTCAATTGAAAAACTGAATAATAATAAACAAGTAAACAAGAAAGAAGAGGTAAATACACCGGGGGGAAAGGAGAAAATGGTTGACGTCCTTTCTTACAATAACCTTCTCAACGTTTGAGAGGCGCTAATCCACGCTTTTATAACGTCGCGTCTGGATTATTGCGATTCCCTGTAACGCTGCCGCTCGTTCCTTTTGATGTTTTAGGACTGATTTTAAAATGTTATTGTTGGTTTTTAAAGCTTTGAACTTCTTCTTCTTCTTCTTCTTCTTCGCACCACATGCCTCTGAGCTCTGAGGGCTAATAACAGGTCACTTTTTACACGTGCCAAAACCAAGTTATTTTATTATAATTTATAAATTGTCATCTTCCATCTTTAACTGAGAACAAAAGAGACGTATGAAGCGGTTCTGTTTTTTTGTCGTCAATCAGCCGATCTTACACTTCCTTTCAAAATAAGAGCCACTGACTTCAGCTTCAGCTACTTCTCACATCTATAAAACCTTTGCCAATAATAAACGATAATAATAAAAGTATCGCATCAGCGCGCTTGGGACCTGGCCAGAGCAGGTACTAAAAAAACGGACCGGGTACTATGTTAGTGGCAACGCAACTTAACTGTGCCGTGCCGAACCTGAGGCGGTGGAAACACGCCATTAGTCGCCATTCGCTGTGACAGGAAATGGTCACACCATAATTTCGTTTTGTCAACCATTTTCTTTTCTTGAAAGTCTTTGCATATGACGAGGACGACATTTAGAGACAGAATTCCAGATTTGACATCCAACAAGCCGAGGGTGACTGCAGTTTGTTTGTTTTTCTCCTGTTTCTTCAAGTTTCGGTGAAGAAAGAAAACAACAACGAGACGTGTTAAGAATCCATGTGAAAACACAACAGGCAGAGACACAGAGACACAGTGCAAAAAGTATAGGGAGGACGGGGTGGAATCTTTGGACTGCATGCCTCCGAGGGCTATACTTTATGCCTCTGTTGACATTCCTCCATCACTGAATAGACAGCGAGGGCTGAGATCGTCAGATTAATAAACAGAGAGAAGGAGATCAGAGCCAAGCATAGCCTCAGCTGGAGAGAGACAACGAGGGAACGAGGGGGGGAGGAAGGAAGGAAGGAAGGAAGGAAGGAGGACAGACTGTGAGGAGGCGGAGGAGACAGAGAGGCAGAGAAAGAGACTGGGAAGTGAGGACAGAAGACAGGAAGCAGCTGGATAAATTAACACGTACATACAGAACAGGCTTCTGGATGCAAGTCAGAACGTGTGTGTGTGTGTGTGTGTGTGTGTGTGACAATAATGATGCCACCACATAAACAAACAAACAATATCTAAAGAAAAAGTCAAATTATACAAAATAAAAACACAACAACAACAAAAAGTGCTGTAAACGATCAAATGAAGAAGAAAAAAGTAAGAAAATGAACAAAAAACAGTTATTTATTTATTGTGTGTGTTTTTTTTTAATGAATTCCAAAAACAAACAAACAAACAAACAAACCCAAAAACAGACTGAATCATGAGAAGAGAAGTGAAGCAGAGGTGAAGTGGGGACAGTAAAGTTCCGTCATTCTGTTCAAGTCTTTGGCATAAAAAATGGTTACCTTTATATCCTGAGAATAGGAGAGGGCACGAGGGAGAGAGGGAGGGAGGAAAATTAGGGTAAAAAAAGGTAAAAAACAAAAAGCAGCACTGCCAAATATACTCTCTCTGTGTGATGGACAGATGGAAATGGCAGCGAAAAGAAAGAGAGAGAGAGAGACAGGAGGACAGAGGAGGGAGACATTTTGAGAGACACGGCAGAGTTGCCTGTCGCTTTATTTTTATTTAAATCACACAAAGGAGACGGCAGCTGAAAAAACTGAAAACTAATTCATTCCTAATTTAAGATCGTGCGATCTGGCAGAAAACAGCAAAAAGTCATTGAGATGTTTTTTTTAAGTTACATTTTAAAGACTTTCTAATGCCTTCACTGGATGCTGACGACAGGAACATCTTCTAAGAACATATGGCATCAACTATCATTAAAGAGCACGAGGCGCTGCTGCCGAGACGCATCGAGGGAAATAATAGAGAGAGAGGAACCTATAATTAAGCCTTAATAATGTCGGACATTAACGGTGATATATGCGAGTCATTAAATCACTGTGATGTGTCGTCAGAGATTAAGGAAACACGTTAAATTGAAATGAGTGGCTTCACTGCAGCCACAAAAACACGTTTATATGGTATATAGTATATATGTATATATATATACATATGTATAGTATTGTATTTTATAATGTTCCATTATTGTATCCATACAGTTTGGAATGCATGGCCTACAAATCTTACAAATCTTATTCAAATTCATGTTTTTACACGACAAAATCGAATGCCCTGTTTACGAATAGATTATTAATTATTGACTATAAAATTGGCCAAATCGTGTATAAAATGCATAAAAAAACGTGTTATTTTAAAACGAGGCAGCAAGAGCTAAAATAATGTGTCAATTAAAGAGTTGTTGATAAATGCAGGTTACAGTCAAGGATTGACCTTTGACCTATACCTGTTTAACATTTGCTGGACGCTCGTAACAAACGGTGTGAGTAAAAGGAGGAGTTTTTGTTGTAAGATTCAACAAAAACACATCTGAGAACACAGGTTAAGTTAAGTCTTGAACTCATTCACGATCACATGACTGCGTGAAAACACTGAAGAGGAACAGCAGAGGGAAAAGTTCACAGGGAAACAAAGAAACGAGGATTTTCTACTTTATCTTAGTTCTTTAAATTTAAATTCACTTGATTTCCTAAGTGTCTGAAGAAAAGGAAATTATTAAAAAGAGAGACTTTTTTTCCTTAACTTTCTTTAAGCTGCTTTTTTTTCCCACATTTATAAAGTTTATATATTAATATTATATAGTATCAATAAAGAGAAACTGCAACATTGTCCAGATACAGAATAAACATCTGTACAAAAACTTTAAAATATACTGAATAAAATTTTAACGAGAAAAAAAGTCGTAATGTAATGACAATCAAGTCGCAATATGAAGAGAATAAAGTCATCATTTATAAAATGTATTACGTTTTTTTCATGTTTTTCGTGAATTTTCTTAAAGTCTTAAGTAGGCGTTCACATAAACATCATTCAAAGAAAGAAACAGATTCAAATTTGCTACTTCAGGATCAAATAATAAAAATTTTAAATTATTTGTCAAATAACAATATTAATAAAGTTAAAGTCTTCAGTTTTGGCGAATGATTGAGAGAATGAAAGGGAGAAAAAGAAGTTTAATATACTTTATACTGATATAAATGACAAAAAAAACCCCAACATTTTAATAAAAGATAAATTCAACACTACATAAAAAAGCAAAGGATGAAGGTAGAAGGTAGAAAAGAAATAAAGACGATGATGAGGAGAAGAAGAGAGGAGAAACAGCACAGTACCTTTTACTCTAATGTCCGGATTGTGAGCTTTAAGAAGGGAAAGAAGAAGAAAGAAGAGAATCCAAAGAGAGAGAATTTAGTCCAGAAAATTCATTCATTCATTCATTCATTCACGAAGAATCACAGAGAATTGATTTCCCAGCAAGAAAAGAAAAGAAATAACAATAAAAGAGGTTTATTTAAGCACAAAAAGTCAGAATACAGAGTTGTTAGAACTCGACCGCTCACTTTTCTGCTGCAATAAAAAGTAAATGTGATCGTTAGAGAGAGAGAGAACAAACAAGCTGCTCTCGCTGCTAATGGATTTGTTATGCTCTGCATCCTCTACCCGTCTGTGTGTGTGTGTATGTGTGTGTGTGTCCGGGGGCCCCAGGGGCCCGGGGGGCCTTTTTCATTTTCCTTCGCCTGGTGAAGTCTCTGTAAATGATAAAACTCACCTTCGAGCTATTTTAAAAAGAGCAACTGAGTCTCAAGTAACAAAAGTACTTAAGTATAAATACTTTGTAACTGTACTTAAGTACAAGTACTTTGTGACTGGATTTAAGTGTCTTTGCTCAAGGAATTGAACCCACAACCTTCCACTCACTCACTCACTCACACAGCTCTTCCTGCCTAATGAAAAAGAAGTGAAATCTGTTCATGTGACACAATTTGGTCAAAATATGATCCAGACAAACGACTCAAAGCGCACAGAACCGAACAGAAGAGTCCAAACAAACAAACTGCACTCATTCACCACCACAATATCAACACTGACCGAAGCACAGTCGCCATGGAGACGCCTCAATGTAAAGTCAGGCTGTAAACTAACAATTATTTGCATTCTCGCTTAATCCGTTGCTTCTGTTATCGATTAATCAAGACATCGTTTGGTTTCGTAAAAAGTGTTGAAAAATGTTGATCGGTGTTTCTCAAACTCAAAAATGACAATTTATTTGTTACACGGAGCAAAGAAACCAGAAAATATTCACATTCAAGAAGCTGATAAAAGTTGCTTAGATTGAAAAACACTGAAAAACGATGAATCTATTATCAAAATAGTTGACCACATTTACATTTTACCCTTTTTCTAACCCTTATTTACATTTTGTTTCTCAGTGTGTGGGTGCTAATATATCATTTAAAGCCAAAAAAAAGTGTGTGTGATCCACTCACCAATGTTGCAGTGCTCCCCTGTCCATCCCTGGTCACACTCACACTTCCCTTCCTTACAGACGCCGTTCTTGCTGCACAGCGGGTGACAGGCCTTCTGGTCACACACGGTCCCCGTCCAGCCGTCCTCACAGCGACACACGCCGCCGTAACACACGCCATGACTGCCGCAGTCCACTTCACACACCTCTGTGAGACAGAGAGAGAGGGAAAGTCATGTCTGTCGTCAAATCGTTTTACGGCTAATAAAACAGCAGTGGTTAAAAAGTAGAGGTCAACATTATTATTATTATTATTATTATTATTATTATTATTATTATCCACTGGATCCAGAAGAACTTTCATAGATGGAGGCAGTGCATAGGCAAGCAGAAAGGGAACTTGACTTGTGACGGAAAGGGTTGCCGGTTCGAGTCCCCGCCAGGTTTGGGCTGGGGTGCTCCGGAGTGAGGTACTCAATCCTCACTGCTTAGTATTAATTGGTTAATTGACCCCAGTGTGCCGATCCCAAGCAGAGATAAACGGGAGGGTTGCGTCAGGAAGGGCAATCATCCGCTGTTTCCATCACGGTGCGGTTTGGTACAGTTTGGAACGGTAAATCCCTCAGTCAGGCTTGCGTTCCAGTACCATTACTTGGTAGGCAGGGTGTGCACTGTTCTCGATTGGTCGCATGAGCGAGATACGTAGTGTGACGTCGCACTGGTGCGACAACAACGAACAACGTCTTTGAACGCAACTTAACGGACATCCAGGAGCTGGTCTAGCTACTGTACCTCAAGGGAAGGGTACCAGAACGGTACCTGGTGAACCGTTGGGGCCATTTATTTTGGTACAGTTCCTAATGGAAACTCAACAAAAACCCCTGCACCATACCAAACCACAAAACCCTCAAAAATTCATAGATGTCGATATAAATGTTCATTGTGTAAAGTACAAAAAAACGACGTTGTTCTTGGAATCTGTTGTTGTAGCCAGTTTCTACCAGTTCATCAACCATTATGAAGGGCAGCCCATGGCCAAGTGGAAAGGGAACTTGGCTTGTAACTGGAGGGTTGCCGGGTTGGGGTACCCCTGAGCAAGGTACCCAACCCCCAGTGCTCCCCTGGCACTGCTCCTAATTCTGGGAAGGTTTCTACTAGAGGATGGGTTAAACTTTAGGCTGGTTCGTTGACACATTTTCCATCATTATGCACACGTCGTCCAGATCACTGATCTGATTGGCTGTAGGTCTAACCAAGGAGGTCTATGTTCGTTGGCCCCGCCTCTTGGAAGTGGAAGGTGACTACACCCTTTGGTGTAGCGTTAGCCAGGCTCCATCCAGACGTTATGCACTATAGCTTTAATGAAAAAAAAAGAAAGTGTCCCGGTTTTTTTCTGGGATCAAACGGCAATAAAGTAGAATTTTCCATAATTAAGCAAGGACAGCTTTAATGAAACGCTTAGAATTTTTCTAAACACAGTCATTAATCACTGGATTATCAGCCGGCGGCAGAGGAAAACAAGTGAGAGTCATTCACCGGTTATTTCCTTCACCAAATCCCAAAAAGGGCTGTAGCAGATCACCATATTATAAGAAACTTCTTTCTCTCCTTCTCAGTCTGACCTTCTTTCACTTCACTTCACTTTTCGACTCCACTTTTTTTGTAGTGAACACAGAACTTCAGATAGAACAGTGGGCCACTGTATGTTTGCACAACTCCTTTCATTTGCTCCACATCACTGCTCCCTGACTCCGTCCTCTCCTCCTCTGCTGCTGCGAGGCGTGGAAACCCACACTGCGAGTCACCGCGAGACCGCAGCACCAGTGTTTTTAGCTCGTCCTCTGGCTGCGCTTTAAGAATTGATGTGGAGATGTTACATGTCCACAGTCTTAATGTGTTTTTTTTGGCGCCCCCCGGCTGTGTCACTGACCTCGTGCCTCCTCGCAAGTTGAAAGTGTGAGATCCTTCAGGCAAGGTTCCCCTCGCTGTTTTTAACTCCTGGCGAACTTGTGGAGGTGAACATGCTTTTTGCCACCAGGGAAGCTGAGCTGCAGGTGAGAGCGCTGCCTGTTCACACACACGTCTAAACCTGGATTAAGCTCTAACAGTGTTTTCCCTCAGTATAGGCTCAGCGGCACAGGTTGAGCACAATCGATTTTCTCCGTGTCTTTAAAGTTTTTTCATTTTGGCAGTTTTTAGGGACTCTAACAATACAATAACGTCCCATAAAAAAACATTATAAATTCTGTGGGAAATAAAATAAAGGACTGTAATGGAAATACAATTGCACACAGTGACAGATGATTACGCCACATTAAAGGTTCCATTGTGTGACATTTAGGAGGGTTAACTGGCACTAATTTGAATTTACTACCCATAACTATGTTTGTAAAATATAGAATCTACATTTTATTGTCATTGCCCATTCACACTGTACAATGAAATGGACTGTAATCCCTCCAGTGCATTAAAATGACTACATAAAATATATGAACAACTTCACTATCTGCTGCTTTTCATTCTATGGTCCCTTGAAAACAAGTGTCCAGTCCATTTTAAAATAAAAAATTGTTTTTTTGTAGCCTTTATGTGTATCTTAGACCAGTTTCCATATATTGGGTCGGGACCCACAGATGGGTCACGGGAGATTTTTGTGGGTCCCTGAACAAGTAAAGATTCCTATGTATCCATTTTAAGTTTTAATCAAAAATCTACCGGAAATCATTAATTTACCAATTAAAAAGAATGATACTATGTGTTAGTTGCTATATTACGCCCACATAAACCAGATACACAAACCAATGAAGAAGAAGCAGGAAACAGCAGACAGAGTTGCCATATCTTCTCACCATTAGACGTCACATGACCTTTAAGATGATAAACATGCCACACACACCTAACGAGCAGTCGGGCCCAGTCCAGTGCTGATCGCAGGCACAGGTGCTGGTCTCCGCGTTGTGGGTTCCGTGACCCGAACACTGGTCCGGACACATGGCCTTGGCGATTTCACAGCTGGCTCCGCCCCATCCCGGCTGACAGTGACACTCGCCGTGGATGCACACGCCGTGAGCCGAACAGCTGGGGTCCACGCAGTCGACTGGAGACACAAGGACAAACGGAGACGACAACATGAACATGGTCAACAATAATGTAGATAAGTGGGTTCAGTAAAAGTCACTGGAAGCTGACATACAGTACATATTTGCATTATTAGGACCTGAACCACGAATGGCAGGGGCCGAAACGACATATAAACTCTGCGTGTGAGTGCACTGTATGTGTGTTCTTAATAATACAGTAGTATTGATTGTTCAGGTTTAATTATTGCACTGTGGTCTGTCTCAGCATGTGGCAGAGACAATGTCCCTGTGTTTTGAAATTCGATGCTTTGGTTAACAACAAAATAATGCAATTAGTGTTGAAAGCTAACAAAAACAATTTTATATTTCTAAGACAAGAACACGACTATGATGTTCAAGTTTACTTTACAGAGGCCAAATATATATGAATTAAAAATAGGAATTTGACAAGGATAGTTTTTCAATAAAATATGCTCGTTGGGTGCTCTTTTAAAAATAAATAGGTTTACTGTTAGTAAAGTTTTTTTTAAATTATGTCTCTGTGTAAACATGTATATTTACTGTAGGTGTATATATGTGCATATATAAATGTGTTCTATCTGCCAATTCTCTTCTTTCTATAGGGATTTAAGTTGATTTAAAGTGTGCTACTGTGTACTGTAAAAATAAAATTTTAGAAATCAATTAGCTGGCAAATCCCAATTGTATCAGGTTTATTCAAACTTATGTAAGGAATTTGTCTGTAGATTACTTTATTATAATTTTAGTTTCAGCCTTTATACAAATGTGTATTCAAAGTGCATGTCTTTATACATGTACATATACATATACAAAAAAGCTTTGTCGCTTGAGGGAATTCATGATATTTGAAGTGTGAACTGTGAAAAGAAAATGAAAAAATGAACCTGAAAAAAATTAGTTGGTAAAACCCAATTTTAATTTTATTTAAGTTTATTCAATCTTAAGAAAGGAATGTGTCTGTATTTTACTTTAATATAATTTTAGTTTGAATTCATTCATTGAAGTGTTACCAACTGAATGTTATATATATATGTATATATATATACATATATAATATATATACACATAGACATATGTATATATATATATATATACACATATATATACATATATATATATATATACATGTATATACATCTTAACTGTAAGTGTGTATGAGTACAAAAAACCTTTGCAGCTTGAGGGATTTAAGTTGTTTTAAGTGTGAACTGTAAAAAGAAAATGGTTGGAATTCCTAAAAAAAAATTAATTAGTTGGTAACAACAAATTTTATTAAGTTTATTACATTTTTTAAAATGCATTTATTTTTAAATTATATCATTTTATTCCACTGTACATGCAACTACTGTATGTAAATTGTACAGTGTGTCAGTGTGTATACATGCATACATGAACATATAAGCATGTGTATGTATTGTACGTATAACTGTTGGACTCTTGTCGATGCAGGCTGCATTTGTGCGTCTAAACAAAAGGTATTACTGATTTCAGTCGCCGTTAATAATACTTTGAAAAAAACGACGTGCTGAGTCATGTGCACTGAAGCAAAGCGAGAACAATCGCCGTCCTCTTTTACTGCAGATGCACAAAAAGAAAAAGAAAAAAAAAAAGAGATGACAGCAGTGAACTGACACTGTCCAGGAAAAGAAGCCATTTACATAATTAAATCAGTTACTTTAATTATCCAATCCTACACGATATGACATTTATTAGGTGCCTTGTCAGGCCCCGGAAGACGTCAAGTTTGCGAGTGAAACTCGATTATGAATTATTATCCAATTATAACAAATTGCGTGGATGTTTCTGTTTCAGAAAGTAAATGTCATGGGCAGCTATGAATCAATTATTTATGTTCACATTTAATTATGTACCGACGTGTTAAGCAAACGACATTGTCTCCGTGGTGGAAAAAAAACCCCGATGCAAATGAGATTAAAATAGACAAGAGGACAAGAGTTTTTACGACTGTCAGTAGAAACTGGTCATTTGTTAGAAAGTAAAAGAAACAAATACAGTGACGCATGGACTACTGTATTGACCTAGATGTGCTATGAACTATGTCCCGTCCTTTAATGTTAAAAAAATGAGCTAAATGAGGTTAATATGCTGTTGTTTTAAACTCATTATTATCATTATATAAAGTTGCGTTACTTAAGAGCAAAGACTTAAAGACTTGTATTGATTTGGCCAAATTTTTTTGGCCATTGCGCTAATAAACTTTCTCTATGGGGAACCATTTGTAAAGATTGCAAAATGATTGTGACCCATATCACAACTTATGTACTGTATATATATGTGTGTATATACAATATGTATATATGTAAATGTGTTTACAAATATATATACACATATATACCACAGCTAACTACAGAAAATCTACCATTCTACAGACCCAGACTTTGAGAATCAGTGCTCTAAAGATTAACATCCCTGAAATGTACGTTTTGCCTTCTGAGTAAATTGTTCTTACCTTCCTCACAGTTGTCGCCCTTATAACCAGTATTGCAGATGCAGGCGCCGATGATGCAGATTCCGTGGCCTCCGCAGTGGATGTCGATGCACTGGTTTGTGGGAACGTCGCACTCGGTGCCTTTCCAGCCGCTGTAGCACTGGCAGCGTCCGCGGGAATACTGGCCATTCCCGCTGCACAGCACCGGACAGGCCGCTGGACCAGACGAGACAAGCGGGAAGACGGATCAAGTTAATGGTCTTGACACGGCACACTTTCCTTTAAGCACCACCCAGTCCACACTTCAGTGTCCACACTGGGCAAAAACAAATTAGTCAGTTTTGTCAAACGTGAGGGACATGATTAATTTAGCACATGAAGGACAAATGATTCAATTACACCCAGGTTGTCGTCATTTATCATGACAATATAAAACTTTCAATTGTCCTGTGGCCCTTTTTTTCCACAGCGAGACGTCCTCAAGGCTCACAGAGTGGATTTATGGTCTCTGAGGATTATTTCTTCACCTTTCTATACAGTTTTTCCATTATTTCAGTGTTGGCGGTCTAATGTGACTGGTCTATTCCAACTGCTCTCACATTAAAACAAAAACCATAAATCATTGCTACATTTTGTTTGTAATACATGTGACGCAAACACAGAGTTTCTCCTCTTCTGGGTTCATATCTAATGTTAGAAAATAGTGTCTGAAAACTGTTTCTCTCCAGTTCTTTGTTCAGGATTTTTTTGGTGTACAGTTCTAGCACGGCTCAGCTACACTCAACTTGTTGTTTTGCTTTTCCATCAGTGACGGTACCTGGTACCTGGTAAAGCTGTGACGTCAACAGACTGTCGCACACTGATTGGTCAGAGAGTGTCGTCACTGAAGAGTCATGAGCACGACGTCCAACACAAGAATCAGAGTCTGCGCTCCGGTCATGCAGGAAGTCAAATCCTTTTAAATTGACTGATTCTAATGACTCAATTACACCCAAAACAACCGCTTTACAAGTCACTAGTTTGGACTGATGACTGATACCAAACTGAGTAGAGCCAAGTTGTGCTAGAACTCCATTTGTGGTCCGTTCACTCGGATTTCCAACTTCCAACTCGCAGCAACCTCATGATGTGTGCTGAGCACAAACTGCTATTACTTTTACCGTTTAAAAAAGCACTTCTGTCGTATTTGTTTCACGGTAATTCAGTCGCACACATAGTACTTTTCATTTTTTTAAATCCGAAGACATGTGCGTGCACAAAATACCCTGTAGTTTTTTTTTTCCTGCCTTCTCTCTGGAATCCCTTTAATTCTTTTACAACATTCAATTACATATTGTATATAGATAAGCTTGTTTGGTGTTTTAATTACAGTTGCCCACATTATTATTTTACGTCATTTTAAATAGATGTCTCTGTTTTTGATATTCATAGATTAATTTTGCACCATAAATATGTTTTTTATTTTGAAGTAAACGTCATTCCATACCAAAACAAACACTTTTATTTTTTTTAATTCTGTGAAATATCATCATGAATATCTTAATTGTGATATCATGATATTTTTGTTCTCTAGACCGGCCCCCTCTTGACCAGACTAGATGTTCATTTGAGTTTTGACACCCCCTGGTTTTTTAGTCTGTTTAAATGAATGGAAGTCAATGCAGAGTCCTGGGGAGAAGAGCTGCACAAACCTGTGTGTGTGTGTCATGTATGAAACATTTGTTTTGGACACAGATGCGGCTGCTAGAGTGATTATCTGGTGGCAGTGAATACTGTGTACACAGATCATTTAAGCGCCGCCGTCTGACGCCGGCTGTTTATTCTGCAACGATCGCGCAGAGATATATGTTGTGATGCAGTTTGAAAACGAGGTTAACAGCAGTTTTATTTTTAGGCAGCTTCTCCGGGAGAAGACGCTCACAGTATGTATGTTATTTGCTGCTGAACTAAAAATGCCACACTTGTGCGACAAACGGGGATTTTCCGGGCTAAAAAATGAGGAAGAGGTGGAACTGAACCGTCGGAACGGGGGGTGGGGTTGTGGTGGAGGTAGATGTCTTACTATAGATGTATAAATATCTAAAGTATCCTGGCTTGTGCCTTTTTGTGTGGTTTGTATGTTCTTCCCCGTTTGTGTGTGGGTTTTCTCCTGGTTCTCTGGTTTTCACCCACAGTCCAAAACCACGCAGAGGTTAAGTGGACACTCCAACGTGAGTGTGAGAGTGAATGGTCAGCTGGGATTGGCTCCAGTGGCCCCGTGGGTCCTCAGAGATGAGCAAATTAAAAAATGGTTCTACAAGTCAATAGGTTTATCCTTTTTTAACCCGGGGACGACAGGCTAAAAAAAAGCTACAGAAATCCTGAACACATGTGCAGATGTGTGTAAATTCAGAGGAAAGTCGTGATCACATGAATTCCAGATGAAGACACGCGTAGTCGTAAAATATGATCTGCGTTTCTTTGAAATTTCTTTGAACGGGAGTGGAAGTATGTCAGAATCAGAATCAGAAGTGCTTTATTGATCCCCGGAGGGAAATTCTTTAGTTACAAAGTGTAATATACATGAGAGTTGGTAGAAAACGTATATGAAGTAGTGTGGCTATTAATCTCAGGGTAGGGGGGTAGGGGGATGTCCACAAGTCTATGTGAAACTGCCTTTTATTGTATCTGCATTTTTTTGTGGAAGAAAGAAGTTCCTGAAATGATGCCGTGTTTACCTAAAACATCTTCAAAACGACAATGTTTCCGCGTGGACAAGGCCCTAAGCTTTCTTTTTCCTGCACAGTTACGCATGTTAACCACAAGAGGGTACACTACATTGTTTCACATTTTGAAAAAGTATAAACAAAAATGTTAACGGTGATTTTTAGTGTAAGTAAAAGTACCACTATTTTACAACATTTGACTTAAGTTGAGTAAAAAAGTAGCTTGTTTAAAATGTACTCAGAGTAAAAGTTACTTAGTTACTAAAACTTTCAACTTTCTCACTCACTCTGGGACCTTGATTAGTGCCAATTCACCTGTCCTCATCGTTCACCTGTCCTCATCATTCACCTGTCCTCATCGTTCACCTGTCCTCATCGTTCACCTGTCCTCATCATTCACCTGTCCCATTGTTCACCTGTCCCCATCATTCACCTGTCCTCATCGTTCACCTGTCCTCGTCATTCCCTGTCCTCATTGTTCACCTGTCCTCATCGTTCACCTGTCCTCATCATTCACCTGTCCCATTGTTCACCTGTCCTCATCGTTCACCTGTCCTCGTCATTCACCTGTCCCCATCATTCACCCGTCCTCATCGTTCACCTGTCCTCGTCATTCCCCTGTCCTCATCGTTCACCTGTCCTCATCATTCACCTGTCCCCATCATTCACCTGTCACATTGTTCACCTGTCCTCATCGTTCACCTGTCCTCGTCATTCACCTGTCCCCATCATTCACCCGTCCTCATCGTTCACCTGTCCTCATCATTCACCTGTCCCCATCGTTTACCTGTCCTCATCATTCACCTGTCCTCATCGTTCACCCGTCCTCATCGTTCACCTGTCCTCATCGTTCACCTGTCCTCATCATTCACCTGTCCCCATCGTTCACCTGTCCTCATCGTTCACCTGTCCTCGTCCACAAAACATTTATTCAATTACAGTAACGTGAGTAAATGTAATTCATTACTGTCCTTCCACCTCTAGAAATGAGGCAGAGTTTAAGGGAAAAATGGCTGACACATAGAGTAAGTTAAGGAGAGGACGCCTCGTCTTAACACCCTCCTGGTTTAAGTGGAGTTCACCGTAGGAGACGGAACTGTTCCACTGGGAGAGGCCACTTATCACTGTCGCAGTTTGGATTGCGGTTCAGCGTCTACAGGGCGCTAATTTTGTCCTTTAATTACTCAGACAGTGTCCAGCTTGTGTTGTGTGCTTTCACTGTGATGGATTACGGCGTGTCGTGACTGCAGTGCCACAGAATATATGGGAACGCCACGAGATAAACTGGTTCTGACGAATCCACGGAACTGTGGAATTGGGTGAAAATTGCAGGTCGGAGAGAAGAAGAAAAAAGAAGAAGTGGTGTGATTCTTTTTCAGATTTAGTGGCCAGTTGGACCGGCGCTGTTTTCTTTTTCAGTTTAATAACAACAAAAGCTGGATTTTTGGGGAAAGATAGCCCCTTAAAGAAATAGGAACAGTTTGTTTGACCTAGTATTGAACCAGTCATTTATGCAAAAAACACAGGCAGCGCCTCAGAGAAAGTGTTTTTAAGGCAAAATGTCAGTGCTGTCCTTTGATAAATGAGGAGAAGAGTAAAAGAAGCGGTTTGAAGCTCACACTCACTGCTGGGTTAACAATTACTGCCTCACTACAGGTGTGTGTGTGTGTGTTCTTGTACGTGTTACCGCTCTGGTTTATTTTCTGGCATAAACAATGACCCTGTTAAGGCCGGTGTTGGTTTTCTTAGAGACCAAAACCTGGTCCTACTGAGGCAGAACCTCATCTCTGAGGTTTATGGTTAGGATTTGAAATGGTGGTCAGGTTAAGGTTGCGCTGGTTCACTGGTTATGTTTATGGTTAGGGATAACCTTTGTTTTGGCGCTCCAAATTAAATGAAGTAAATGTATGTCCTTAAAAGGATAGCTGTGCAAACCTGTGTGTGTGTGTGTGTGTGTGTGTGTGTGTGTGTGTGTGTGTGTGGTTACCTCGAGAGCAGTCAGGCCCAAGAAATCCTGGGAAACAGTGACATATTCCTGAGAGACAATCTCCGTTGCCATGACAATTCTGAGGACACTCCATAATTGACTCTGATATAAAGAGAGAGAGAGAGACACAGACTCAGTAAACGCCACGTTGACCATAGACAAAAATTAACTTGGCTTCCATTCAAATTTATCCAAAGATTTAAACAAAATATGAAATGGATTTTTATCAGCAGTCACTGGCACAAACGACCGGGTCACCACATAAGACAGATCAGAAAAAGACATCTTTTTATTGCCCTAATATTCGTGACTTCCTCGTCTGTGACTTTTTTACTTCTTTGCTCTTGTCTCATTTCCAGCTTCTGCGATCGTCCTTCTCGTCCTGACACGTTTCACCTGTGTCCAATTAGGCCTCACTCTCTGTTTTTAGCCCCAAAGTCAAGGTAGGATGACTTAAATGACTGAATTTTAAAAAATGTTAAGTCATCAGACTCCGAAAGGACAAAGGACGGCACCGTCCACGTGCTGGACGGTTCAAACTCAGTCCTTCACACAAAAGAGAAAGTAAAGTAAAATACATTACTCCTGTTAGGAAAGGTTCATGTTGAGTTTAACCTTTTGTTTTTCTTCTACCTTTTTGTCTTAATGAAACTTAAGAATCGTATCCTTGGAACATGCTCGGAAATCCTATAAAATTGTGGGACATTTTTGATAATTTACATTTTTGCTGTGCAAAACCAATGCCATGCTTTTCATGTTCAAGTACATGATAACATTTTTATCCTATACCAGCGTTATAGCTCCGCCGATGTTTTTTTCTACTTCAAAATCACTGGGTTTGAATCATGAAGCTAATATTTGGCAGATTATACCTCAACTATTCCTTTTTACTTGTTTGAATAACTTTAAATATGTGAATACAACCTATAAAATGCCCATTTGCACTTGCGTAAAAGTGACTGCAACCTCTTACCTTGTGCGGTAGATTTTTATTTTGCCTCAAAATCACTTGGTTTGATTCATGAGGCTAATATTTGGCAGATTATACCTCACCCAGTCCTTTTGACTTATTGTTATATTGCCAGTACAACCCATAAAATGATAATTTGCACTTGAAATAAAGTGATTGCAGCTCCTAACTAATTGGCATCACTTGATTTCATTCTGCACCAATCCCCTCGGCCATTACCATTATGCTAATATAAAATCATGGAGGCTAGAACCTTGGACACTAAGTTTAATATTTACCATAAATTTGGAAAAATAAATAGTTTTCCAATGTATGGAGCTGTAAATACAAAAACTACATTTATTGTCATTGACCAAGAATTTAGAAAAGTTAATTTTTTTAAGTTGGGTATAATTGTCCTTGTTTCGCCAGATGGAAGTTCCTCAATAACCCAACGACACACACTTGTAGCCCGTTACGCCCGTTACATTTACAGTAAAACACCAGTAATTCCAATAATGTACAGCAGAGTACAGGCTCCGACACGTAAAACAGCTCCGTCTCACCAATGATGATGGTATTGTAGGAGACTTGTTCCGTGTTGCGGCCGTCGTTGTAAAAGGCCAGATGCCAGATTCCAGTGTCGAGGTACTGGATGAAGCCGGCCTCGTGAACGTTCACGGAGCGAGTGTGTCGCGTTACGGATTCTTCCTCGTGTTCACCGGTGGGGGGGCGTGCGTTTCCTGCCTCCACGTCACTGAGCGCCCGCTTGTCTTTGGAAATGAGGCGACTGCCGTCCAGCAGCTCCACAAAGTCGTACTGGAAGACAAAGAACAGCAGCTAATCAAATCAAAAGGTCCATAAAAGGCTCAAATAAACAAAATAACTTACTGCCATAATCTAAAAAAAGGCGACTGTGATCGTACATGGACATGTTTGTGCGACTTACCTGTGTGTGTGACGGCGGGAGACCTTTACGACCGTACACCCCGACCAGAGCGTCTCTCTGGACAGAAATGTTGAATTTTAAAAACTGTGGTTGGTCAATGTAGAGCTGCGACCTCCAAAACACTCCTGAAACAAACAAAACACATACATGTATACATATAAAACCACTCAATACAAGCACAGGTTTCACTTGTTAGAATTATTTTATGATTTTATTCATTTATTTGATAGAAAATGAATAAATTCAACTGTGTTATAACGCTGGTCTTTTTTCTTAATGCCAGTTTTCTTGTTGTTCTTCTTTTTTCTTTCTGGACGTTTGTTTTAACGTTTTTTTTTCTTCAATTTTACATAAAAAAAAGAAGCTAAATAGACCACTTGTATACCATATGTATATATTATATATACATATTCAAATGTTCCTGTTGTCTTAGCGACAAAAGGACGACTGTTTATATCGTTACAATATTTCATTCTTTCATTCTTTGGTATTGCTGTGGAGTACGTTTTTGTACGTTTACATTCTAGTCTTTTATAATTTTATCCGGTAACACTTTACAAAAAAAGTTAAGTAACCATTAAGTAACCCTTATCTAATCATTAATTAACGTTAACTCATCATTAACTAATACAAGTTAAACATTAAACACTAACTAATCATTACTTCATGATTACTTGCTCAGTTACCTTTTTTGGGAGCCTTATTTAAAATTTTTACCTTTTATTGTCATTTCTAAATAAATGTATATATCTTATATATAGTGTTTATTGTATACTTTCTTTAGTTTGGTACATCACAACATAATGACATCCCAGTAACCTTTTTTTTTTTTTTTACCTACACTGGTTTTAGGTAGGTGTACCTAATAAAGTGGCACATTAGTGGTACTCACCTGGTGGAACGTCTTGTATGGCTCTTCTCCCCACGTCCACCTCTCCTATGTCTATGGTGTTGTTCTCTAGCAGAAACATTTTACCTGCAGAGAGAAAAGCAGAGGGACGGCGTCAGATGTCTCCAGTTCACAGAGGTTTGGAGAACATCGGCCGTTTATTCGTCTTGGGGATAACGCTACTTTCACACGTGCAAGAAGAAAAGTGGCTACATGCGTCCCACAGCGAGATTCACGACCGCATCACATCACACGGGACGAATGTTAATAACATGTCTGAACTTTTGGATTCAACATTTACATTCTGGAACCAAACATTTATATTGTAACTAAGGTGAAACCTAAGCCTCACTCTGAAAAATGTTCTCACTTTGGAACCAAACTGCCATTCACGAACATGTGGAGATACGCTTTCATGGAAACCATATGTTCTAACTGACAGGCTATAAGTCATTATTTTTGTCTCAAGAAGACTGGGCCGAGGGCCAGAATGTAAACACAGAGCAGTGTGGTCTCCAGGACTCCAGGACTCTGTATTTTTAATCATTAGAAACTAAAATTATTTATTTTATAAAGTTCAAATCATTTTATTTCACACAGTGGTCTCAGTGTTGTATATATATATATAGTACAAACATATATTTACAGTTAAGAGGGATGTCCCAGTTTTTGATACGATATCAAAAAGTAGACTATATGCTGATTAGTCCGATACAGTCATTTTAGACCATTTCAAAGACATCATTCTCCAACAAATATTGTTTTCCCCAAAAAGAAAAAGAAAACAGCCCAAACATGACTCAGCTAAAAGGCTTTTGCTGATGTTTATTCACGTTTTTTCTACAGTCTGTGCATAGTGAAGCTTTTATCTGTCCAATATCCGATCCAGTTATTTTGACCAATATCGGACCGATTGGTTACTCTATTTTTTCTTTTATTTAGGAATGCTGAGTCAACATGTCCAAATATATAATGTTCCTGTTTTCTTAGTTATTAGCTGGGAATGCTGAATTAGCATTTCTAACTGAGTTGACAAAAAAACAACCATAAGTTTTGCTCACGCTAACAGCGTAGCAACATGTCTACGGATAAAAACAGAACAGTGCTATGAGTAGATTGATTGACATGATTTACAGTGAAAACAAAAGATGACAGAAATGTTATTAACGGTAAAAGTAGTGTTTTTTTGACTTTGGATGAATTCCAGCTTAAGGACCGCCCCTTTAACTCAGAATTTCCAGCTAAAACTGGAACGCACCACCACTGTTGACCTGTTTTCTTTGTTAGTTGGGAATGCCGAGTCAGTATTTATTTCAGCATATTCTTGGTTGCTCCAACTGACTGAGTTGAAAATCAAAACTTTTGGCACGTTCCATCTGAAGAGCCACACCCCTTAACTCAGAAATCCAGACAGAAACTGGAACGAACCACTATTGTTTAAATGCTTTCTTCATTTGTTGGGGAATGCTGACTCAGCATACACAGTTGAGTACATTTTTACAGGTTACTTTTAACTTTCAATGTTCTGTCATGTATGTATATACATATATATATATATATATATATATATATATATATATATATATATATATATATTTATACTTCCTCATTGGATTTTTCCAGATATTCTTCTCTCAGTGTTGGTCTTTCTATGTCTATGAGTCACTGTAAATGGAAAAACAACCATGCTAACCGCGATAAAGAATTCTGAACTGTAGAGGGCAGCATTTATTTCACCTCTCAGGGTACAGCCTGAAAACCTTCAATGATGACACTTCTCATGTTCTACGCTACATTTTCCTGTTGTAACAAAAGAACAACACGACAACTCACCGTTGTCTGTTGACACCATGAAGGTGTTCGGGGTCGTATCTCTGCCCACTCCTCCGTTTTCAAACGGCCCGTATCCCTCGCTCTCCTGAAGCTGCCAATTCAGACCAAACAGGTGCATCGCTGCAGGAAGGAAGAAAGGGGAAAAAAGAGAAGGTGAGATAAATAATAAATAGAAGAATAAAGAATATAGGAGGACAATGAAGAGAAAGGGTGATTTTTATGGACTTACAATCACATGACCTTCTCTTCATATTTTATTCATTGGACCCTTTGATCTTGACACTTTATTGTTTTTATCATTTTACAGCTTTACTCCAGTGGATTCATTCCAATTTGTGTCTTTACAAATAAAGCTGTTCTTACAAAAATGATGAATAATTAACGCCTGAACAAAATGACTTCATTCAAACTCAAATTTAGCAAGTTCTATGAACCCGTCTTGCTTAAATCATCAGACTTGAGTCATTTTTCCATTTTCCTTTCACAGTCAAGTCAGAAAATAGAGCAGGAAATAAATGGAGTATTAAGGAAATAATGTATCTAAATGTTGACATTACAATCATTTCTGTGTGATAATTATCCAACTTGGTCACTCTCTCTATTCTTCTAACGCTGTCCTCTTCCATTTCCATGATTACAAACGATTTTATTGTATATTATAGACAAATTTAAATAAACATATAATACATCATTATTACTTTTAAAAGGTTTCTGTACACCCAGGCCCCTACAGAATTTTAAAAAGGAAAGAAAATTAGAGGTTAAATTAAAAAACAAAAAATAAAGGGAGGTTCTGACGTCGCAGAGAACTCTCACTGACATCATGGCTGCCAGTGGTAACATAAGAAAGGCTCACTACAGTCTATATCTTAACAATTATGTCTGTGACTTGATCTTACTGTAACACACACTTTTACAAAAGGAAACGTACTTTTATAAACCACTAACTTTCAAAAACCGAAGTCCATAGAGAAAATGCTTGCGGAGACACAGGAGCTGCTGGTCTACTGCTGCCTCTTGTGGTCACTTTGTGTCACCGAGGTCAATCCGAACAAAGCATTTCAAACACCAAAGTCGCAAAATGACACATTTGCACTTACTGATGGAGGTAGCAGTGGATCAACAGCTCCCGTGTGCTGTGGTGCTAAATCGCTGATTTTCTCTATGGAGATTGGTGTGGGAGAGTGAGGAGCAGCTTACAAAGCAGCACAAACTCCACTTTCCGTTTGGTAAAAGCTGTTTTAATAAGAGGCAAACACGCTGTTCAGATACCGTCTCATATCAGGTGAACCTTTTGTTAAGTGGCGGCGGATAAAAAAGGGTTTTCTGATGAGAGCTGGGGTCAATGCCTCAAACAACCGCGCCTAAGAAAAATAAAAATACTTGAACTATCACTTTAATAGCAAACACAGCGCAGGGGGGGGGGGGGGGGGGCGGGGTACAAAGCAACAAACAAACCCCTTATTATTTTACATGTGAGGAAAGTTGAGGGGAGGCTCATGTCCCACAACAACGTGTGACACATCAAAAAAATGTGCACGACCAAAACAAAAAGTAATAATAAGTCGGGACTGGATTCCTCAGATATTCTGGAGAAAGTTGGACCAATTAGTAAGAACCTCTCTCTCACACACACACACACACGCACTCTGCTTTGCCTCATTAAATTAGAGCCATGCTGTGCTAGCCCATTACCCACCGACCCTCCTGGTGAGGACAAGAGCAAAGGGTCACGGGAGAGTGCCAGCTAATCGACAAGGGCCTGTGTGTGTGTGTGTGTACATGTGTGTTCATGTGTGCGTGTGTGCGCGCACGTGTGTGTGTGTGTGTGTGTGAGAGAGATATATAAGAGGATTAACAGCCATGGAAACAGTCACGCAAGACTGGTTCTCCCTAACAGAGGCTTTTTGGAGAATTTGTGAAATAACACAACACTTCAAATACATTGACTTATTTAGACTTTAAAAAGGGTTTAAACGATTATGTGTATCGTCAATAACGCAGAGTTGGACTGGAAACTTTGAAACCGTATCAACTGCGTCAATAATTATGTTTACCTGACATTAGAACAAAAAAGATTGTTAGTCTGACTTGAAAACCAGACTTTTAAACGATCTCAGTCCCACTGACGCGGTACTAAATTGAATTTCCAGATCATCAGTTAATCTTAAAATCAGAACATTTGAGTGGAAATTGGATGCGTTACACATCATAGAATAACACATCTATTCAGAAACATTAGTCGACGGTGGTTTTGTGTATAAGCATTAGCTCCATTTACGACATTCCATGTCATCATCGTTCTTTGGAGTCTGAAATGTTTCCGTGTGACATTTTCCAGTTCAGAGTAATTATTATTATTATTATTATTGTTGTTATTATTATCATTATTGTTATTATCGAGTACATTTTCCTTTCTTTTCTTCTCTTTCTTTTTTTGTGTGAAAACAATGAACTGACATTAAACCAAATATAGTTTCCAGCCAAGAAACACGGCCAATTCACGAAGAACAATTCATCAAAAGACACACACACACACACACACACACACACACACACACACAGATAAAAATGTGGAAAAAACCCACACAAAGTATGATTGACACATCCATGTATCCAAGAAAAACACACATAAGAACAGGCAAAGGATCGTATGTTGTCTGGTATGTCATTATATCATCTTGTCAAGGCCAAAAGTACCGTATGGTTTGTGTGTGTGTGTGAGTGTGTGTGTGCTGCTGAGCCGTTCCGCTGTATGAACAACTGTGCAGATCCCCAAGAGTTTTCATGTGAGTGTGTGTGTATGTGTGTCATTTTTAGCCCCTGAGGACAAAATTGTTGGTTTTACACCTTATTTGTGAGGACATTTGACGTTGTGAGGACATTTTAGCAGGTCCTCACAACTTATTTAAGGGGGTCAAGAGTTACATTATTACATTACATTACATTACATTACATTACATTAATAAGGGTTAAGAGTTAGATTCATACAGTGTTTGGAATTACAGCGGGACATTTTTTCGGGGAGCCCTATTTTCAGGTGGCACTGCTGGTGGTGCAAGTCATTTTACAGCGTACTGCGAAAACGTGTGTGTGTGTGTGTCTCTCTCTCTCTCTCACATACACACACACATAATTCACACACAACTCTTCTGTCATTTCCTTACTGTCTTACAACCAAGACAAATGAGCAGGCACCTGTGTGTCCATCAGCACACAATAAACAACGCTGTCTAACTCGTGAAGATGTGAAAATGTAGGTGATTTGTCCGCAGCACCACCACGCATTCGTTACAGCAGCAGCAGGAATTGCATTAGGTTTCTTAGTGAAGACATTGACAAATGTTCAAAAACACATATTGATATACTTTTACTTATATTAAGTTATTTATTTCAGGAACCTAAAAACACAGAAAATCAAAAGTCTGTAACCTGACAATGTTTCAGATTGAATTAGGTTTAGATTAGGCTGAGATTTGAGATAGTTACTGTATGTTTGGGGTTTTAGGGGGTGAATTTTAATATTGCACTGCGTGTGTGCGCGAATATTCGTAAGAATGTGAATATGAATGTGTTAACACCAGAAAGAAAGAGAGAGAGAGAAGGTGAAACACATCTTGCAACATTTGACTAAAGTTGTAAAAGATGGTTTAATTCCCCTCATTTCTCGCAGCCCAAGTGCAGTACCTACACAGCCCAGCAGGAGACTGTAGCACACACTTCGCTGCATTGGGGTAAAACAATATGTCCACAAATGTGCTCATATCTGTAAAGTATAAGTGTTTTTTTTCAAGAGTAAAAGTCAAAGAAAACTCTTGACAGATGCTTGAAATGAAACACACATGATTCGCACACATTCACACACGAGCCTGAGGCAGGAGATCGTCTAAGTCCAAGGTCCATCTGAGCTCCAATCTTAATTGCTTCTGTTCATAGTGGGAATCCATGACCTTTATTAAAAAAAAGAAAACAGTCTTTCCTTTCCTTTGACTTCTTTCTGTCTTTCCTTCCTCTCTCTTTTTACTTCTCTCTGGGCTTTTTTTTTTTTTTTTTTAACAAAAAACATATTTTTCACAGACTCCCTAACAAGGAGCAAACCGCTCCCTGACACGTTTTAAAGTGATGTGGGCGCACTAAAGATTATTTTTCTATTTTAAATGATGACAGCAGTAAATCCAAGGCCTCCATTCATGAGCTAATACTAATTTGTTTTCTCGTTGGACTGAAGCCGGTGGTTTTAAAAACTGTGATGTTTCAAAGGTTAATGACATCAAAATGAGGGCTTGACTGATTGACTGCAAATTTAAGGCTGTCATAAAAGTATTATTGAAACACCAACACCGAATCAAATACTGATCAAAAATACATGAAGATAAAATGAACACTTGATGTTAAAGCTCCAGTGAGTAACTTGCCAAAAAAAAAAATGCTAGCTATCTTCTCCTCCACCATAAATAGGAGAACACAGAAATATCAATCACTCACTCAATCAATCAATCAATCAATCAATCAATTTAACTCAACAATCAGCAATGAACAAACACAGGGGTCTAAAAATATAAAAAAAGACAAAATTAATGAATACATAAAAAAAAAATCATCAGGAACAAAGAAATTAGAAAATAAACCGATAAAAAGAAATGTATAAACAACAGTAACACAGGAAATAAAACCATATAGTGATGAGATAATATGGACAGAAACATAAGAATAAATGAAGAATAAAAAAGTTTGACTAAGCGTCAAAAAGTAAAAACTAAAACAACAAAATGAACAATTAAATAATAATATTATTCAATAAGATTTGTTTCTGTAAATATGATTAATAATTAAATATGTGACTATCATGTGACCATTTCCTCTACTTTAACACTGAGACCAGTGTTTCCACTGTAGATACCTGCAATAATTTACCATAAAATCTGTCTGACATATTAGCCTAAACTTCACCTGCAGCACATCCTGGAAAACAGCTGTGGAAGACAGAGTGAGAGTGAATGAGTGAGTGAGTGAGAAAGAGAGAGAAAAGGGAGGAAAAAGACCTGGAGGAAGGAAAAGCTCTGGCAACAGCTCAGTATCTGATCGGAGTAAAAACCAACACATGCAGAAACACGAGTTTAACAACTAAAAATTACCGAGAACGCAGAGAAAGAAGGAAGCAGGACAACAATCATGATGATGCTGATGTTGATGGACAAATCAGGGGACGCTCAAATAGTCTTACCTATGCAGTAACAGAGCAGGACAGACAGCAGTACAGACAGTCCAACAGCACTGAGGGCTGTACACCTGCAAACACACACACAAACAAAACCACTTAATTGATATTGTCACACACAGTCACACGAGGATTGACTGAGTTAATGCTATTTAAACGTAACCTGATAAGGAGCTCATAAAGCATCAATACACAGTGTGTAATGTTTTATCTTCTCATGTTCAGTCCACTTAAGATGTGTTAGAATATTTGCCTTTTATTTCCAGTTGTTCATGACAAGAGGGTGAAAAACTGGCCATGATGCAAGTGTCGCCTTTGATCAAATGCGGTTTATTTTTTCAACATAGTCTCCCATGTAGTCTACACACTTCTTCCATCAGTGTTGCAGCGCTTGGTTGCTCTCCGTTCAGGAGCTCTCACCCTGATCGTCAAATACAGATATTTCCACCACATGGACAACCTTTTTGTCTCTGGCTCCATGTGGTGGACCCCCAGGTTCAAGAAAACCAGCTGGATCTGCTTTAAAATATGTCAAGATCTCCTACGACATGACCAGCCTGGTGTACTTTTGATCAGGGGTCAAAAGCTGTGGTGCCCACCGAGCTGAAGCCTTCGACATGCCAAGTTCATTGTGCGGAATGTTCTCAGGAGTAGAGCTAGACATATTACTTGAGAGATACTAGAGGTATTTTGTAAATATGGCCAAAATATGGCACCGTGGTGTTACCAGACACCTGGAGAAAAAGGGGTTAGCCCCCAATTTGATTCATGCTGACGCGGTTTCTAGTTTAAGGGGATGACGCTCCAGCTAATTCAAGTCGGCAGGTGAATTGAAGAGGGGTCCTGCCACAGCCACCACCCAAGAAAACACCACATGGTGATGGATGACAGACGTTAATGTTAACCAATGAGAACATTCCGCGTAACAAACTTGGCATATCAAAGTTTTCCGCTCGGTGGGCGCCACAGTTTTTGACGCAGGATCAAAAGCACACCAGGCTGGTTATGTCGCAGGAGAACTTGGCACGGTTTGAAGCAGATCCAGCTGTTAAAGGTTTCCAAACCCAGGATGAGTGTTGGGTCCACTGAAGTCAGTCCGTTCAGTGGAAAAATCTGCAGTCAGACTTTCTGACTATCAGGATGAGAGCTTCTACACTGAGGGCATCCAAGCGCTGCAACTCCAATGGTAGAAGTATGTAGACCGCAAGCATGTTGAAAAATAAACCACATTTGGTCATATTTGACCATTGCATCATGGTCATTTCATGACTTGAAGGTAAATGATGTAACAATTATTATTTTTTCCCGGTAAGTCATAAAACCTCAGTTTCGGAAAGTTCCCCTGACAACCAGCACTCAACAACATTGTGACTTTAGACTGCAGTGTCTGCTGTAAATGCTAATGGTGTCAGTTTTACATATTTTACATACAGCACCGTTCAGCAGCGCATATACATGACTATAGCTTCCCTTTCCTGCCTGTTCCCTCTCACCTCCATGAGCAGTACTTTGGGGTCTTCTTGAACTTGAAGGCAGAGCGGGACAGCGTATTCCTGGGCAACGGCCTGGTGGGTGGGGAATACACAGAGCCTGTCGCCATGGTGTAGCCAGGAGTCGCTGTGGAGAAGAGGGGGGTGGTGCCTGTACCTGTCTTAAAAAGGAAGTGCCTGGAGGGAGACATAGAGAGAGAGCGAGAGAGGAAATACTTGTTATTCATCAGTATGGGTCATTAAAATTTACTGCTGTGAACAGTGTTGTTTAATTGTCATTTTATGTTGCCCCCTGGTGGCAGCATCAGGTGACTGAGCGTATATTGATTACTATCCCAGCTGAAAGTACTATCAAGTTCAGTCATGTATTCATATTTACCAATGCTAAGCTATAAGACTTGATAATGATCCATATTAAATGTTGATGTAAAAAATGATATTGTTTCATATTCCGTGTAGCTTTAAAGGTATAGTTGAAAAACTATGTATATATATACATGTATGTATATATATATATATACATATATATATACACATATATATGTATATATATATATATATATATATATGATGACAAGGGCAAATTTGTGTGTCATATAATGCTTCTGGGTAGTTTAAGTTGCATTTCTGTATTTTCAGTGTGTAAACCAGCCATTTTGAAGATATACAAATGTAATAATTGAATCAGAACTTCATGCATGTGTTAAAATTCTGACATGAAACTTTTGGTACTTGTAGCGCTTTCTTTCCTCAAGAAATGTCCAATGTGGAAAACGAAAACATAAGAGAACATAGAGTACATGTATGCCAGCGGTAATTACAAAGGTCATGGTGTCTAATTAATGACAAAATCCTGGCTAACAAGCATCTGTAATTACAATTAGGCTGCTCCCTAACAAGGCAGTGTGATTAACAATTAGAGTCTATTATAACGAGGGAACTTCAATTAATACCTGCCTCCAGGCAAAATGTAAAAGAGAGAGAGAGAGAGAGAGAAGATGGAATGATGTGGCAGTAGGAGATAAGAAGGACACAAAGAATAAAGGTAGCAAAACAAGTGTAACAGTACAGAGAGAGAGACACACTGTGCTTTACTGTGTTTTGCAAGTGTTTTAGACCGTAAAAGTAAAGACAATTAAGCCTTTAATCAAGTATAAGATGCACTGAGACGCCAAATCAAACCAGAAACAACAGAAAATAAATTATTTTTGATTGTTTTGGTTCGTAAAACTCTTTTGTTTATGTGTTTATTTTATTTATCCCAAAAGGAAATTCAAATTTCACAGGGAAAAAAAGACAATAAAATATATAATGAGTAAAGGTATAAATATATACAGCTTTGTGTTACTGTCAAGTGTTTCCACTGACAAACATAAATGTCAGTCAGTCAGTCATCATCTACCGCTTTATCCTCTGCCAGAGGGTCGCGGGAGGGGTGCTGTGCCAATCTCAGCTACATCGGGCGATAGGCGGGGTACACCCTGGACAGTTCGCCAGTCCATCGCAGAGCCACACACAGATAGAGACAAAAAAATCAATCGCTCTCACACTCACTCCTATGGTCAATTTGGAGTGTCCAATTTACCTATCCCCACATTGCATGTTTTTGGACTGTGGGAGGAAGCCGGAGTACCCGGAGAGAACCCACGCACACACGGGGAGAACATGCAAACTCCATGCAGAAAGGCCCTTGTTCCAACCGGGGCTCGAACCCGGGTCTTCTCGCTGCAAGGCGAGAGTGCTAACCACTACACCACCGTGTGGCCCTAAACATAAATGTATTTTGCAAAAAATATATAAAACATATAAAACATTAGAGCGGTTATACAGGTAACACAGTTGTGGGTGGTTCCACAGTTTATATGTTTTATAAAACATATAAAACATTAGAGCGGTTATACAGGTAACACAGTTGTGGGTGGTTCCACAGTTGGCTAGTTTAAAGGTAACAGGTACCGAGGGTTTAGTCTTTGAAAGCCAGGATCAATCGTGGCTCACTGTTTTCGTCTTGAAAGAACATCAGGTCTGTCACCATCTTCAGAACGTACTATTGTGAAAAGATTCAGGAATGGCGGGAACCCAAGTGGGACAAAGCCACTTGGGCTTGGGAAGTCATATTTACATGTTGTGCAGCAATGTCACCGAGTTCTCTCGCCCTAACCTTACCTGAAATACACTGAAAGTTAGCGGAAATGTGTCCCGCGGTCAGAAAGATGACACTTGATAAACAAAATATCAGATGATTAATCTGTCCATTATTGTACTAACATGCAATTATATTTGTTTCCTGTGTGTTTCCATATTCTGCAGCTGTATCCCAAATGATGAGAAAGACTTGACTGTGAATTTTCTGAAGGAGAACGTGATCTCCATGGGAAGAATGTTGTAGAAAAATAGAAAATGCCAATTATTGTGCTGTAAAGGAGTGATCGGGCTCTCGCTCAGGCGCTGCGGCATCTCAACTGATATACCGCACTTCATGACTGATTTGAATTAAAACCCACACATTCTTGGGTCGGACTCAGGAGCCAAACTAAGCACTGGTAGGAATACATGCGTGACCAATTCCACTTCACTGAGATTCCTGGGATTTATGTCCGGTGATAAATTCACTAAAGCAAACGAAGCATGAGCCACATTGATGGTTCTGAAAGAAAATCCTGCAGCTGGTGTTGTTTCATCATCACTTTGGTCTTTCTCACATCAAGCCCATTATTCGTTTCTTTGTCACTTGCTCCTCAGATGTTAAATCCACAGATTTCTTGACGTCTTTAATCTGTCATTTAAATTTTATTTTTGGCCCCATTTTGTTTTTCTGGAGCAATAAATGTACTTACGACCACAACTGGTTACCAGCAGCAAGCATTGTTCATCCCAAAATATATCAATCAATTAATCCAGTATCCTCATTCCGACCACTGTTGTTTTTCGGGGAAAATAGTCAAAGTATTTGATCTCAAATTGTTTTCTTTGTTTAAATCTTGGACGGTCTTGAAATCCAAATGTTGTTGAGGGGGAAACAGTCAAACGCCACGACACAACACAACAGCATAAACCTTTGTATGCCTCTCATAATTGCGCTGGTGTTCTTTCCATCTCACAGAGGAATTAAAGGGGAGGAGATGTATAAACCAGTACAGTCTTGGAACAGTGTGGAGTCGATTGCCACTTACCTCACTATTTACTCATTTGAATTCCCTTTGGCCACCAAGGTAGCAACAACGGCTTGTTTCTAAAGATCCACAAATCAATATACCTTCATTCGCACAGTCAAACACTGGTCAAAACAATGTTAGTTTACTGCAAACAGTATGCATAAGAGGAAAGTGATAAACAAAAGAAGCAAACAAACGATACTTGGATACTAATTGATACAAAAGAATTCCGACTGGTCAAAAAACAGTTTAATCCCATGTTTTAAAGGTGGATCAAATGATTCAGCTTCGTCAACAATCGGCACTGGTGGACACCCGATAGATACATTCATCTTCTGATCATTAGCGGTGAAGGTTTGAGCAAAAGTTGAACGTTGAGCAAACGACAAAAAGTAAGTAGAGGTAAACAAATTACAAGTGTAAAATATCTGTCTTTTAATTTAATGTTTATTGTCCAGATTTCATCCAGGAAAGATGGAGCTGTATGGTGAAGGAACAGCAGCAGCTGTGATGAAGGCTTTTAGATGTTCAGGGGGCCATTTGGTTTATTTTTATTTTGTAGGTTTACATGCAGTTTAATCGAGCTTTGCAAAAATTGGATTTATTGGCCATGTACATCTGACTCCGCCTCCGTACCGCCTCCGTAACGCTGTATCTCTCCATAAACTAGTGCGTAATTCATCTAATGATCATTAGCGTAGCTGTTAGCCGTGAAGGTTTTAGGAAAAAATAGCTTTTTACAAGTTGAGAAAATGACAAAAAGAAATTGTAGAGCATGAAAAAGGAAGTGATGAGACTTCATGTAAACACAGATTTGTAGGAGTGCCTTTTTAATGTGATTTTTACATCCAAAATCACCAAAACGATGGAAATCATGATCTTAAATAATGGGCTAACTCACAAATTAGTAAAAAAAAAATTAAAAAATGTGGGTGATTCTCCATAAACTCGAAATTTTACTCTAGCAATTCTCCAAAACTGGGTTGGGACCCACAAATGGGTCACAGGACATTTGTTTTGGGTCTGCAAACAAATTTCAAGAATTACGATATTTTGTGAATGTTTTAAATAACATGTATAAAATGAAGTTGTAATTAAACAATTTGTTTACCAATTTAAATTAATTTAAATTTGACGCCACATTGTGCACAAAAATTGGGCCCCCATATAGAACGTTGGGGAAACATTGATTCACTCCCATTTTCTTTTTTTTCGTGTGAACTTGTCTTTAAAATATGTTCATTTTTGGAGTTAAAAGTAGTTAATCTATCTTTATTGTACATAATACTGGAAACTGCGGGCAGTAAATCAGTGGCTTTAATCAGAGAGTATCAGTGTAGGATTTTTTATTACCCTTCAGGGAGTTACTGTCATATTAATCCAGCCACAGTTGGCAGCTGAGTGTGAGCTGGAGACAGTGTATCTTGTGAGAGTAGATACATGAGGGTTTTCTTAATGTTGCTGCACTGGAATATTTATTCATTTTCTTCCGTATTCATTTATTGGTCTATTTTTCAGGGACGATGCAGGGACTGGGAGTCTCCAAAGGCACAAAAACACAGTGTGGAAGCAGCAGCTAGTCTTAACATGTATGTGTGTGTGTTTTTTTTTTTTTTACAAGTGTATAAGTGTGTGAATTACCGCCGATACACAACGTGAGGATAATCAAGTGTAAAATTAGTGTAACCACAGAGTTCTTAGCCGAGAAGAGCATGTTGTCAACCATAACTAATCTACTAGATCCCCAATAATAACAGCCTTTCAAACGCACTGTTCTACAACCTGCGTTTACGTTGCATTAACACCATGAACACTGGGCCCTTTAAGTGTTTTGGACAATCGGAGCGATGCGAGGGTTTCTTTGTGTTTGCGTGATCAAGTGTGACACAAGTAACAGATCTTCAGACAAGGAAGTGGCTGTGACTAATGTGTGGATGGTAGATGTTGTGTCAACTGTAGCCGGTGTGTCTAACACACTGACAATAAACAGCAACTGCATCCATAAATTCATACGTCTGCTGCCTGTTGTAGTGCTGAAGGATTTAGGGGAAAATATCAAATTGCAATGTTATTGTCTTACATACATTTCAGTTTGATATGCATCCCGTTTTTAAAGTCATTTCAGTTCTATAGTCGCTGTGAAATTGATATAAACATGTGATGTGTGATGTACATCACTGTAAGATGAAAAATAGATGGAAAAACGATGTAAACAAATAAATTAAATTGGTAACAAACTAATTATTTAAGGTTTTTCAAGGTGATAAAGTTCAATTCAATTAATTCAAATGTTCCTTACATGAACACAATTTTGTACAACTTCATAAGACATTTAACTAATTGCTAAGGACAGTTTTGTTGCACTGACATAAAAATATTAACTATCATATTTATAATATAAAATATAACTATTTTATTTACTTCCAAACACTGGGTTGGGACCCAAGAATGGTTGTCAAGAAATTTCGCTTGGGTCCCCAAACCAAACAAAGACAAATATTTGTTTTACAGATATTTGTTTTGCTTTTTGAAACTAATTTGTCGCAGGCCTTTTTTGAAAACCCGAACTGCTGCAAAAACTCCAGACATATTCGCATATCGGATATCGGAAAGAATGTCCAGTATAACCTGGTGCATCTCTAATTTATATAAATACATTTCTCTCATAAGTCTATATGAAGGATTACTGTTGTCATATTGTAATCTCTCAGCATATCTCATATCATGTGTGTTGTGTTGGAGTGACGTCCACACCTGCTGAGTCAATCCAGTGACGGCTTGTGTTATGTGTCCAGTGACAAACAGGTGTGTGGTCATGAATCTGAGTCTCTGACAGCATGAGTGTGTGTGTGTGTGAGAGAGAGAGGGGACAACATTTGTCTCTGGGAAAACAGAGAGAGAGAGTGTGTGTGTGAACGTCAATGTAGAGATTATCACCTCTAAATGAGGACATTCACACTCTCATGTCACTTCTCACTCCATTTTCTCCTCCTTTCATGTCAAACTGACGACTTCCCTCCAAACTTTGACAAACTTTTTCTTCAAAACTGAACTGTTTGATTCTCTGTATACCTGCCCACTTCTGTGTTATAACATTATATAATAATATATAATAATTAAGCATTTTAATTGAGATGTCTCAGACATTAATCATGAAAATATTACATGTTACAGGCAGCGTGTCGTGTTAAATTGTGGCCAGGCTCAGTTTACAGTTTCATGTTGGTTTATTAGAGCATAAAGCTCGCTTTATACTCACCATAGCACGTGTGCTCATGCGAGAGAATTATGTTTTAGAACTAATTTAGTACTAGTACTAATTATGTGGTATATCTGTCTTTTAATTAAACGTTTATTGTCCAGATTTCATCCAGGATACTTGGAGCCGCATGGTGAAGGAACAGCAGCAGCTGTGATGAAGGCGTTTAGATGTTTAGGGGGGCCATTTGTTTTATTTTGCACTCTGTTAACCCGATAACGGATTTTCAATATCGGACAGTTACGTTTGTGAAGGGCCAGCTAGTAAGTATGTCTCAGGCTACATGTTAATAACGGAACATTCAGTAAGTTTACATGCACAGCTCAATCGAGCTCAGGCCGTAGTCCGACTGACAGGCAATCTGAGAGAGTCTGAGTATAAATGCAGAGGAGAAATTTGATTTATTGACCGTGTACGTCTGACTCCGCCTGCATAGGTGGCCGCTGTACCGCTCTATAAGCTAGTGTGTATTGAATCAATTTCCTGTTGATGGACAATGAGGCTGATCGTGATGTCCGACTCCAGTCTGACCAAGTGTATACATGCAGAAGTAATCGGACTATGAATCACATTATCCAGGTATGATAGTCCAACTAAGACTAGCTCGACTTTAGTCTGACTAGCGTGTGTACATGACATAAAGAAAAGATAAATGCACTGACTGAGGCTAACCTTCAAATCATCGTACCTCATTAGCATACAACAACAACAAAAATTAAAATAATTATATGTTTATTTATAATTTATTTAAGTGAATTTTTTGATTCATTTATTTATTTATCTATAGTTTTGTCATTATTGGTCGTCCATATGTGAGAGCTCATTTGATGTTGCTTTGAATGTAGCGTTTGTATTTAAAACACTGGCACTTTAATATAATGTGGATCGCAGAGAATGAAGAACAACACACGGCGACATAACATCCTGTACATACTGTGAAGAAAAAAAAGATCTTAACCAAAACTCATTTTACAGCTTGACAGAAGTGGAGCGAAGGGAACGTTAAAATAATTAAGACCCAACTAAACGTAGCCGGTACATACTGCAAGTGTGTGTGTGTGTGTGTGTCTGTTCTGTCTCATTAAGGGAAACATTGTGTCACATTTTGCCACAGAAATAATAACACGCTTTAAAATATGTTCACTCCGCACCTGTTCTACCCGCGGTGACGCTCAACACGACACAGTCACGAAGCCTTGTGAAGAGCTGCCATTAGTTACCATGGTGATCTCCCTAACGACACAGGGAGCCACCATTACACCCGTCCTCGGGTCACTTACTCATTCATGTCAGGTTTGGACCGTCCCTTTGTGAAACCGCTGCCGTCATTATGATGACAGTTATTTGTTTATTTGACCCGCAGATGCTTGATGGGGTGCTTTTTTACAATCACGTTTACAGTATTCATGGCATTAAAGGGTTGTTTTTGTTCTGTATGCATTTTGTGTGTGAGTGTGTGTGTGTAAGGTAAAAAAGGTACTAATATTATTATCTGAAACAAAATTATACTAATTCAGCCATTTAGCCCCTGTAGTCCATTAAGACTCTGTTATGAGGTAACCTTTTATCTCGTGCGGGTGTGGTCAAGGCTTCAGTGCGAGACCCGTCAACAACTATGAGATGATTGGCAGATGGACATGACTCAGCAGAACTGGTGGAGACAACGAGGCAGCGGAGAACAGAGAGGAAGTGAGCGAAGGTATGTGCCAGTTGTTTTATGTTTTGACTGTAAAGAGTAACTGTAGAGTTCATATGATACATGACACACACACACACACACAGACACAGAGAGAGACAGACAGGCGGACAGACAGACAGGTTTTGCGTTCTTTGTCTGGACGCCCATAGATATAATGTATTCCCTAACCCCAAACCTTACCTAAACCTAATTCTAACCCTAAAACCAGTACTTAATCTTCAAATAGCCTGTTAAAATTGTGTGGACGAGCCAAAAATGTCCTCACAAAGATAGGTTTGTTTGACAATTGGTCCACACACACACACACACACACACACACACACACACACACACACACACACAGACTAATGCCTAACCCTAGCCCTTAACCAAAACCCAATTCTAACTCCAGGTCTTAACTCTGAAAAAGCCCTTTAAAGATGTGAGGACCGGCCAAATTGTCCCCACTTTCAAGAACACACACACAGGTTTGTGCAGCTATTCATCTGGATACACTGCATCCACAAAACCTTATCAAACCGAACCTAACCGTAGCCACAACCAGTTAATGACTAACTCTTAACCTTAATCTATAACCACGATTCATATCTTAGTCCTAAACTTTAACCAGTTCCTCCAGAGAAATGAGGTTCCAGGTTTTAGTCTCCATGAGGACTACAGGTCCTGACAAGGTCGGTGTTTATAACAGAAGAAAAGGTCCTAAAGAGGTAACAAATACAAGAACACACACACAAAGTCAGAGAGAGTGAGAGAGAGAGGGAGAGGGAGAGAGAGAGAGAGAGAGAGAGAGAGAGAGAGCGAGCATCATCTTTCAATTGAGTCCACCCCTCCAGAAAAGACAAATGCTTTGTGAGCATGGTGTGTGTAAAAAATTCTAAGACTGTCTCTCGCACTCTCTTTCTCTCTCTCCCTCTCTCTCTCTCTCCCTTTCTCCATCTCTCTCTCGCTCTCCCTCCCTCACACACACACACACACACACACACAGGACAGACTCGCAGATGAAACAAGTTGTGAGGCCTTCAGGAGACAGGCTAAGAAAAACCCGTTAGCTCCCGGCGGGGTGGAGCTGAAAAATAAATGCCGTGTGACCTGCAGGCTCTCGCTGCATGACAAATCAAACACATCCATCCTCGGCTGGACGCTGCTCACAGCACTGCTGTCCTACACACACACACACACACACACACACACACACAGACACACTACACCCTCACACACCAATGTGCTTTCATGCTTTGTTTCTTTTGCAGTGTCTTTGTAGTATTTAAGACGTCTAGATTGCATATTCATGTGCTCTACAAATAAAATCTGTTAATAACTTTATAATTCTCCATGTTATCTGGATATTAGTTTAGAAATAACATGGTATTACAGTAATATTATCTCCCTATTATCACACTTAATACATATTAGAAAAAATGTCACGCTCTCTTGGTAACACTTTACACTATAAAACAGGTAAAATAACAAAGATGGTCATGGCTTTGTAATTCTCCATAGAAACCAAACTCCTAGATATTAGATAAGAAATAACACGGTAATACAGTATTATTATTTCCTTATTATCACAATAAATTACATTAGAAACAATTTCACACTCTCTCTGTAACACTTTACACTATAAAACAGGTAAAATAACAATACCAAAGGGGTCATAATTTTGTAATTCTCCATAAAAACCAAATTCCTGGATATTAGTTTAGAAATAACATGTATTATTATCTCCCTATTATCACAGTTAATTCTATTAGAAACAATTTCAGACTCTCTGTAATAATTTACACTATAAAAAAAGGTGAAAACGGGTCAAATAACAACAACAGCGTTAATAGCTCCGTAATTCTCCATAAATCCATTTTACCTGGATATTATTTTAGAAATAAAAAGTATTACAGTATTATTATCTCCCTATTATCACAATAAATTAAATTAAAAGGGAGGAGACACAAAAGACCACGCATCACTGCAAAGGGCCCTTTGCCACACGGGGGCGACGGAGAGCTCGGTCAGTAGAGCCGTCCACTTTTTATGTAGCATTTGTTTTTGTCCCTTGAGAAGAGAAAACTTAAGACTTCAATGATTAAACGACAGAATTGACCAACATACGACCTCTACGGTAACTTCTTCTGACCTTCACAGTCATAAAATATTCATCTCTTGCTGTTGGGTTCCTCTCAGCTGACAGATTTAATGCAACAATAATCCAACCATAACCATGAAGTATGAGAGAGAGTGAGAGAGAGAGAGAGAGAGAGGCTCCTCTGTTCTGGGAAAATCCTAAACAGGAAATATATTACAACGCTCCGCTATTAAAAAAACAAACTAAAGAAATGTATGTGATAATAAAACATGAGCGGATAAAGAAATTTACACAATGTTATTCTGACATTGTTCGTATTACGGGCTTGAGTTTGCTGGCACCGCGTGTTGGAACTCTGCAGGTCAGTGCATTTTATTTTCCCGCACAGTCAAGTTCAAATCATTGTTCTTTTTAAAGCCTAAAGTACTAAAGTAATGCTGTTAAAAATGTGTTCACTCTGCAGCCTAGTTTTATCTTCTTATGGCGGTTTTTCCTCTCCTGTCCACACATTTATGTGCTTCAGTGCTGACAAACAGTCAAGTCAACAGGTGGCGATATCATTTTAACTGTGCAGTGTTTTCAAGTTGGTCTTTTCTTCAACATCGTACTAAATTTAAACCTGAAATCCATTAAATATTCTCCCCGTTTTCTGAGCGTTGTTATTAAAATAAAAGTGGGCGTACCTTGTCTCCAGAGGCACATTGCTACCCAGCACCCAGCTGTCTTGCAGCGGGACGCTCTCGGGGGGCGTGGTCTGCAGCTCGGCTGGTGATTGGCCGGCCACGGGGGCCGGGGTTCCAGTGGGAGGAGTTAGCTGCCGCGTGGAGTTCAGGGAGTGTCCAGCGTGGTGCGTGGAGCCCAGCGACTGGTTGAGCGCCGTTATCGAGGGCTGCTGTCGGTGAGGGGGCGGGACCGGCGGCAGGGTGGAGCCGTGATGATTGGATTGTTGTTCTGTCAACACAAAAAGAAACATTTTCGTTTTTTTCAAATGCTGCGACATCAGAACTCTATGAGAGCATAAATGTTTTTGATCCACATGAAGCATCAGAGCAAACTTTCATTGAATTTTGTCCAGTTTATTGAACTTTGGCACACGTAACCCAGTCAAAATGAACGGGAAAGATTATATTATGTTTATCCAAAAGACGGAAAACGTTCCCAGACACTCCCCCCACACATTCACTCTCTAAAAGAAGCCTTGAGGCCACACCCACACGGAAATGGCACTTGTTTTTTGCCATTTTTGCCGAACCCTAACGACAAATCTACAGACTTTCTGTCATAAACCTAAATAAAAGGAAATGCACAATTCTGCAATCACTACAAAAAGACAGGACGTGTTCAGACAGGACGTGTTCTAGTGATGTTTAGCGTCTTTTCAGACTGACTTAAGTTACTTTATCATTTCTCTGGGAGGCGTTTTCAAAAAATACCGCCCTAAAGTTCCTAAAACAGCGTCTCCGTGTGGACGGTCCCTAGGTTTCTCCTCTTTGTCACTTGCAGTTGTCCATGTTGACCACTAGGTGATGAACTTACAACCAAAGGAGTTCATTCAAACTAAAATTAGTAAGTTGTATGAAATTGTCCACATATAACTTTAGTTTTAACAAATAAAAAAACAAAAACCAAGAGGTTAAAACACTTTTCACCTGAAATACTGAGGGTTCGGAGAAAATATGAGCTTAAAATGATACCACAATATTCCATCATATTGCGATCACGATATTCATGACAATATTTCACCGACTTTCAAAATAAAGGTGTTTGTTATTATTTGCAAATATATACAGTTTGCAAAATAAAACATATTTATGATATAATATGATTGTACAAAGCAAAAACTGCTACTCTGTAATTATTATTATTTTCTCTACACATTTAAACATTTGCATCATTAAGATGAGAAACTCATCAACTTATACCTTTAAAAAATTGCATTTCATCTTCATCCAAGCAAACGCAGTCTCTCTACAGGAGGAGGAGGAGGACGCAGAACTTTCATGTTTCACAGAACTTTAATATTAAAATAATCCTGAGATGCTTTCATTAGCAAACGTGTAAGCGCGGTGCCAGTGGGAGTTCAACCTTTCGAGACAGCCCTTTAAATATATCAGCCCCGAGGCTACAGGCGGACAGGTTGAAGATAACCTGCCCAACGTCACCATCTATGAAGGTGGCGGTGATGAAATTTAAGATAATTATAACGCACCATATGTCCACATGACAGTTTCCCCCTCCCCCTGTCTCGCTCCCTCTTGCTGTGTGTGTGAGTAAAAATAATATAATTATCATGTACACGCAAGTTATTAGATTCAGTAATTATATAGAGGATTTGCTACTGCAATATTATAATAATATATTACATTTTGGTCGTGTTCCGTTCAGGTCGGTCATGTAAAGTACGGACAACACTCCCACACCAAAGTCCATGTCTCAAACTCTAACCCTTTTGAGTGGTTTGGGTTAAGGGGCTGTACACCTTTTATCTGGAATTGTCTCGTTATCTATGCCGCTATATTGACCAGGACTCCCTGGAAGATGAGCTCTTGTATCTCAATGGGACACTTCCTGGCTAAATAAAGTAAACTTTTACTTTGGAATTCTGTGAAATATGATTTTAAGCTCATTTCCCACATAGTTAAATGTTCCTTTCCCTCATATAACCAGACTCCCAGGAGGTTTGAGTTTGAAACTCCTGACGTTAAACTCTCACACGTTGGTGGTTTTGGTGGATATTTAACATAAATAATAGTTTAATGTTGTCATTTGGGCTCGTACATGTGATCATTCTCTGCTGCCACAAGAAAAACAGCAACGTGAATTTGACGTGACGTGTGCTATTTATGAACACAGGATTGCAGTCACTATAAGCACTAAAGGTCACGCGCTGTTGTACATATATTTCTACATACGTCCCGTCTAAGTTGTGTTGTGCAGTGTTACAGTGACACACAGTTGTGGAACTCTAGGCCCAAATATCTCCCACACATACGCAGTCAGAACACGGGAGAGTTCTCACAGGCTGCGTCTCAGCCCTTTCATTTCCTCTCCGCTGTGTTTCGGTTAAGCCTCCGGGCGCCACTTCTCCCAGAACAAGCATCAGCTCACAAGAGTCAGGTGTTCGGCATCATGCGCTTGTTGTTATTCTCAGTGTCAGATTTGATCTGCATGAAATGAAACATGGACATGCAGAGTAATAACGTTACCGCCGAGGATCCCTCGATCCGTTTCAGCTGTTCATTTGTGGAGACGCGGGGCGGGCGAGAGCTGCGGACCCGCGGCTCCGATGCTGCACTTATCTCAGGCAGCGTGAATACTGATCACTGACTGGCCTTCACACAAAAGCCTGCTCTGTGTTTGTGTTAAAAAAAAAAAAAAAAAAATAGAAGAAGAAGAAAATATTAGCTCTAAGTTGACCTGGCGTCAACTTCTCCTGCACGTTTTCTTTTTAAAATTTCTTCCTCCAGCTCCTCTGCTGTCTGTCCTCGGGGCTGCTCAGGAGGAAATGAATGGCAATGCTGGTGTTTGATTTGCATAAAGAGCATCACATCTCCATTTCCCAGCCCTGCTGTTATTCATTCTCCACTGCCCTCACTCAAAAAAAAAAGAAAAAGAAAGAAAGGAAAAAAAGAGAAGAGGAGAGGAGAGGAGAGATAAGTGCAGGAGTGTGAGACAGGAGGAGGGAGGGGATTGTGATCGTACCTCCTCCCCCTCCATATGCTGTTTTGCCAGTTTGGTAATTGTTCCACTTATTCAGATCTTCAAGGCTAGAGCTGAATGCCACACACACACGCACACACACACACAAGGTCAGGATTTCAAGTGTTCAGGCATCATGAACAAGGCTACATCTGTACGGCATCACTGCAAATGAGAGTCTGAACACTTTTACTTGCTCGGATATTGAGCACCTCTCTCACACACACACTCACACAGTGTCAGCATTGTTTTCTGTTCAACTGACTGAGAGGTTTCACTTTAAAAAGAGCATGCATGCTCTGAATATGATGATTTATGGAAGGAAAGGGTTTTTGTTAGGACTAAATCAACGCTGCCCACTGACATTTTTTTTACCGATATCTGATTTACCCAATTTATTGGGAGGGATTGAGCTGATAACAATTCTGAACATGAAAAAAAAAAAATGAGGTGGTGAGAATGCCAGTAAAGCAGGTCACACAAACATATACAGACAATAGCAGCATAGGATCCAACCCATTAGCACCTAGACCTTATAACCCTTTTCCATTATACAGTTCTAGCACAACTCCATTCAACTCAAATTATATTTCTTTTCCATCAGCGATAGTTCCTCGTAACTGGTGTTTTCCAAGTGAACTGAGCAGATACTGAAATGTGACGTCAACAGACTGCCGGCCTCTGATTGGTCAGAGAGTGTTGTCACTGAAGAGTCATGAGTGTGACGTCCGACACAAGAATCAAAGCCAACAATGTCCATCTGTATATCCGTTAAAAAGACTTAAAAATCCTACTTATAGTTCCAAAATCTACTTATAATTCCAAAATCTATTTATAATTCCAAAATCTTCTTATAATTCCAAATCCCACTGTAGTCAGAGACTATTGTCACTGAAGAGTCATGAGTGCGATGTCCGACACAAGAATCAAAGCGAACAATGTCCAACTGTAGATCATTTAAAAAGACTTAAAAATCCTATTTATAGTTCCAAAATCTACTTAGAATTTCAAAATCTACTTAGAATTTCAAATTATACTTAGAATTTCAAATTATACTTATAATTCCAAAATCTACTTATAATTTCAAATTATACTTATAATTCCAAAATCTACTTATAATTTCAAATTATACTTATAATTCCAAAAATCTACTTATAATTCCAAAATCTACTTATAATTCCAAATTATACTTATAATTCCAAATTATACTTATAATTCCAAAATCTACTTATATTTTCAAATAAGTGTGAATCAAAGCCAACAATGTCAAACTGCAGGTCAAAGTTAAAAAGACTTACAAATCCTGGAAAACATGTGTTTATCAATGTCTAAAATGTCAATATTTAACAGAGGAGTCTGGTGTATTCAGAGACAGCACTGCTGAAAGCCGGCGATCGTGAGTCCAATCACGACCACGTTCAGTGGTATTTCCGTTCAGTGACTGTGACAAATCTTTTAAATCCACTGATTCTAATGATTCAGTTTCACCCAAAACAACTGTTTTACAAGTCACTAGTTTGTGTGTTTGTGTCGCGTAGAAACGTCATGGCAGTTTCACGCCGTCATGCTATGATGACTCCTCCCACATTGAGGAGGAGGAGCTATGAAGTCATGGAAAACGACGCGACTGATGCCAAACCGAGCTACAATGGAGTGAGATGGAGTCATTGAGTCAAATAGATTCGACTGGAACGACAAACACATCAAACTTGAACCTTGTTACAGACGTCTTGAACACACAGTCCAGTCAGAGGTCATTTTCTCTGGGATGCGAGATGATGGAGAGAGCATTCCAGGTTGTTTTTGTTGTGTTTCTTCATTCGACAGTCGCAGGGTTTCCGCTTTTGATAACTACCTTTACCTCAACAGGCTGGAGACGCTGAAAAGGGCCATTACGTTTGAAAGCCCCCCCCCACAGCCTTCACATGTTTTGTGAAAACGGCTCCCAACGTGCTACATAAATCATCCACCTCCATTTGCCAGAAAGTTTGGCTTCTAAAAAGCCTCTCGTCTGATTCGGGTCCAAGATTTTGCCTCGACTGTGCCAAGAAAGCCACTGGTCATGTTTTCCAGTCATCGAGCAATTCCTGCCAATTCTGTCATGCCAATAAAACTCAGACACTTAATAACCGGAGATGGAATTGCTATCTGTCTGGTGTGACATTGATCTGTGAACAGCATTCCATCAATAAGAATGTAAAGACACGACGGTCACAGCAGGTTCACGCGTGACTTTCAACTCGAGGTTCTTTGGAGTCCAAAAAAAAACATTCTCCTTTCCTCTCCTGCTGATCCCGACACAGAAGAAATATGTCTGTGGTGGCAAAGTGTGGTCTGGACCTGCTTTTATTTTTAATGCAAACACAATATAACTTCCATTTATTCATGAATACATAAGATTGGGACAAAGCCGAAGTGTGGTTTAAAAAAAATAAATAATGCAGTTTCCACTACTACATGTTCTGAAATAAACGCCAGGGAGCAAAATCCTGCTAAATCCTCCTCGAGCTGCAAATCTGACACACAAAGACAATTGTCTATATCAACCCAGACCTCTGATTCCTGCAGGATAATAAACAATCGCACACACACACACACACACACTCGTACTCTAAGCAATACGCATTGGATTTCCTGTTGTTTGGAGCGTGAGAGTCTTATTTCAGCAGAAATATTATCCTGATACAGAAAATAGATTAAGAGCAAGACGGATCAGCAGTGAAGAGAGAGAGAGAGAGAGGGCGGGGGAGAGAGAGAGTGAGTGAGAGAGAGCGGGGGTGAGAGAGAGAGAGAGAGAGGGCGGGGGAGAGAGAGAGTGAGTGAGAGAGAGCGGGGGTGAGAGAGAGAGAGAGAGAGAGGGTGAAGGCAACAGACCTTGAGAAGAGAAGATAAGGTATGCAAATGAATGAAGAGACCAAAAAGACTAGTGGAGTGAAAAGAGATTGAGGAAAGCCAGTGTCTTCCACATACACGTGTGTGTGTGTGTGTGTGTGTGTGAACTGATGGTCTTAGCATTTACACGGGTTATTAGCATTTACAACGGATGATCAGGGTAAAAACTCGCCATGTGTTCTACCGAGATGGGAAGTAGCATTTCCTCGTGGCGTTGATGGCGAATGAATAAAAGATGAGTGAGACAAGGAACTGACTACGGAACTAAAAATGAAAATCGCTCCTGAAGGAAACGCGGTACGAGCTCGCCTGCGAAAAAAGACAACCGAAGCCACACTACCGTTACTGCGCGTTACCGCAAAGTCTTAGATCCAAGTGGATTTCACGCAGCCAATCAGCAGATCTTCGATCTCTCCGGCATCTACGGTAAAACTCAAAAACTAATGTAGATGAA